>NW_009260129.1:93591-95450 GCF_000687185.1 Egretta garzetta
GAATTAGAGATGACAGAAGGGCAGCCCTTCCCATATCATGTTTTCACAGCAGTTTTAGGGACTGAGGGAGCACTCGGGCTGCCCACGTTGGCATTGCTGCTCTTATCTCCATTTCCTTCCTCTGGAAACATGAGTCCCCTTGGTGGCAGAGTACAGATTCTTGCCAGAGTGTCCCCGTGTGACCAGCTTTGGGACAGAGTGTGCCTGTGGCCGTCCTCCCCTTTCTTTCTCCCATTCCCTCCTCTGATTTCATCCAGAAGTCACACTTACCATATTGGCTGAAAGTGATGGTTCACCTTGGCTGTGGGATGCACGTTGCAGCTTGCAGTGTCTGGGGCTTAGCAGATCAACCCAGTCCAAATGGGACTCTCTCTACTCCCCCCCTTCCCCCCCACCATCTCGTTAAAACTCTTCATAGCATATGCTCAGTCTGCATTAGGTACAGTCTCCCGAGATCATTCTTCACCTGACTCTTCACACAGACTTTGACAAAACAAAGTACTCAGATGCTCAGAGACGTAGGTGAGAGTGAGATCCCATCATATTCTTTCATGCTTTTGGTCCATCCTTCCCCACCTGCAAAGCCTTGTTCCATGTAGAAGTAGTTAATGGGACCCTTACCCCCGCTCACAGCCCATCCCTTTTTCTTGCTCAATTTCTCCTCCCTAGTTGTCTCACACCATAATGAGTGTTTTATGTAATTGTCTTCTCTTTTTTTACTCATCTATTCCTGTACTTTTTTTCTTCATAACAATACGTTGCTTTCCTCCAACATACAGAACCTGTCTGTGGTATTTCTGTATTGCCCTTCAGAATTTGTTTGAAAGTAGGAGAGGGAGGGATGCAGGGAGGGGGTGGAAACTGTTTTTACTAGCTGGGTTTGAAGGTTTGGTCAGATTAGGGTGAGGATCAAATTAACTGATAATTGGGAACAGATCGTTCTCCCTATGTAAACCAGACATCGCTGGTCACGCTGAGGGGCATGTTTGTTGATGTACTGCTAGCCCCTTCCCTACCCTCTCTTCAACACAGCCAACTGCTCTGCCTGGAGCACCATCGTATGGGTTGCAGAAAATCTAGTAATAAAAACACTTGTGCAACTTTGCTGCTGTTACTGGAATTTCAGGTCTAATCCTAGCAAACAGGTCGAGTTTTAACACTTCATGTATGCTGCTTGAGAATTATAAAGGGTGCCGCTTAAAAAGAAGTACAGTGCAAGAAAATACAATAAAATGTCTGGTTGTGGTTGAAAAAGTGGACTGACATTTGCATACGACAGAAGCACAAAGACAAGATCAGAGCAGTCATGTTTTAAGGGATTACAAGGATCAACAGTGTTTTTTTACTTCAAGAAGTCCATGGCTAAGCCCTTTCTCCCCCTTTTCTCCCTCCCTCCAGCGGAAATTGTGAATCTTAAATTTTAGATATGTTTTTCCATATCTTAAGTTAAAAGGTTAAAAAAAAAAAAAGTGTATTTTAGAATCATTCTCTTCTGCTCCTGTCCTCTGTTTTTCTATGTGGAGGCAGGTGGCTGTTCCATAGCTTTTAAGCTTGCCAGTACTTGAATGGGCTCACAAGCCTGTGTATCCACTGCATCACCCTTTAGACTTTCACCATTCTCCCTTGCCATCATTAGTTACAGTCCTGTTCCCTTCCTCCACTCTCAGACAGTGTGTCTGCTATCCAGGATGCTCGTCCTTGCTTTTTTTATTCCCTGATAACTCCCCTGAGCCCCTTTCTCCAGTGCTTGGTCTCACCCCAGCTCTCCCTGAGGACATGCAGGGACGTCTCCCGCCGGCTGCAGTCCCTGAGGAGCACGGCCTGTGCCTTCCCCTGATAACCAAAACCCCTCCCCCCCG
>NW_009260129.1:95479-99496 GCF_000687185.1 Egretta garzetta
AAAATTACTTCCCTCTCTCTTTGCAGAGAAAAGTTGTAAGGCTAAAACTCTACAAGCACGTGCATGGCTCAGCCAGGCCATCTCAGCCGCCGTCCCTCTAGGACAAGACAAGTAAAGCCAAGACCGCAACAGCAGGAGGGACATCTCTGTACGAAACTGAGTGCAGCATCGGCTCCATTCCAGCTTTGCCATCCTTCTCCAGTCCTACTGCTGCGTGATGTACTGCACGCACGGCTTATCAGTTACATGGCACGTTAATAATGGACATGCCTAGTCTTGCCTGTGGGTCCCATTAGTTATGTGTGGCACTTTTCCTTGCCTCCGCCTTTTGCATAATCAACATGCTACTGTGGGTAGAAATGCAGTATTTCTGGATTAGTAATTGTTTCTAGAAATCCGTGCTGTTTGATTGTGGAGTCTTGATTGAAGTGGGAAAGAGATGCCTAAAACCATAGCCTGTACAGTCTCCCTGGCAAAGCCACGAGTTCCCCCCTGCACCCCCTGCCTCTGCCCAGGTGGGGAAGTGGGGGGGTGATGCCTGAAGGACATGGGGTGCCATCCATGCTGGCAGGATCCACCACCTGACTCCAAATGACTCTGCTTTTTTCAAATGCACCAGGGGACAGTCGCTAGGCTGACACCTCTACTTGAGTTCCCAACAGGCAGAAGGTCACTTTGCATCCTCGTCTGTGGCATAAGAAGCCTGTACGTGTCTCTCTAGATTTGAAAAGATCTTTCTTTTACAGCCATGGATTTTTCCTTTCGCTTGTGTCCATGTTCAGTATAGTACACTTTCCATCTCTGCAAAATGGGAAAGCAAAGCTGACCTGTAAAGCCCTGCTGGGAGCCGCGAGCCGAGGTGCCAGCTCACCCAGTTCTCACGTCTGAATAGAAACAAGCAAGTATGCCTGACTGTCCATACAAAAAAGAAGAAAAAAAAATTTTTCACCAAATTTGAAGGCTTGAATGGTCTACTGACTCCCATGAGAAGACTTCTTACCATAAGCTTTTCCAAGCAGTCATGTTGGGAGAACAGTAGAGAACACGATTTGACTCATGATGCATGAAATACCAAGTAGGTGAAGTTCACTCTGTGTGAAGCTAAACCAGGTGGAAGCTTAATGATGATACAGGGCACATTTTTCAGTTGCATCCTCTCTGTGGGTAGATGCTAACTAGTGAGGGACCTAACTGTAGCGTGCAAAGTCTCTCATATGGAGGTTTTGAGTGTTATGTAGCCATTGGGTTGGATTAATCATCCATAACTGTATCTTCAGGCACTTGACCAGTAGATCTCCTTACAGTACTAACACATCAGCTGCAGTCTGACATTTTGAACCCAGTTATTGGATACCTCCCAGCCACTCTGATAATAAACATTTGAGACTGTGACTTAAAACCCATCCTGGACCACTCCTGGGCCAAGAAGTCTCTGGGTCGCAGGTTTCTGGAAGCTGAGAGGAGAAATGTTGCTGTATGTTTGCTTTCTTCTTACTGAGGCAGTCTGCTAGAGAGGAGAAGGTGGGTAGGCCAGATCAACCCCAGGTCTGACCTGAATGGCTAGCAGGTTTTGAATCATTCTATGGAAACCAGCTGCCAAATTCTGAAAGGCAAAAAAAAACCAAAATAAAACAAAAAAACCCCACAGCAATGCCACCCGTCTCTCCCAAAACAAAATCCACCAAAATAAAACCAAGAAGAACCCCGTATCAAAACTTCACCAAAATGCAACAGCCATATTTTTGGGGGTAGGAACATAAGCCTGACAGTGGTGGGTCAGGTGAAGCCCTGCACTTCCCCGGATCAGATTGTTGTAGTCAGGCGGATTATTTCATTCTTTCCAAGCAGAGCCATTCCAGTGCTGAGGAAACGGTCTGTTGGTTCTATCACCTTTCACAGATCCATTGTGCCCTCTTTACCTTTTATTTTCAAAAGGGCTGTGAAATAACCGGCTCTTTAGATAAGAATTTACCAGCTGGATGGCCACCCATATACCAAATCTTACATTCGTTCTGCTGCAGACCAAGTCAGGTTTTTTGGTCACTGGGGAGCTGTGCTCTGACCTCAATTTTGTTTCTACTGTAAACAGTAGCTGAATGAGTTTATTTGGCACCATAATGGTCTCAAAGGCCAAGCGAATAAATACGCGTGTGCTCTTTGCCTTTCGGTGTTACTGGTGCCAACCCAGACATGTGCCTCTATATTTGATTTGCTGGACAAGGGACAAGGCACTGATACATGTTATGGGGTATTGCTTGCACTCATGGCAGGTCTTTTTCAGCCTGCTGAGTGGACTGAGCTTTGAGGAGAGTCCACTGAAGGTGTGTGACTTGATGCAAGGCCCGTTCAGATGTCAAGGCTGAGAAACCACAGAGTAATGATCAACAGATGGAGCATGTGGAGACAGCTGCTAATATTTTTTTCGTCTCTAAATAGGATATCATGCTGTCTTTTTTTAGAAAAATGAAACCATACGATGTTAGAGAGTTAGTGGTTTTTTTTTTCTCTGAGCAGAATCCTAACTGTTGAGAAGGACGTTTTGGCCATACCTTCTATTTTCATAATTTATCTCAGATGTCATGGTTTTTTTCATAGCAGAAATTTAGATGGATTTTTCACCTTCTCCCCTTCCCAGTGCGAAGAACTTGCTTGATGGAGCTAAAGAAGCCCACCAGTAGCACCCAATGCTGCTGCACACTGCTTGTCCTCACCCGGCTGGTCACTCGCTCTGCAGGTTGAAAGACAGGGCTGGAAGGGCAGTGAGAACAAAGCGGTGGTTGGACTGGGTCTGGGCAGAGTTTCAAGGGCTGAATTTTTGCTCTTGTTTCCCTGTACAGAAAGTGTAGGCTGGGTTTTAGCTGTCCTAGGGTTTTTCTATCTTCTAGAAGAAACTTCAAAGCATGGTTAGACGCTGTTCCCAAAGTGTTATTTATGGGGAGCTGCTTTTCTTCATTGATGAGGTGGCTGGAGCAGAGACCAAACCAAACCCAGTTCACTTAAAATTCAGTACCTTCGTGGTCCGTAGATGTTTAATGAGTTGGCTATGTCTAGAGACCATCTTTGGACTTTTGGGGGGAGCTCATGTTTTATAGTGTATGCATGAATGACTTGTAATTCAAGAAAATTAATCTAACATTACCTACAGGGCAGGACGTAGTTTATAGTCCAAAAGCTGATGCCTGTGAGTATTAAATATTACTTTGCTTCATATTAAATACCACTGAAACCACTAGACATGTCCAGGGAACACTTTTATTGGAAGTCTGTGCCATTTTAGCTGAAGGCACTGTGGAGGACTTGGACCTCTCTCCTGTCTTTTCAGCACAAGATCCCACTTCTGTTTGAAGCACATCTCTTCCAATCTGCAGTGATCTTTGAAATTATTTCAACAATTCATGCCTAAGCTTCTTTTTCTGACGTTTTAAGGGAATCTGGATGGAAGGCATGGTAATAAAACTCTTTTCCTTTAGTCCTGTGAAATCTTAGGACTGTTATCCTTGTTAAATTAGCCTCTCCTCTTGCTGATTACTTTTGGAGTCCCTGTTTGCCTATATTACAGCAAATGTTACTGTAAGCAGCAGTGAAGAGAGATGGAGCCGAGGCCTTTGTGGGTCTCTTTACGATGCTGAGAAGTGACGCTTTTTGCATCTGGAATCCCAGTTGTCTTCACTTGAGTTAGTACCTGGTGTTATGCAGAAACAAGAAAACTGAATATGGAAAAATCAAATACATTTGTGCACCATTTTGAAAGTGCTTGTACTAGCATGAAGGATGTCTCATGTATTTTGGCTGTGTTTCAGAGAAAAAGAAAGCTGCGTCTGTAACGTTATACTAAAAGTTTTTATTTTTGTCCCTCAGATTATAAGTTGCATTTGAGAAGAGTAAACAAAATGAGATTGAATGTAACAGAGACAGAGTTGCAGGCAGTGGTGGTTACAACAGAGGTAATTGTTCTGCCCAAATTACATCAATGAACCTTTCTGTGCTTTCAGTCCACACGTGGGAGTGAGAAATGGG
>NW_009260129.1:99514-148578 GCF_000687185.1 Egretta garzetta
TGGCGGGAGGACGGCTTGGGGAGGCAGGGAGAGCAGGTAGAGGAGAAGTCACCTGAACTTTTAATTCCCTCTTGGGAATTAAATCTGTTTTCGACAGACAAAAAAAAAAAAAACTTTTTAGTGTGTCATTTGGTAGGGTTCCTTTTGTCCTGCTGCCCATTTCATGCATTTTAACTCTTGGGGAGCCAGAGGCATCTTGCAGCATCTGAAGTGCCGTGAAGGAAACCACTGGCGCTGCGCTGGGCTGGCTGCCAGGCTGGGACTGTCTCAGGAAATTCCAAATGAGTATAAATAAATGCTCTGTAGCAACCTCTGGGCTCCCTGCCTGCTGATGTGTCAGGAATACGCACTCCCTTTAAGGCAAAGGAAAGTGTGCTTCAGACTTAATTTCCTGAAAAACTAAACGCAGCAACGTCTGAGGGTTTGCTTCTGGGTGGACTGGTGAGTGAGACCCTCGAACCGGGTGGGGGGAGAGGAGGGATGTGAGTGGCTGGCTCTGCTAGCGCTGCGGGACCGGTGAGAAAGGGATGGGGGGCACCCCAGGGTAGCACAGCTGAAAACAGCCCTCAATATGTTCTCTTAGGATGTGAAGATGTGAAGTTGGGATGGGGGGGGGGTGTGTGTGTTCAGTTTTTAACAGCCCCCTGTTAGCTGGGCTGTCTTCCACGTGCTGCCAACTGAAGGGAGTTTGCACTTGGTGGCTTCACGCACCTCTGATAGCCTCTTCGGTTTTGTGGTTACATACAGAGGAGTTTGTTTCTTTCAACAGATGCAGGTTTTCTAGTGAGAGGTCGGTGTTGTGAATGCCCGAGTGAAGGGAGTGCTGCACCTATTTACTGTAAGGCATCGTTTCAGCAGCAGAAAGGTAGCTGTTACCCTTAAAGTTGCTCACTTTGAATCCTCCTCATAGACTTTAAATTATAAGCCACTGGTTTTAGCTATTTAGAATGTGCATAAAGAATTACTTCTAATAATGACCTTTTCCATATTTTCTCTGATGATCGCTTTTTTAAGTTTTTGGAGAAAATCAGTCTATCAGCCCGAACTAATTTTAAGTGCAGAGAAAAAGCTATCAGTGGTTTTGGAGAATGAAAATGGCTTACACTTTTGAAATTTGGAAGGCAACACACATCTTATCTCGCATGAGGAATCAGTACTAGATTAATATAAAAAGGGGTAGGAGGGAACAATTACCGGTATTTGAAATACCATACTGATTATGCAGCATAAACAATATTCCTTATGGAGGTAAGCATGTGACAAAATAATGTCCTTCCGGGACTCATAAATACAAATATTTGTAGAACCATTCTTGCAGAAGACAATTCTTCCATTTTTTCCACCCTGTGCACAGCCATAAGACCAAACTGAAACTGTAAATCAGTTTTAATATTCCATGGCAAGTTTATATCCCAGGAGTCCAGGTTCTTTCCTGATGGTTACTCCTGTTACAATAGCCCTATGTATCTGTTCTCCGCTTCTCACCTCTTCAGAGATTTATAGGCACAGAAGGGTAACGACATTATAAATCTAAATATTTTGGGTTTGTGAGTCAGTTGTTCTTGGCTAGAAAGCAAACACAGCTTTCTTTACCTGGACTTCAGCAGGTAACACTGATGCACAGTTGTGTTAAAAGACATTTTCAGGCAAACACCTGGCTTGCATCCATGACTCCTTTTGGCCCCCATGGGGAGCTGGGAGATGATTTGGATGAGTGAGGAAGGAGGAGAAATATTTGGGGGTTTGCTCCTCTCCTGATTTGCCAGCCCCTCTACCCAGAGGGTTTTGTGAAGCCCATCCTACTATGGGGATGCAAGCCTTGGTCTTTGTAATTATTTTTTCCTTTGTCATTTTTCTTGTGGCAGTGAAGTGGTGTAAAGTAACAGGGGCTGATGTAGTGCTGGAAGAGGGGGGGAGGGAGGCAGGGGAGCTTTGGGGTTTCTCCTGTGCAGCAGAGGACAGCAAGCCGCCTTACCAACACTGGGACTCAACCTCGCGTTCATCAGCATCACTGGCTGAACCAGTTAGCCCAGATCTATTGGGACGTATTTTTGGAAAGGAGGGCTATGGTAGTCTGAAACTGAGCTGCTCTCCTACTGTGGTCGGTAGAGCATGTCCTATGGCTTTCTCCCAGGCTGTGAGGGGCTTGCAATTGGTATCTACTGTTTGCCACAACTTACATTATTTTGCCTGGCCTAAGTTAGTCTGGTTTGGAAAGTATCTTTAAACGGAATGCTCTTCATTTGTCACAAATGTGCCTGGAGCCAGTAAGTGTGCACACCGTAGAAAGTGAATGAAATAAATCCTTCAGGGAATGACAAAGGGCAGTTCTCAAGTAGACATATACAGCAAGATGAAAAAAATGCACATGGAATCAGGTGCTTGGAAGAAGTGAATTCATACTGGTTTGGACTTGCCTTGTTGGCATCCGGTTTTCAGACGTAAGTAAATAGGACTGAGATGTCCCCCATTTCAAGCCCAAAAGTAAAGGATGGCTGTTGACACTGCATCGCTCTTCCCAGTGACAGCTGAGAGAACGGGAGGCCAACTTTACTCTGAGGAAATTAGTGTCTTCGAGGGGAGAGCATTTTCTGTGGCTGAGCCAAGCCCCCACCACTGGTTCAGTGGTTTGCTTCTAATGTAAGGCAAGCTCTTGCCTCCTTGGTTACGTATCTTGACACAGCACATTGGTTAAAGTGGCATTTGCAGAGGATGATTTGGGAAATGCATCAGTGCAATGCAACGAAGGCTGCCCCTTGCTTCTGACTTGCCTGATGGTGGACCTGCTGGTTACCCTCAGAGCCACAGTGCACCCACAGGCTGACCTGTGACAGCAATTTGCCCAAGTGGCCACTGTTTTTAGAGTAGTTTCTACCCAGAGGTGGCAGCACTGTTGACAACAGCAGCAGCCCCCACCGTGGTTTCTGCTCTGCTCCCTCTTGCTACTGGTGGGGCAGTTAGCAGCATAAGCTAATGACTATATCCCTTCCCACCCATGCCCTGCTTCCTGCCAGCTGTAGTTTGGTTTCCTTTGGGACCTGTGACTCAGAAACTGGGATGGAGGCAAAACAGACTAGCCTCTTAGTTTTGAGTTTCCGTGGTTAGCGGCCTTGGGGTGGTGCACATACAGAGATGTCCCACCACAGGACTGCCAGATCTAGAGCTATTCCCAGAAAGTGAGAGCAGTTGAAGAGGAGACTTATTATCAGCCTCAAATAAGGGCATTTTCAAGAATATAAAGCAGATTTTGTGAATTTTGTTAAGGGGGCATATCACAGTCACTCTCAGAACAGTTGGTTGTGAGTGCCTCCCCTTCCCTCCCACCTCCCCCAGGAATAGATTTCTCATAAATAAGCTTAATCCTTTATGCAAGGTTAATCAATTTGCATGATTTTTTCATAGCCTGAATTTTGTATTTTAAATTAACTTCTGTTTGAGCTGCAAGTTTTCAGTTCAGAGATTCTAGAAGTAAAAGTTGTAGACATGAAAAAGAGAAGGTTAGGAGGTGTGTTTTTTGAAGAGTGGGTTTTACTTTCAGCTCAAAGAAATAATTTTTAGTTGTGGTTATGTGATGTTCAGGTATAAACTCTGTAGGTACCTCTTTTTGACCATGTGAATAAAAACCTCTAATGGTGTAAAAAAAGGTGACGGGACCTTGAAAAAACCCCTCCTAACACCAAAAAAGCTATTCACTATACATATATATAAATGCCTTTGGGTAGCAGGCTGGTGAACATTCTGAGCGTTTTCTATGTGATACCTAAATGCTCTGGTTTTTGTAGCTCTCAACAGTAGTCAGCACATAGTTAGCAAACATGCAGCGAAGGGAGATGAGTAAGAAAAGCCAGTCTCTCTTCTACAAGGTTAAGAAATGGTTCTGTGGTTTGCAAATTGACCCTTGATGAGGAGGTGACAGTGGCACATCCAGAGTAGTGCATCCATCTGATCACTTCTTGCTATAATGCTGAACAAATAATTTTTTTATTGTGTTTTTATTATAATCCTAGTATAATGCTAAGCAACTAAGATTTTTCAGGTTCAGAGGAACATAACTGCTTGAATGTCTGTTTTCACTGTAGGTTGATCAAGTCAATGGAAAAGCCCGGTTAAGTCAATGGAAAGACTGCTGCTGCTTTTAACAGCCTTTGCACTGTGGCTGTAGCCGTTTTGAGTTTTTCTTCTTTTGCCTTAACGGTCCTACTTCTTTTAAAAGAGCATGGTATTAAGACAGCAGATCCATTCCTAAAATGCCTTCTTTTACCAATGTGTGGTGGATGTGCATTGTAGCCCTAGTGTTTGCCTTGACAGCACAACCGAAACACAGCAGCCCTCTGAACCTCTTACTCCAACATTGCTGCTGCTTATGTTCATTGACTTAAGGTGGTGTCCTTAATTCACTTCTGTGAGGCTTGTCACTACAAATATCTGAGCTGGAGTTTCTACATCTTGAAATAAAACCTATTTATTACACAGTGTCATAGCTTCAGCCTTTCTCTGTTATTATTATCATCAGGGAAGTTGCTATCCCCCATTTTTTTATGACAACCCCCAACCCAAATTACTGAGTATTTAGATGTCAGGTTTAAAAGTCAACTCCCCGGTTGGGGTATTGACACATAAATTCTAAAAAGTAATCTAAAAACCTTATAAAAATATTTTACCATTTTTCTGCTCCTTGTTTTTCTTTGAGATTAAATTTGCAGCGAACATTTTACACTGGAGATTTATTTCTTCAGTAAAACGTGCAGTAAATGGAATTCCTCTGTAACAGGAGAATCTTCTGCACCTGTGACTGCATGGTTGATAGCAGGGTCGGTCATCCCTCTCTGGCTGGGGCATTTGGGACCATAGTACCCCATACCCCATAGCCTCAGGTAGACCAGGATTTAAATCCCCTTTGCTCCAGGCATAGTTGTAGCTGAGTAGCAGTAGAACAGATTACCTTTCTTACAAGATGGTATTTATTGGTTGGTTTTCCACAGCAGAAAAAGAGGGGAAGGTGCTATCAGCCACGTCTACACTATAGTGTAGGTGTGCTGAGCAGTTGTGCCATTGCTTGTACAAACCCAGCTGGGTCATCCAGGCGCTACAGCCTGGCACTGCAGGAAGGGTGGCTGAGGCCAGCACTGGGGTATCGCCACAGGCAGCTTCGTGGCTTGACTCTGCTGTGCTGCAGTGGCTCTCCTCCTGCTGGGGAGGAGAAGGAGGATCCTTCCTGCAGCAGGATTCACGCTGCCGCTGTCTGCTTTAACAGCAAAGGGGAAAAAGCAACACCTGATGCTCCTACTGTGCCTGGCAAAGTACAGATACAACTTTCTGAAAGTTTTTCCCTCTTAGTTCTTCAAACAAAATAAAAATCTGACAGGTTGATCATTTGGGTTTGGGACTTTCGTCTCCCCACCTTTGAAAATACTGGAGAGCTAGGGGGAATTGTTGGAGAGCTGGTAATTTCATGGCATCTTCTATATATTGCTAGCCAAAAGAAAGCCGATCAAATGAGTGTGCTGCAAGGCCACGGTCTATTTTCCGAGTGGTTTTGTTGTTGGTTCTTTTAACTTACATTCAAATCCCAACATCTGAAAAGGAGAATGAAAGAAAATTGTTAATTACTCCATTCTGCTTTTTCTTTTTGACCGAGTGCTCAGCCTTAGGTGTTTTGGTTCTTTTTAGAAGGCAAGGATGCTATATCTGAAGAGCAGAAAAAGAAAAGAACAAAAGCAGTATTGGGGGTGGGAGGAGAAAGGGAAAAGCATCCATTTCTTCTCTGTTGCAGTAAAGAATCAAAAAGTCAGAACCACCTTTTTTTTATCCCCTCTTCTCCTACCCCAGACAACCTTTAAAACTGAAGTTGAGCATATAAAAATACTAATTTGACTCCATTTGTGCCAGCTATTGCCTCTGTATTTTTCCTCTGCATCATTATTTATGAATGCTGTAACTCTGGAAGGAGAATCTGTACTCTTGTATATCTTGGCCCAGGGTAAGCAACTCCTCTACCCACGGGTTCTCTTTCAGGGAGGATCTTTGAATTTGGTTTTGGGGGCGCTCCTTTTTTCAGTGCCCTTTCAGCTTGCAGAGAGCACACTGATCTCTACCTAAAGGGTTGTTTCCCCTTAGTCCCCAGGGAGTTCTCGTATTTCTCTTTAAAGGGGGGCCACCTGGCCCCTGTTTATTATTCCTCCATCTACCATTTTGGTTGCCTTCTGCTATCGCAGCAGCTAGTAATTGAGCCTTGCGACTTTCTTTCCTTACTTGTTCTTCCTCCTGTCCCTTCCCCTCCTCCTTATCCCTATCATTATATATACCTTCTGGGCCACTTCCAGTAACTTGTCTATGGACCTAGCTTCTGCCCCTTCTACCTTCTGCAACTTTTTTCTAATATCAGGATTCGACTGGCCCACAAATAAGGCGACAAACATCAAAGCATCAGTTTCCTTCTCTGGATCCGAATCAGTCCATTTTCTAGCGACATCACATAATCGCTCGAAAAAGGCTGATTGAGTCTCAACTGATGGAGTCTCATCTTTCCCTTGGACCACTTGATACAGGTTCTTTGGTTTTGGGATAGCATTCCTTATTCCAAACAATATTAGCCTTTGGTATTTAGTTAGCAACAATTGTTGTGCATGATTATTAGGATCCCAATTTGGATTTGTAGTTGGGAAGTGATCAGCAAGATATTTAACACTACCTGAATATCCTTCCAATCTGGATCATGATTTTCCACAATAGTCTCCAATACCTTTGCCACTTCTTCTGGATCTTTCTTATACATTCCAGCCATCTCCTTCCAAGCCATTAAGTCAGCTAATGAGAATGGTACTTTAACCCAAACATGTTCTCCTTCTGGACCTACTTAAGGGTGCTTGTAACACTGCTCCCTTTCTCCTAGTTTGCCCAGCTATCAGGCTAAAATTTCCTCCTCCCATTTTTGTCACCGCTATCTGAACCCTGATTACCATCAGGTCTCCATCCTCACTCAAATTTCCATTTGAATTTCCTTACCCTGGTGCCACCAATAACCCTGCCTCATCCTCCTCATCTTCTGATTCTTTATACTTATTGCATCCCTTTCCAGTGCTACATGCTGAACAGCATCGTTTTGGCCCCTTATTTCTCACTTGTTCTGGAGCTAAAATATAAGAGTCTTTGGTGGTTAACCCACATTCCTTCTGGCTTTTCCAGTCATTTCTTAGTGTAAAGAACAAATCTACATATGGTACTTCATCCCATTTTCCTTCTCGTCTACAGAACAACATGAATTGTAATACAGTATTATACTTCAGAGTTCCATTCTTTGGCCATTTTTCTTGATCTTTCAACACACAGACAGGCCACCACTGATTCCAATAGTCTATTAATTTCTTCCACGTTGGTGGATCCCCCAGTGCCTTAAAATACGTGCTAATGGGGAAGCCTTAGTTATTCCCCCTTCCTGGGATGATGATAAAATTCCCATTCTTATAAACAGTACAATGTCGTTTTGACCAAAATACACAGAATAGTAATTACTTATCCAAACAACTCCACACAGTAGTACAACCAAAACCAATGCTGTTCCCTCCAGTCATCACTGTACTAAGGCAAATAGCCCTACACAGCTGCAAAAGCATTACCAGTGCAAACCCAGTACTGATATTCCACCAACACAGGTTCTTATCGCCACAATTCTCTTGGGGAATTTTCCAATATTAAACAATATCTCTTAGTTTTTCTACTTCTACTCACCACTCCGGGGAATCGCTCGGGGAAGTCCCTGGACAACTAGTTCCAGTGTGCGATGGAGTTCCCGTCACAATCCCCAGTTGTGGGCGCAAGTGGACGGAGTCCAAATGTCAGGGTCCACCTGGGTCACTAAACTGTTACCTGGAAATAAAACTCCTGAAACCAAAATGGTTTAGAGAGGAGATCTTGCTTTATTCAGTGCCAGGTGCAAGGTGGAGTATTTCCACAAATCAAGCACACCAAGCTTAGATTTTACTCCCTTATTTATATATCGTAAATAGATTTTCCACACCTATCAAATACATATTCATTAGCCTGTCTTCACAGGCTCATCTTCATTGGTTGGCAGTCTATTCTTCTCACTCTTAAAGCTACAGCATTTGTTGTGCTTGCATAGGAGGAGTCTGGAGGGGTACTTGTTTCGTTCCTCAGCTGGGTCAGTGGTCACAATCTCCCCCTGCCAGAATTACATTTCATACAGGTTCTCCTACCTTGCCCATGTTTGCTTGTTTTCCTTCCTCTTTAGTTCAGCTTGTCTTGGAATGTCTGCAACCATCTGTTTGGCCTTCCTCTTTATGGATTTATGGTACAGCAAAATATGCATTGCTTACAACTCTCGTGATGCCTGAAGTTTTTTGTTGAGTCTGTCTATTCTATTAACAGTGACTTGTTCTTTACTTTTGACTGAAGGATAACATTCTTAATATTATTGCAATGGAAAAGACTTCTTTAACAGGAGTCAGATCCAACACAAAAATGTCCTAGAGCAGATATCATAACCAGATGGGGACAGAAGGCTTTAGATGTGATGTCTGTATTTTTCAAGGCACCGTAGACTTTTAGCTTCAGAAATACATTTTCAGTTGCTTCTCTTTGCTCTTCCTGGACCTTCCCAGGTGGCTAGAACCTAGCTTGCAGAACCAAAACTTGATGTCTGCCCACATTTTCACAGCTTGTCTCTGCCTTAGAAGTCTTGAAACACATCAACTGAATGTCCTAGGTTTTTTTCCAGTTCTCCTGGTCTGGGAGCAGACATGATTAGTGTGGACTCGGTAGGGCTGACTCAATATTTTAATATACTGATCTTCCTGTGTAATGCATTGGATAGGATATAATTTGGCAAGACTGGAATGTTTGGGCAGAGCCAGTCCCAGCAGTGCAGGAGGGGAGAACTGAAGACTGCATTTTTTAAATGGTGCCTGTGTCCTGCCCATGGTTATCCTGCAGCAGGGAGAGGGAAATAAAGTTTTGCATACTTCTGGAGAAATGCATTAATAATAACAGCACCACAACAAGGCCTCTGTGCTTCTCTGAGTGTTTTACTTCACAGGTACTGGCCTAAAAGCATGATGGGTTTGTGTCTCGTTGCATGTAAAGACATTTCAGAAGAAAACAGGAGAGTCTGCAGCATTTTCACAGACAACAGTGTACATGTTTGCGCGTCTGCACATACTGTTGTAGTGTAACACAATGACGTGATTAGTATTTGCGGAATAGCTCTCATTTTAGCAGTGCCTATGATCAGCTGGCCAAGGATGAGACAAAACACTGTGTTGGTACTGCCCAGTAGTTGTGGCAATACCTCTATGTGTGTTGGGGTGGATGGGGTAGGAGTCTTTTCCTCAGTTTCCTCAGTTGAGGTCTCTGGGCATGAAGACTTGCCTGGCTGGCTGGAGGGCAAACAGGCACAGCTTCCTCCGAGGTTAGTGTGACGTACATGCTTGTGTAGCTCTTGGTAGTCGCCCACCAAAGCTAGGGAGTAAGGGCATCCATGGTTCATCCAGGACCTAGAGGCTGAAAGGAAGAAGGGCTGCATTCTTATCAGGTGTTTATTAATTTCCTTTTTATTAGATTTTTTTTTTTCTTTTGGAAACAACACAACCATTTTTATTGCTTGAAAACAACCATCCATTTTGCTTTGTTCCAGGCTTCACAGGCACACCCATGTTGGCCCTTTTCTCTGAGACAGCAAAATGCACAAAGGCTTGGCGTAGCCTTTGTATGCAGCATCGCGGTGTTGTGTTGGTGGTGGTAGATTGCATGCCTGATATCCTCATTTGTCTTAACATATCAAGAAATGTCTCCAGAGATCAACACATAACACTGGGATTGTGTTGGTCGAGTGCTCACTGTGTTGTTTTAAGGAGGAGTAACAGGCAGCCAGCTCCTCACACAGTCTCACGCTTGTGGAGCAGCAGATAGGACCTGTACGCTGGTAGTGCTGCCAGCTTAAGCTGGGGGCCGAAGCCATTTCATGGTGAAGACACTGAGCTGCCCGCGGGTGTTGTGGGGAGGTTTAGCAAGGGATTCAGTGTCAGTGTGATTATTTTTTTGCTATTATTTATTTTTGATGGGTTTCTGTTGAGCAATCTGAATACCATTCCATGAAGAAGAAAAAAAAATTTATTTGAGATTCCAGTTTGGCTCTCATGACTTAACAGGAGATTTGCATGTCTTTTTAGAGGTTTTATGAATATTTTTCCAAAGATGCATTAATTCTTAAGTCCTGGGACTTCCAAAGAGTCTCTTCCTCCCTCCCTCATCCAACACTTATGCATTGTGGCCAAGGACAGCTTAGAGGAGCTGCCTGACTTCGCTGGTGTAGTGATGGGAGAATCAGAGATGTTGCTGGGTAGGAAGACAACGACCGAGACAAGCAGAGGAAAGGAACTGGGAAAAATGGGAGAACAGGTAAAATTTATAAGAGATTGAATTTACATGGGCTGGATGAAGTGGCTAGAACCAAGTCCGAGATGAGGGGTGAGAGTATAACCAGATTTTGGGTTAGAATTAGTGGATGTAAGTAGAGAACATGGCTGAGAAATCCAAAGCATGGGAAGGTGGCAGAAAGAGGCCAGGAGACTACAGGAGATGGGAGGCCAGCGTGAGAGTGGGGACAATCCTAGGGTGCAGGAGGGGGGACCAGCCTAGGGTGAGGAGCAGTGAGGTGTGGAAAGGCGACTTGTCTGCCTGTGGGGAATGGAGCCAGGATGAGAATCTTGGAGAAGCTCATTGAATTTGGAGAGGAAGAGGAGTAACTGAGAGTTACACCATCTCACTCTCTCCCTGTCAGTCCCAGAGACTTTCTTTTGCTGCCTGACCTTGAGGCAGTCCTGCTGGAAGGAGCTGTGTGTGCTTATGTGCTTGAAATATGTATGTATGCGCGTATTTTTGCTTCCACTCTGGTATTTAGATGGCTATTTTGGGTGCATCTATAAGTAAATACCACAGCATACTGAGAGTCTGGTCTTTTAGCAGAAACATGTGGCCGGGTGAGGGTTGTTTGTGTCTGCCGGACAGTCTGTCTGTGCTTGCAGGACAGGGACACCACTGCACCCAGCTCAGCCCCACTTTGGTCGCTCTCACATGCCCCTGCCCTATGTCCGTCTCTCCATCCTATTCTTTTCCCTTGCCGGGAAAGGTAGGTTTTCCCGGAGCAGCAGCATCTGTCCAGTCTACGCTCGGGGTGTCCCGTGGTAGCCAAAAGCGTAAGGATCGCCATGAAAGCAGTCACTCTGGCTGTAGACAAAGCTCTTCTTAAGCATGCCAAGGGAACTGGAAAAACAGGAGCTTTCCTCCCCCCACCCCAAACCTTTTCAGTACAACATTAAGTCACTTCCTGCAGTTGCACTAAGTCGAGAGTTTATCTGTTTGTTGTTGTTGTTTCCCCCCGCCCGCCCCCGCTCCCCCCTCTCCCCAGGCTTCTATTCCTTTAAGAGGACGCGGCTTCCAAACCTCGCCTTTTAAAACCGAAAAAAAAAAGGGCTTCGGCGTGCGGCACATGAAGCCGGAGCAGCCATACGTGGCTGGGAAACGTGCGGTGCGGGCGCAGAGGCGTGTGGCTAATTCAGGTAACCGGAAAGCTGGCTTTTATTATTCCTCCAGCTCATAACTCGCAACAGTTGTTTTTCCCTTTTTCTTCTTCTCCTTCCCCCCCTCGCCCTCCCCTCCCCCTCCCCGAGTGGGACGGGAGGAGCAGGTTATATGGCAGCGCTGTGTATAAATACTCAGCCCAAGGAAGGTGAAGTTTTATTTAGATTGCTTTGGGGACAGGCGAGTCCCGCGTCCGGAGGGACAGGCGGGTTTTCCTCGTGTGCGAGGCAACGGTCTCCCGCACTGGTGGGATTCGGGACCCCCGCTGGAAGGGGGTCCTGCTGCCTGTGTTGATGCGGGGGGGCTTCGTGCAGTTTAAAATGAAGGAGGAGAGGCGCTGGTAGAAGTACTGTAAGGTGAGGTGAGGGCGAACGGGCGTTGCTGCTCTCGCAGCAGCCGTTTCCCGAAGCCATAAAACAGCCGCGGATCTGTGTAAAATCTAATGGCATCGGTTGCGTAAGGAGCAGGGTCAGAGTTCCCCTGGCCCGCTCGAATGCACCCTCTGGAGAAGTTGGCCTCCAGATGATTCGTACGGTACGTTGTAATCCCGTGGTCTTCGCGTGAGAGCAGGGAGCCTGCAAAAGCTCGCTGCGATGGGGGAAGACTGGCGGGATTCGGGGACAGGGCACCTTTGAGCTCTGCCACTTCTGTGCCCCTTTGCTAACAGATGTCATCTTCGTGTGTGCGTGTGCAAACGTTTATGCGGGTATGCACTGCTCTCTGCATTTGAAAACCTACTGATTGACTTCTAAAAAGTTAACGGGGATTTAGTGTCGAGGGTCAGTCAGCGGAAAGCTGGTCTGCCTGCTGAGCTGCAGCAGCAGTTTCTGCCTCTGGCGTGCTGGGAGCACCCATCTTTCTGTGCTTGTGTTGCAGCGTGTAGTTACTGAGACATAGCTGCTTTTCCAGTTGCTGATTTTTGTTTCTTCTTTTCCAGAAAAAGAGGAAGTTATTATAAATGGAGAAGATGAAAAAGAACGGAAGGACCCCTATTTTGTGGAAACACCTTACGGCTACCAGCTAGACTTGGATTTTCTGAAGTACGTGGATGACATACAAAAGGGGAATACCATTAAGAAACTGAACATCCGAAAGAAGAGGAAAGCCATACCGGCCTTGGTGGGCACCAGGAACTTTGGTGGCCAGTGCAGTGACTGGACCTCCACAGAGTCTCTCTCTTCGTCGAACAGTGATGAGAACAAGCAGTCTTGCCTGGCAGCAAGGAGCCAAGTAACCTCATCCATTGCTGCAAGACCCTCGGTTTTCTTTGAAGCGTCTCCTTCCTACTTAACCGTCCCCGAGAGTAAGCAGCTTCCTCCTCCCTCCCCCCAGCCTCCTCGGCACAACGTCCATGTAACAAAGACCCTGATGGAAACACGGCGGCGACTTGAGCAGGAGAGGATGATGCAGGTCACGCCTGGAGATGTCCGCAGGCCCCGGCTTTCCAGCTTTGGAGGCATGGGCTCCACGAGCTCCCTCCCCTCTTTTGTGGGATCCAGTGGGTATGGCCATGTGTCTCAGCAGCTGCAGAACGGGTATCAGGGGAACGGCGACTACGGTGGCTGCTTCAGCCCCTCCTTGGGCAGTTCCATTCGTCACAGCCCCATGAGCTCGGGAATATCCACACCGGTCACCAACGTGAGCCCAGTGCATCTGCAGCACATCAGGGAGCAAATGGCAGTTGCCCTCAAGCGTCTCAAGGAGCTCGAGGAGCAAGTCAAGACCATTCCCGTGCTGCAGGTCAAAATATCAGTGTTGCAGGAAGAGAAGAGGCACATGATGGCTGAACTCAAAAACCAGAGGAAGGCCACTCAAACTGACACGTACGGTTTCAGAAAGCGGTCCTACAGTGCAGGAAATGCAGAGCAGTGGGAGCACATGTCTCAAGTGAGAAGAGGCGGAGAACTCTATATAGATTGTGAGGAGGAGGTGGAGAGCATGGAGCAGAGCTCTCAGAGGATAGAGGAGTTCAGGCAGCTGACTGCTGAGATGCAGGCCCTGGAGAAAAAAATCCAGGATGGCAGCTATGAAAGTCCAGCAGCCCTTCGGGTGAAGAGAGAAAGCCTGACAAAAGAAACCCGATCTGTTGCTGTGGGTGCTGATGAGAACATGAACGATGTGGTTATATACAACAGATCTGTGAGGCAGCACAGAGAAGTAGCGGTGGGGACAGAGAAAGAAATGAGGGAGTCTGGGGTTGGGGTAACAGAGGCCATGCTTGGCTTGTCTACGGAGGTTGAGAAAGAGATAGAGCTTCAGCAGCAGACCATTGAAGCCCTTAAGGAGAAGATTTACAGGCTAGAGGTTCAGTTAAAGGAAACGACCCATGACAGGGAAATGACCAAATTAAAACAGGAGCTGCAGGCGGCTGGCTCTAGGAAAAAAGTGGATAAAGCCACGATGGCTCAGCCCCATGTCATCAGCAGGATGGTGGAGGCTGTCGTACAAATGAGAGACCAAATGGTGGGAGACCATGTGGATGTTGCTGATTCCTCGGTGGGAAACCACCTGCAGACAAGCAGCGTTGGCACCTCCTGCCGACCTGCTGTGCGGAGCGCAGCTGCCGGCCCTGAGCTGCTGATGAGCCGGTGGCTGGTGCGGGAGAGGGTGGAGGTGCGAGACCAGGGCACGGGGAGGTCGGTTGAGCTGCGTGATAAGGCGGTGGGCACGGAGATGAGCGTCTGTGAGATGGGTGTCAACACGGAGGAGCCAGCAGGCGCTCTGAGCTCCAGCCGGCCGGTGCAGCTGGGGGGAGCAGTGAGGTCTGTGGGCTGCGGAGATTGCTCGGTGGATGTGGTGGTTTGCACCCCCAAGGAGCGTGTGTCCCGTGAAACGGCCACAGAGGCTGTGCCCAGGGCGGAGGCGACAGTGATGGCTGTGCCTTCTATGGCTAACCGGCAAACCAGCACCGCGTTGGAGATGGTGAGCCAGTGCACTGGCACGGATTCAGCCTCCCTGGCAGACTGTGGGACAAACACCTCTCTGAGCAGCTGCGATAAACAGACCAACACGGAGAGCATGGAGATGCGGAGCGTGGCAGTAGGAGATGGCCGGGTGAAGGACATACACATGTCTGCTAAAACACGTTCGGTTGGAGTGGGCACCTTGCTCTCTAGCCACCCTGGCTTTGAAAAGCCCTCTGCAGTAAAAACCAAAGACTGTGGTGTTGGACAGATAAACGTTCATGAGAACTACCTGGTTGGTCTTAAAATGAGGAGCATTGCCTGCGGACCCCCTCCGTTGCCGGTTGCGCCGGCTGGCACCAGGAGCATCGGTGTTGGTGGAGAGCCTGTGTGCGAGGCGGTGACTGGTCTGCTGGAAAGCCCTTTGCCTCCGCCTGAGCTGAGGACGGGCTTGGATCACTACATCGAGCGTGTGCAGAAGCTGCTGCAGGAACAGCAGATGCTGCTTGCTGAAAATTACAGTGAATTGGCAGAAGCCTTTGGGGAGCCCCACTCCCAGATCGGATCTCTCAATTCTCAGCTCATCAGCACCCTCACCTCCATCAACTCCGTCATGAAATACGCCAGCACGGAGGAGCTGCGGAGCCTGGACCTCCAGAAGCAGTGTGTGGAGAGAAGCGCCCCGTCAGGTAAGCCCTGTGTCCAAGCACGCGTGTCGTCCGCTCCTTTGCCAGCGCCGCAGGTCCAGGCACCTGCTACGCTCTCGCGTGGTCTGGAAGTGAGTGTGTAATCCTCGCTGATGAAACGCAGAGCATAACATTGTTGCTGGATGGGACCACTGGGTATTCTCTCCAGCCCACGGCTGGTAACTGAAAAACCAGAGGGGGTTTTACCTCTCCCAGTGCAGCAGACTCTGAAGGGCCTGATGACGATGACTCTGACCATGTGAGAGAGGTATCTAAAAGTACACAGGGTTTGACTGCCATGCAAGGTGTTGGCTCCATTTTATAACTTTAAAGAGTATTCAAGGTTAATACCTGTGGGTTTGGAATTTTGTCCTTCCTTTAAACTTGGCACGCAACTTTTTAAAACCACAGTATCAGATTTGACAGGTTGACAGTCACATTCAACATCTGCATCACACTGACTTGTTTCCACAGACAGTTTCCTGGATTTTGTAGTGTTTCTTCCATTGCCTTCGTTCCTTGTGCCTCAGCCAGAGAGCTGCGGGGGTGCTTTCCCCGTTCCAGCAGGGCTGATCGCTTTGTAATAGGCAACTCCAGAGTGCTGCACAGAAACCACATCTTGCATCTTCTCTGTTCCAATAACTGTTTGTCCTAATCCCTAATTACAGCCTCATGTTTGAAAGTCATAAGCTGTAATTACTGCTGGAGGTTTTGGTGACACTCAGGAAAGGCAAGAATTGAGATTTAAATACTCCTTGCATTTTATTTATTAACTTTAAAATCTATACAATTAATTAGAGGGATTTCTTTATTCCCCGGGGTAAAGTTGCATTATTGTTGTTGTTGTTATTATTATTATTATTACGTGCCTGATAGTCTAGTTTATAACTGAGCCATTTTTTCTAACACCTTATTGGTGAATCCAGCCACATTACTATTAAATTTATAAATGTTGGTTCACTGGAAGCCAGTATGTAATGCCTAGCAGCGACTGTTAGGTACCATCTTCTTGGTCCTGCCATACAGCGACTGAAACAAGAAGTTAAAGAAATGGGAAAAAGATGTGCAAATTCATCTGTATTGTGGGTGCTGAATTGGAAAAAAAATCCTGAGTAAATACCATTTAATGTCAGCATAGTATTATTGGCTAATGCACTGCTATATAAAGCTTTTGCTGCTTATTTACTGTCTTAAAATTTACCGATTCTTTTCAGTGTTCATGCACTAAATGGAACCATCCATTAAATGAGCTGAAGTAAAAATTCTAGCTTCCCGTAGCAAAGCAATAAGTAACATTTATGTAGTGGTAAAGAAAACATATGATCTCCTGCCCGCATACATGCGATGTGATACTACGTATGCAATGTTATTATCTTTCTGGTATGCACTTCATATTTTGGGCTTCTTATAAGTAATGATACTATAATAATAAGAGTATCTAGCAGACACCAGAAGTGTCCTTAAAAACAGTGAACCAGAATTTTTACTAGCTGTAAATCTTCAATTCCTTTCCCTGCTTTTACTGCACAGTATCAAATGTGTAGTCTAGAGACTTGGAAGTATTTAGACAGAGGTGGAGCAACGGTTGGTATTTACTAAAGATGTTCTTACTCAGATTCAGATTTCACATTCCGTCCTGATAAAATTATTTTGGAATAATTTTATTTTAACTTGTAATGCCATTATCTTTAGCTGCGGATGCTGAGTGTAAAATCTCTTTTATTTTTAGTCCCTGGTGAGAACGACATGCCAGGACTGCGTGTATAAACCAAGCTCTGGGCTATAAAAGTTTAGACCCATGGAGCATTGGAGTGGGAAGGAGGTCATAAGCCTGAAATGTTTCCCCTTCTCTTCCTACTAATTTTGAAAATACTGTCTTTACTACATTTATCTGCTGGTCCTGCTGCCTGTTCCTGTGGTTTTACAGATCATGCGTTAATTTTTTCTGTAAAAGGATTTTTGCTGAATGAAGCACTGACTTAAATAATTCTGTAAGAGCTGGAACTTTAATAAAGCCTTTTTTTTTTTTTTTTCTCTCTTTCCATGCATCAGTATCTCATGATAGCTTGTGAGCTCTTAATAAGTCTTTCCTCACATTTAGGTCTCTTGGATGTAGCTCATCAGGTGTCTTGTGTGTAAACTCAACCAGCACCCGTTTCTCCAGGCCTGGCATCTCAGCCCGATTACTCTAATGCTTGTGTAAATACAAAAATCCTTCAGAGCCCTGAGTCTCTAGTCTGGTTTGGCTAAAATGAGCAATCAGGTTTAAGTTACTGAAAGAAGCATGACCTTGCAAGCCTTGGTTTCTTAGAAAAACAGGCTGAAAATAGAGGCAGAAGTGTCTGGTTTCACATTAGCAGCAGTAGTGTCATCTTTAATATTTTATTCAGAGAGCATCCTTAGGAAGCGCCTCTTAGAGGCCAGGTCCTTTTAGGGCAAAAGCTGAGCTGACTTTGAGGCCTGTGGTTTGGGTACCAGTTTGCCACATTAAACGATTAGTGGTCTGCACTGCTTCTTGATACCCGAGGTAGCACATCAGTCAAATTCTCAAATCTCAATTCAAAGTGAGTGAAGCCAGCAGCTTTAACCCTGCCACCGATGCATGCCTTGATTAATCACCAGGGTAAGTTTCTGTACGGATGCACTTGTTCATATAACAAATGGAATCCATCTGCCCCTCTGCTGGGGAGAGGGCAGCTGGTGAAGCATTTCTAATACTCCCTAGAAGGTGGTACCTGATGTGGAGCAGTCACGCAGAGGGTCCCATCGGTCTGCCACATGAGTACTGTTTATTCACGCGTGCCTGGCTGGCATCTCAAAGAACGCAGTGCCTCCTCTGCGCTTTTCCTATGGCAGGTGGTATCTGTCAGCCTGCTAGCTGTGGCAACACCCAAAGCTCAAATGCCTGTCGTTCAAAAATGGTAGCGACCTCTGTATTAGGAGCCAAGGTGTTTAGCTGGTGTTTTTTTTCTGTTTTAAATACCCACGCGGTTACATCAGAAGAGAAACAGAGACCTGGTCGGTAATCGTCCTGTAAAGACATTATTCAAGTGAATCTCCATACACCTCTTTGAAGAGGTTTGACATAACTTCCCTGGCCATGCGTTAACATAAGCTTATTACTGTTAGCATTATTATCATTAGAATATTTGCTGTTTTCATTCTGTGGTAGTGCTACTTGGAGTGTTTGAATCTGAAAGTGCCTCTAGCTCCTCATTTCTGCTTCAGTTCATAATTTGCCACGGTATAAACAGTTTTTTCTTTCAAATCTGTTGCTGGTTAGAGAGTGGCAAGCTCCAGCCTGCTAGCCTGTCTGTTAGAGGGGCGTTGGTAGAGCCCCAGCTCCCTCCCCATGCTGTGGCACAGGGACGTGATGTTCAGGCACTGGGCTTTGTTCAGAGTTCCAACTCCCATGGTAACAGACACACCTATGAATATTTAATGGCAGGAGATTCCCATTTTTCCAAGGAAGTGTTGTCGTGTTTCAGCAACAATAAAGCATTAGCTGAGAAAATAAAACTGCTCATAAATGAGAAATAAGAAAAGCTCTGAGATGACCTGCCTGCTGTGCCCTGCATCTTCAGACGCTTTGATCCACCACTCATCAGGGAAATTAGGGATGGCTTTCACACACAGTTGTCTTGGGAAAGGGAGCATCTCATAAATAAGATGCTGCTTCACAGACGTGTAATTTTGGAGGGTTCAATCTTGTTCAATTAAAGGAATAGGTTTTGATTTCCAGTTTCAACGAAATGGCTTCACAAGCTAGTTTGGGGATGGAAAGCAGCTTCTTAACACAAAAGAAGATGGTTAAAGCGAGAGTGAAAATGTAATTGAGATTGTTCTTGCAATCCTATTAAAGGAGCCATCCTATTAGAAGGAGCATTTTCCCCTGGAGCCAAATGGTGGTCGCAACATTTACCTGGGCAGCACTGCCTGGGCCTCAAGTGAATCTGGCTTGTGTCTGTTTACCGTATAAAAAGATCATCTGTGGCAATTTTAAATTCACTGACTTTCAACCTGGAATGGCTCAAAAGTACCTTTTAAAATGAAACTACACTAAGTCTTCTGAAGGTAACACATTTATCAGGTGGATGGGTTATTATCAATTGCTGTAAATGTTTAAACGTAATATGTTTGCTCATCACTGCCTTTTTATTTACCTTAGAATGGTTTTTTTTTTTTCTTCAATAGTTCTGATGCATAGACCACATGGAAAGTGGATTGAAAATTATTTATATGAAAAAAATAACTTTTTAAGGATAAAGCAACTTAATAAGATTTAAGACCACTGGAGAAGACTTTGTGTTCTTCAGTTACAGTAATTCATAGGGAGCTTATTGCTACCGTGAAAAAATCATGCAGTGTGAAAGAGAAGTATTTCCTTGCTGTATATGTTCCAGACAACGTTCATGCTCTGTCTTTAATAGGGAGTGTGTAAGTTGTATCATTGACTGTTATAAACATATTGTGCAAATAAATGTTTGCACTGATCAAAAGGTTAAAAATAAAATCCCTGCGCAGCTACCACATAGGCAGCAAGCTCGTGCCCTTTTTTTAGCTAGAAGCCTGTGATGTTCTAGCCAGAGGTTCTCATCCTGATGGTATTTAACTCCTCTGGCCTCGTTTGCACTTCTCTTGATTTCCAGTGGTATAAAAGTGTTGTCAAGCTAAATCGTTTTTATAGTCATGCTTAGGTTTGCTTCCATCAGACTAAATGGAATTTTTCAAAAGTGGGTAAAGGCCAGACTTCTGTTACCATGAGTTCAGCACAAATCCAGGGAAAAAAGTACTGTTTAAAACTCACCCAGTGAGTTCCCTGAACCAGCTTACTACATGACAACTCATGCTGTCATAAATGGGAGGGAAGGTCTGCAGTTAGGAAGGGAAATAGCATCTTAAGAACAATAAACGGATTTTATAGGTGCCTGAAGTGGCATGGGTAGTCTGCTGCTTCTGTGTAGTAGTTTTGCTGTCACCCTGGTTTAGATCAGCAGGATATTCAAAAGAAGGAGGAGATCTTTCAAAAGATTTAGGAGAAGGGGTTTCCTTCTAAAAATTTAAAAACAGGTGCTCTCATTCCCTCAAACCACTCAGGCTGAAACACTGAAGATGCTTCAGCCACTTGTTTCCCTCCAAGACTGATGAGAGTAGCTTTCTGCATAAGGGTTTGTGAACAGTTGGAAGTCTGTAAGTTCTTTGCTTTGTTTTGTACTTCTGCTTCTAAATGACTTGTGAACTTTTCCAAGACCCCTTGCTGTATTGCAGAATACATTTAGAAATTCCTGGCAGCTCCATGCTGTGGTTAGCCACGCTATATCAATACTTAGAAACTGATGTCAAGTTTGTGTTGCTTGCCCACAACAGTAAACTTAACAAAAATCAGCAGGGTGAGTCTACCCAAGTGGCTCTGTCTGGAGGCGGGGGCTGGCTCCGTGCTGAACCTGTTGGCTGATTTACTATCAGTGTCATGCACCAATGAGAAGGATTCCCTGCCAGCATAGTTGAGATCTATGTGAGGTGAGATGAAGAGTCTATTTTAAGGTCCAGTGTAGCCTGCTGGTGATGAGAAGCGCGCGGCTGACGGCAACCCTGCAGCCTTGTTGGAGGAAGAGGAAACTTGGCTCATTCAGGTTTTTGGTTGGGGCAGCAGTAGATTAATCTGTTAAATCATTGACTGTGGCAGCGTTGGGTAGTACAGCTGCTCCCTTCATCCATTTTTCCAAGTGATTTGCACCAGGCTGCTGCTCCCCAAGCATCTTTATGTTGGCTGGCTTGTAAAGGGGAGGGCCTGAGAGCTGATTTTAAATGCTAATTAATGGGTTGCAGCATTAATGCCATGTTGGACCCAAAGCTGCTCTTTCCTTGAACCTTGGGTAGGGTAGACCTAGCAGTAAGTGTAAGCACCTGACAGCTGTGTTGGGAGAATGGGTGCACTGGCCGGTCCATCTAACACATGCGTATTTGTTGTGTGCTTGTCCTCAAGCCTTGATGATCTTCTCCCAGGTAACAGGTGATAGGATGAGGGCAAATAGCCTCAAGTTGTGCCAGGGCAGGTTTAGGTTGGACATTGGGAAAAATTTTTTCACCAAAGGGTTGTCAAGCACTGGAATGGGCTGCCCAGGGAAGTGGTCAAGTCCCCATCCCTGGAGGTATTTAAAAGGATAGGTGAGGTGCTTAGGGACATGGTTTAGTGGTGGGATGGCAGGGTTAGGTTAACGGTTGGCTTGATGATCTTAAAGGTCTTTTCACACCGTGACAATTCTGTGTCGATTCTGTGTCATCCTCCTTTGTCAGGTGTCGGGGGCTGAGTGGGATACCTCTTCTTCTTTGTTCGGGGGCAGGGACAACATGCCCCAGATCCTGAGTTCAGCGTGGTGCTTCTCAGCCACTGAGTGGTGAACCTGCTGAGGTCTTGCGGCATCGGTGGCAGGGTTAGCTGGGGGAGAGGCTGTGAGGCAGGGGAGAAGAATCTGCTGCCGTGTCCTCCTCCTTTCTCTCTGTCCTGCCCTGCAGCTCCCTCCCCAGCTGCATCCCAGGGCTGACACCTGAGGACATTCAGGCTCTGCCTTTGGAGGGCTGAGCACGGCTGAGGGGGGGTGACAGGGCGCACCAAGGTGCCGCTGGTTCGTGTCAGGCAGGCGCCCCGGCTCTGCCCTGCCTGAGGCCTGCGGGCTGCCCTCAGCGCTGTCACACGCAAGGCCGCCTGTCTCCCTGCAGCATGCTGCCGCTGTCGCAGCTGCCTTCGGAGGAGGCCTGTGGGGAGGTGGAGGGACTTCAGCTGACAGTAAGCCCCCGGGCAGCCTCCGAGGCTTTGCACATCTCCGCTGCTTCAGAGCAGGTCCCCTCCCCACCCTCCCCCCTCGGTGGTGAGGCTGGAAGCAGGAGGGGTGGCCTGGTAAAACCAGCCGAGGCAGTCACCACCAGCTGCAGCTGGAAGCGGTTACTCCGTTCGGTACTCTCTAATTGTAGTTGTCACCGCTCCAGGCAAACCGGGGAAGGGGGGGGAGAGATGGTTTCCTTATTTTTCAGCTAAGGGAGTTGAAAAATCATCGGTTTTGGCTCGGCACTCCGTTGCCTTGGCGGCCCTCTCCTCCTCAGCTGGGGGATGAGGGATGGCACTCGCTGCTGGGAAGAGACCTGGCCAAGGTTGGTCACTGCTGCAAAGCAAGGAGAGGTGGGGGAGCGAGGGCAGGACTTCCCTCTTGATTTCCACGGGTGCCCATTTTGTCCCAAGTATGCAGGCGCTTCTCCAGAGGCGCTGCTCCTGCACAGGGGGCACTGGGGTGGCTGCTGCTTTCACCCTGCACTTCGCTGAGAGGATAGAAGCTTTTCAGCTATACCTGTAGCCATGTGTCTTGTCAATATCCTGCCGCCTGCCTTTGCCAGCAGGCAGCTTGGAGAAACTATAAGCAATGGTGGAGGTGAGCCATCGGTCTCAGGATGGAGAAGGCGCGTTGGGAATGCATGTGGGGTGAGACTCAGCTGGGGACTCAGAGACTTGGGTGGGAACAAGAGCAAAGAGGAGGAAGCTGCTGGGAAATGACAACGGTTGGAAAAATCAACTTCGTTATGTCCTGTTATAGGGGGAAAAAAAAAACCACCGTGAGGCGAAGCAAGAAGGGGGAAAGGCAGACTAGCCAGAGCAATAAAGATGTCAGGTGTATTTCTAAAAGTGAATATTTGGAATGTACATTACTATGATATGTTATCATCCTGTGCAGAGGGACTCATCTGTTTGAATGAGGCGGCTGTGGCTTATTTCTTGATAAATACAAAGGAAAAAAAAAAGTGGAGGCAGAAGTGATTGAAGCAAGCTTTGAAAGAAAGAAGTTTAAAGTAAATTTAAAGTAAAGTGTTTAAAGTAAATTAAACATCTTTTTTTTTCCTTGAAATGCTAGCAAGATTACTTAAGGAAGAATGTGTGTTTAAAAAAACAGCGTGTTCCACAAACAAAAGCTTTTGTGCAGCTTTGTAGAGCAGTGGTAATAGCACAGCTGGAGGAATCTGTGAAAGTCTGTGTGTAATTAGCTCTGCCTTTTAAACACACAAAAGGAAAATATGAGTGGATGCCAGCAAATCAGAAAAAAAAAAATTGTATAACCCAAACATTTGGGATTTGATTTGAATACAACTACTAGCTTAGTACAAGCCTGAAAAGAAGAAAAAAACCCTGAAAATAAATGCAGTGGGAGGGAATTTATTGCAGTTGTCTCAGTAACTGGATAAAGTATATAACTTTAAGAATGACCAAAATGGTGGCAAAGAGGAAAGTTTCCTGAAAAGTTTCTGCTTTCATAGAAAATGCCGTTTCTTAAAAAAAAGTAAGATGAAAAGGGCACTGCTTTTGCAGAAGAAACCTGCAGAATCTGTGAACATGCATGTCAGCGAGGAGCAGCTCAGTGAGTCTGCCCTGAGCTGGGGTGGCAGGAGCTGGGGTCACTGTGCGTACCAGAAGAGAAGGGAAAGGAAGGAGCACTCCTTTCATCCCTTTTAAAGTCAGTATCTTTATAGTTTTTCTTTGTATTTATGCTTTCATGGAAATAAAAACTCACAGCTATTTTTTTTTTTTATTTTCTGAAAGCGATCACACCCTTTTCCTATTGAATCCTCAGAAAAGACTATTGTTGAGCACAAGTGCTGCCCTTTTTTTTTTCCATTTTGTTTTTTTTTCCCCCTGTTGATCACAGCGTTGACGGAAATGTTTTGGTCTGACTCCTCTGTGATGCCTACTGTCTTCTCTGGCAGGTGCTACTTTGGAGTACATCCCTCACGGTCAACTTGCAAACACCCACTTAACTTCAAATTTGCGAACGCTGAAATTGGAGCAGGACATTGTGCCTGCTCAGGAGGAGAGGAAGACTCCCCTGGTGGAAGCTGTTCGGGGAAGGAAGTCCTTTTCTTCTCAGGACAAAACCCTAGCTCCAATTAACCTGACAGATGACCAGCTTGCCTCTGGCCTCTATGGTAATAACTGGCTGACATTCACCTTTTCATCCAGCTGATGAAGTTTGGATACAAAATACACTTAAAGAAGGTTTTCAGGGTTCTCAAAATTGCAAACACAGGGAAAGATGTGGCTAAGGGGAAAGTCACAGCGCGAGACCCTGTGTCTGCAGATAGTGTTTAGTTGTTAAATGGCAGATTGTAGTGCATCAGTGAAATGCCATTTAGTGTCTTCCTAAGAAAAATGTACTGAGAGAGAAAGGGCTAATAATTAAAAAAAAAAAACAAAAACACCTTTAATTTTTATATATATAGTTTTACCTATCTTGTGCTTAGAGATTGGTTTAAAAGTTGTTTCAGTGAATACTAAAATCCAAAGACGCAGCCTTGGTTGAACCTCCCCACCCTATTGAATGGGTTATTGTTAAATGTCCTGCCTGTACTAATGCGTTAGTTCTGGCAACAAGCTGCTGTCATCTGACACCAAGAATTAAGATTTTCTTAACAGAACAGAGTAGCCCATTTCAGTGTTAGAAGTCTTTCACAAATAGTGGAGGAAAAAAAAAGTGTCTTTTCTTAAAAGTTTTCTAAAGCATCATAAAGATTAGCAGCGTGTTGGAAGATGGGAAAGTTAGGCTAACCTAGTTTTCTGTTTCCAGAGTTGTTTTTGGAAGTGCTCTTCCATATTTCCAGCGTACATCTCACACCATGACTGTATATATAAAAAGATGACAAAGTCCAGCTTCAGTTGCTAAATTAAACAGAAAGCTGTTCGGGTTTTTTGAAAAATTGTCAAAAGCTGCCATAGTCAAAGCCGGCTGCAGATTTGTGCTGATACGTGTGTGCTTTGTCTCCCTTTTCAACAGTATGTACTAATAGTGAAAACACACTCAAATCTATCATGAAGAAGAGGGATGGGAAAAAGGATTTGAGCAACACCAAGAAGAATCTGCAGTTTGTCGGCATTAATGGCGGGTAAGAGACCTGTCTCCAGAAAATCTGCCATTGTAGCACTTTCATAGCAGGGAGGAAAGGAGGAACCCAGGAGCTTATGCATAGTTTTGGCCTGTCCTTCAGGCTGAGGTGCATCTGCTGAGTTTAAGGGTTGGAGGGAAGAACGAAACAGCTGATCTCATCTTAAGCCTCTGTCAACCTTTTCTGCTTTCGAGTCAATGTGCGGCATCAATCTCAAGTATCTGTAGATTAGATTGCTGCCAAATTTAACAGACAAAAGTGAAACAAGCTCAAAGAGCCATGGGAACATTTCTCAGACAATATTTTAGTAAGGAAAACTTCAGTACGTATTTGGTAGCTGACAAGCACAACATTGTGCTGTTGAACAATACAGCAAGAGGTGGTGTTGCCTAAGAATTAACTTTTCCAGTTTCGCACTAGATAAATGTAGAAACTTTGCTATACAAATACAGAAAAGGGTATGGAAAATTAGCTTCTTTTAAAACACTGCTTACCCTTGTAGGATATTGCAGAGAACTTTAAAATTTTTCACAAAATTGTTTTTATATAGCTTTTCTAACCCTTTCCTCAGGTCAGATTTCTTTAGTACAAATGAGCCTACTGATCGCAATTACTTCATTTCATACATTGGCTAAAAAGTATTATTACTTGTAGTGGGCGAATGTTATCACTCATAAATCACTGTTGTACATTAGAATAATAGGCTTAGTACATTAATTCATCAGCAGTTGAGGTTGGTGAGATTAGAATCAGCATTGTAATTGTCCAAATCACTTATATTTCACCTAAAAAAATGTTTTGGATTGTCACAGGAAAAAATGTTAAAATGGCTCTTGTCTTTAGATAGGTTTGTTAGCTACCCTGCTTATATCTGCCTGGTCAGGCAGCAACTTCAATTTACTCTGAACAAAGTCATTCCATTTTGGGGCTAAGGCAAGGTCTGACAGAGCGTTAAGACTGCTGTTTAAAAAGGGTTGTTCTTCTTTCATTACACACCGTAGACGTAATAATCACAGTGTGAGTTGGCAGTGACACTGAGTTCAGTGTGTAGAAAAGGTCTCTGAGTAGAAAACAGGAGAACTGAGCCTGTGTAAGACGTTTTTTCAACCTGCACCAGCAAGTACTGACTGCTGCTGAATTGTGCTGAGCAAGCACCCTGCCCCTGCCCATTCTCCCCACAGGTACGAGACGACATCCAGCGATGACTCCAGCTCCGAGGAAAGCTCCTCCTCGGATTCAGAGGAGGAGTGTGAGGGCCACGAGTACCCTCGCAGCCGGCACACAGAGGAGGGGCAGCCCATGTCCCACGCCCCAGAGGTCTGTGCCATGGGGGCAGAGAAGGACAGCCCTCCCCCGGAAAGCGAGGCCGAGGAAGTGGAAATCAGAGAGAGGTAGGCTGCTTGCCCTCTCCCCAGCACCTCTGAGGGGGTGACCGCCTCACCGCTTCATTGCGTGCCACAAGCTGTGGGCTGTGCCCATGCTGGTGGAGAAACCTCCAGCCCCCATTGCTGCTCGACTGCTGCCTGCTTCCCTCCTCCTTGGGTAACCAGGGGTGGTTTGGTGGCAAAACAACCATGTGTGGGCAGGTAAAAGGTCTCGGAGGGTGTCCTTTCCAGCAGCTGACCCCAGCAGCTTTAAATGGTCCATTTACAGTGAGACCCAGGCAGCTCCCTGCTCCAGCAGAGGCTCTACTGGGTAACAAACAGCACTTGTTTGGGGGCAGGCGATGCCTTGTTACAACCTGGTCTGTAAAATAGCAAGTAAGCAAGCAAATGAGTCTTGAACCATGTGCACCAGGTCAGCAGCCTGCTGGGAACACGTCTTCCATTTCCACCTTCCACGGCGTCTCAGCCGTGGCGGGTACTGCTGGGTAAGATGATGGGGTACAGCAGCAAGGAGGTCGTCCAAACCCGGTATCATATACTTCATATGGATCATACACCAATAGTTTAAGGCCACCGTTGCATACTTCTTCAGCATTTCATGTTTAAGTTACTTTTCAGGTTGCTGGTAATGAGCTGTTTAAGGTAGCACTGGACAGGCAGGGCACCTGGGGTTTTTTTGGCACATGGAAAGCACTAGTGTGGTGAGGTTTTACTGCTTCTTGATTAGGAAATTGACAAAAGGAAGTAGAAAAATAGATGATGAAGGGATATTTTATAGATACTGGGTTTGGCAGATGTTTACAAGTGTGCTAGCTTGGAAAATTACGTAAGTGAAAGAGTAACAGTAAAAGAGCTGAGACTAAACTAACATGTTTCACTGCAGATAAAGCTTAGCATCAAACTTACCTGTAATTATTAACTGCTAAATAAAAGAGATGCAGAAATCTATAATTTAGGGCTATTCAGAGGCCTTGGAGCTGTGAGTTTTAAAGTGCCCTGAGCTTTATGTATACGGTGCTGTGGCCTGTTACTTTACAGTTGGCACAAAAAAAGGGGCAGTTTCTCAAAGGAGATCTCTAATTTGTATTTACCCTAGCAAGGGGTGGTGGTGAAGAGGGACAGCAGGACAGCTTGGATAGCCACACGTACTTGAGGAGCGTTTCCTTTGCAAGCTGGCTGCCCTGGCAATGCCCTTCGAGGGGAAGAGGCAGGGTGCATGGCCATGTGGGACCAAGCGTGGTCCATGTGGTGGTGGATCATTTCATTGCTCTGGAAGCACCAGCAGCTGGCTTGTAACCCGGGAGAGCTAAACATGAGTGTGGTAGCCTCTCTTCTTTTTGGGAGAATTTTCCTTGAAAATTGCCATTATCTTCTGTGGTGGGTTGTAGACAGAGGTGGTTGGCCACAGCCTGGCATGCTGTGTGATGCGGGCATGGGCCATCTTATTTTCAGCTATTCCCTGAGTTTTGAAATTTGTGATGGAACGGAGGCAGAAGTGAAAACAACAAAGGGGGACTGGAGAAAGAGAGTAAATTTCCAGAGTTGGTGGGATGAGAAAGTCTGGTTCTGTTGAGCAGGATAAACCAGGAGCCAGCTAGGAGGCACCGCCTGTGCCCTTTCCCACCAGTTAGTTAATTCCATTTCCGTCATAACTGTCAGCATTTCCTCTTGTTAATCAAGTAATCAAAGCACAGAGTATGTAATAACATGCTCTGCAGTCTTACAGCAGTAGGTGAGAATTTCCACTGGAAGAGTTGCCAAGTCTGAAGCACAGCACTGATGTGTCACCTGCTCTCCCTTCCCACTGCTTCTCGCGCATGAATCTGGAAAACACATATTTCCTCCTTGCGGAGGTCCACAGCCCCACCAGCAGCTCCGCTCACTGTGGAGGGAGTCCTCACAGAGAAGAGCTGCCAGGGTGGCTTCTGCATTGCAGCAGCTGATGGCTTGCCTGGAAACATTAATTCCCACATGACTTTCAGAAAGGTAAATGTTTCTATGCTGAAAGATCAAAAGAAAAATTTAAGTATGCCATGTATTCCGCTGTCTCCCCCAGATACGAGCTAAGTGAAAAGATGCTGTCTGCCTGTCACCTGCTGAGAAACAACATCGATGACCCCAAGGCATTGACCAACAAAGACGTGGTAAGCAGTGCAGGGCAAAATTCTCTCTGAGCTGCAACAGAAAAACTTCAGGGAGTGGTAACTTCTGGTTTTGCAGGACCAGCACCGCAGTGGCTAGGCAGAAAAGGATTTCATCTTTCCTGGAAGAGTCACGAAGTGCTGCTTCTATCAGGAGACTTTTGTCCAGAGAATGTACTTGTGCTTTGTGTGCTGGGGTGTTGTCGTCCCAAGGCACACACATAAAAATAGTAACACAAAAGCATGGTTTCAACACATCCGTGCATTCCCATGTTATTTTTCTTAGTGTCGCTTTAGCACTGCTGTGGACAGCTCTCAGGCCTCCCGTTAAGAGGCTGCACAGGGTGAGGAGCCTGTTTCTTCCCACACCAAAAGCTCAGAGTCTGTTCTGAAAGAGAACCTGCTCTGCCTCCTTCTAAGCACAAGGATACTGTTTCCGTCTCACTTACTGTGCTGGTAGCTTTTATCAGTGCAGCAGGGAGTAAGGAGGATTCCTTGCTAATACTCAGTCTCAAGAAATAAGGTTGTATTGGCTTCCTATAGGAATTGCCTATATGCCTCATAGGAATTGCGTGTTTGCGAGGGCAATCTGAAAGCAAAGGAACACTGTTTAGTGGTATGAAATTGAATTTTGCATTTTTTACAGTGGCACAGTGATGTAAAAGGCAACGACCCAGTGCCAGTCCCCTCTGCTGTAGAGCATCTGCAGCTTCTTAAAGACAGTAATACTGTTTGTAAGACACAGGCACAAGTACTGTCTGTGTCCAGTTCTGACATTTGTAGTCCCATGTTTTGAGGGAACGTTTTGAATGGTTGTTTAATACAGTTGGGACGGGTAGTTTTTAATCCTGTGTCAGTCCTTCAGGAGCAGTTTAGGCATTCAAGTAACAAATGCTTCAGGCCCAGTTGGAGTTGAAAGTGTCAAAAATGGCATAACCAGGTGATACTCTCTGCCTTGGAAGTATAATTTGCATTTACATGTTTCTTTCTTGTGCTTACAAGTGTTTGCCAGCACAAGTGGTGCTTTGTATCTGGAAACTGCAGACTAATCAGCTCTTGTTCTCTGTCTGTCTGCTGATAAAGAAGTCTTGTCCAAAAAGGGTAAACTTCAGTACAGCTAGGGATCTGTATAACTTGTCCCAACCTCTTCCAACATACTCATATCTTCTAGCTGCTGTTTATGCCAGAAAGAGCTGCAGACTGATCCTTTTGGGATGTGATGGATTACTTGAATAAGAAAAGTCTACCATTTACTTAATAATGTGTCTGATACTGTGACTGTAAAAATAATTTCTAAGTGGTATTTTGCACTCAGTATTGCCTAAAATAACAAAAAAAAAATTTATATTGTGTCACTTTATGACCACTTTTGTGTTTCAACTCTGTGTGTTCACAATACACATGGTCTCTTGACTCAAATAGTTGGATCTTTTTAAAGTTTTTATTATAGTAGTATTGATGTAGAATATTCTGTGTATATGTGTAGGTAGTACAGATATATTTGCAGTACTGACATGTGTAGAGTATTCTCCCTTTACCAGACACGGGCCCCCTCTAGAACTACTGGTACAGGCCCTCTGTGTTTTCCCTAGAGGCTAGAGAAGCGTGCCGAGTGTCTTCTTTGCAAAATTGTCCTTGAACTTACTGGCCACCTTGCAGGTGGTGATTTATGAGAAAAGAAGAAGGACCTAGTGGTCCTTCCAGGTTAGAGAAATTGTGTCAGAAAGTCAGAGCTGGCAGTGGTGGCAGGAGCTCCCTTGGCTCACAGCTAGATCTGCTCTACCCACATTATTCCCAACAGACAGTTATCTGGCCTAAGAGGCTCCTACCGCCTCCACCCTCAGTCCATACCAATGGGAAAGTTTATCCTGAATGTCTAACCTGCATCTTCTCATGGCAGCTAAAATCCCTTACTAACTACAGCCACTCATTCTCTAGGTGAAGAACAGTTTTCTTTCTCACTGCAACAGCCTTTTGCACTGTGAAAACATTACAGTGTTCCTTTCCCCAGCTGTTCTTTCACCAGAGAATCTCTGATCCCTCTTGTCAGTCCCATAGGTCAGATCTCCTTGACTTCTAATCGTTCTCGCTGCTCACCTTTGAAACCGCTTCAACCAAAACTTTCTCGTCATTCGATGACCGGACAAGACATGGTAGTCCAGCTGTTGCCTTCACAGTGCTAGGTGGAGAGAAGGGACTTCATCACACACTGTGCAAGCTATAGAGCTGTTTATTTGCCCCAAAACAGTATTTGCCTTTTTCATTACAGTGTGATATTGTTGATTCAGGTTCAGCTCGCAATCCTCTGTAATGCCCAGCCCTTCTCCTGCAGAACTGCTGTCCAGCCAGTTCTCCCATACTTTGTGCATTTGATAATTCATGCCTCAGGTTTGGGACTAATTCACTTAGGATGCTGTTGTTTTAAGTCCCCGAGAAATGTGTGTTCCCACTGCCCTCAGTGTTGGGTTCATCAGTTATTTATGAACTTTACTCCAAGTCTTTTTTCTGTTCACAAGTATTTAACACCGATTTGACATCTCATTCTGGGGATAATCTCATTCTAAAATTCTGTGCCCTCAGAGGCAAACCATTCCTGAAAATGAAGTGAAATGAGAGGAGGTAAGCAACTGGTGTTTTAAAGAGGGGTTTAGTCAAAGGGGAAGCTTCAGTCCGTATATCTTGTTTGTGAGCTGAATACTTTCTTCCCACATTTGACTAAAAAAGGCTTGACCCTCTGCATCGCTGACTTGTGGGATGGAAAGTCCTTTAAATAGATTGCCCACATGTAAATTTTTCTGTCTTGGTTTTGGCAGAGGTTTTGTTTAAATACCATCCAGCATGAGTGGTTTCGTGTCTCAAGTCAGAAGTCGGCTGTCCCTGAAATGGTTGGAGACTACATAACTGCTTTTGAAGAGATTTCTCCTGCTGTCCTCAGACATATCATCAATATGGCGGATGGAAACGGAAACACGGCTCTGCATTACAGCGTCTCACATTCTAACTTTGAAATTGTAAAGCTTCTTCTGGATGCAAGTAGGTTGACTGGTTTGCTTTTTTTTTTAATTATTTTTGTTATTTTGCAATCCTCTCAGGTGGAATTCTTGATGAGCAAGAGGTCAAGTTTGGGCTTCCTCCGGTAGCTGTTTTAGCCATTAACAGTTACATGGTGGCTCCCTGGGGTAGTCTAGAATCCTTGTTTCTAGTGCTAGCTTTTGAGGTGAGGGTGATTGATGGCTGTTGAAGAAGTTTCAAAAACGCTCAAGTAAATTCACTCAAGTAAATTATATAGAGTTGACTGATGTTTGAGACAGGTAGGTAGATCCCTGATTCTTGGACTGTAGTCCAAGTTTGGCAGCACTAGCCTCCAGCAGTTTTCTCTGGAGGCAGTGCAGCTGCTGCTCAGCCAAAGGTAGGGTGCTGATGGAGGAAGATGCATTCAGGTATAAACATCCATGTTAAACACTCAGACTTGTCTAGCTTTATCATACTAGAGCAGTACAGAAGCTTTTTCTGGCCACCACCTTGGCGTGTCTATACTGCTCTCTTGAGAAACTGGAGCAATGTGGCATTCTGCTATATAGGAGCATTTCCCTCATCCACGAGCAATGTGGTGATGCTTAATTTAGTTGCTTTTGCTGTTCTTTCCTTCTCTCGATCCCTTTGCCACCCACATATGGAGAGGGTAGTGGCAGAGGGGGCACTCCAGAGCATCTGCTCCCCACATAGGCTAAGCCAGAAGGCGGGCAGCGGAAGGTATCACATGTTGGAGCTGGTCCCAGGCAGCCTGCAATCTGTTTAAGCGTAGTTTTGCTCCCTGACTGAAGTTTCTTTCCCTAAACTAGTTATAAAACCTGTCACGGTTGGCTGTGAATCTTAACTAGACCAATGACATGGCTGGAGTGTAAGCCTAGCAATATTTATAAATCCAGAAGGGTAACACCAGATAAACAAGGATATTAATGATACAAATCTTAGCTTTGATAACCCAGAACATCTGTCACTAAAGACTTCCTCTGCAGGAAAGTGAGCGCTTTGAAATCTCTGGTCCTGTTTGAAGGCAGCCTATTGGGAAGAGTGACTCACAGCAGGGGAATGTGGGGAATGTCAGGAGCACAGTGAAATGCAGCAGGCTGGCTCTGCAGCACAGCGGTGGGAGGAAACTGCCCCTCTGCTTCCCTGGGCACCTTGGGGTAGCAGGAGCACACTCATCTGTTGCTGGAAGGTGGGACCACTTTAGTTTAGGGCAGCTTGTGTATTCCTACGAAGGCAGTGGGTTTTAACTGCAAAATCCAACGACCGTGACTAGTGCCAGGTGCATGGGAGCACACTGCACACGCCAGTACTTGGAAGATATTTGTGAAATTCCTTCAGGTTTTGACAGTCTCCCTCTGCTAAATGGTCACTATGGTCAACTTTGCAGTGTGGTTATATCACAGGCAGATTCTGGCATTTGGTAGGAGGAGCAGATGAGACAAGAAACTCCTCCATATCACCATGCAGTGCTACCAAGAGGACAAATAGGAAAACAGCTCTGCTCATTAGCCATATAGAAAAGTAGGTGACCTCAGAAAGGTGACCTCAGAAAAGGTGACCCCAGAAAACACATCTCTGCTGAAGTAGTCTAGTCAGGGTAGGAAAGCATCACTTACAATGATTATTCATAACTCGTGAAGTAATGGCTGCGGCAGAGTGTCATGTTCTGTGGCTTTGGTGGCTTCTGAAAGTAACGTTGGGCTGCTGGTTATAAGGTAGTACAGGGGATGTCTATGGAACATGAAGAAAATGTGCATTTTCTTACATCTGCACTTGTATTGCTTCTGCAATGTTCTTTTAATTTGAAAAAAAAAAAAGCCTCTGGCAATAAATCTGAAGAATTTCCTGAAACATTTTTGCTTGTTAAGATATGTGGTGCAATTTAACCTCAGTCTAGAGATACTGTTTATGTAAGTCTGAGTCTCTGTTTTCCGATATGATAAGCACACTGTAAGCCCTGCTGCCTGGTAAACTGAAAAGCCCTGCTGGATTTCTGCAGAACTTTAGGGATGGGCTGGAGGTTAGATTTGAATGAAAAGAAGAACTTGTCAGCTGCTGGCACTAGTCAGAGGACTTGACTGTATTTGTTCCCAGAGTACTTTTGTTTGCAGTCAAATATTCTGTAGAGCTGGAAACAGTCTTTAATTGAAAGTTTTTTTCTGCAGCTGCAAAACCTGTCAAAGTACACTTAGAGATCTTTAAAATAACACCAATTACAGGAAAATATTTGTGCTGAGAAGAAACAGCTTTTCCACTGACCATGTTGCTGGGCCGTTTTCGTTTTACAGTGTGGGTCCCCTCAGGAGAGGAGCTTAAAGACTCTTCTGATTATATTCGTGGGGTTCAGACCCATGACCCTGGCAGTCACTGTCAAATTTCAAACCACTTGCTTTTACAAAAGAAAAGAAATGTACAAAGAAAGCCCTAAACGATGACGTAGAAAATGGCTTTGTGCTCTCCCTTGTGTTGCATGCACAGTAGAAGAGAATCCTTTTCTTTCTCAGGCTCAAGAGCACCCCTGTTTATTTTTTTCTTCTCCACTTTCCCTTGAATTGCCTCCATTATGAGAGCAATTGCTGCCTTTTCTTTTTATAGGCTGCTCTACTAACAGTTTATTCAGTTCATTAGCACAATTGCTGCTTTTTGGGTTCCTGCTTTCCAAAGAAATTATCTCATCCCTCTGCAGATGTCTGTAATGTAAATCATCAGAACAAGGCCGGCTATACCCCCATCATGCTTGCTGCACTTGCAGCTGTGGAAGCAGAGAAGGACATGAGGATAGTGGAGGAACTGTTCAGCTGTGGGGATGTGAATGCTAAAGCCAGCCAGGTCAGTCAAATGGTTCACGAGACACTTTCCTACTCCTGTGGCTTTCTGTCTTTCCTTCCACGCTCCCATCCCTGCTCCATCGGTTCGGCTTTTGCACTCGTTCACTCTCACCCTCTGCCATCTTTGATGTTGGTGTATAGGTTTTTGATTGCTGTACACAAAATGGAGCCATGGAAGAACAGCTGAGCCTCAGGTCTGGATCTCTTCTGAAAATGAAGATTGAAAAGTATATGAAAGAACCATTACTGAATTTTAGGAGGCGTTTACAAATTCTGCACCATTTAGTTTCTTCCAAGGAACTCCAGATGTCTGGAAGTAGATCCGATGTCTTCCTTTAATTTAATAAATAGCTATGTGTATGTGGGATATATTATGCATAAAAGGTATTTAAGTAATGGCAAGCAGAGCCTTGAGAGTGGTGTATAAAACAACACTTTTTTTTTTTCCCCAGAAGCACAGTGCCAAAAATATGTGTGCATGCTTTGTCACTGATTGTCTGTGTGGTGATTTAGGTTTTCCTCTTCTTTCCATGCAGGCTGGTCAGACTGCACTGATGCTAGCTGTGAGTCATGGGCGGATAGACATGGTTAAAGCTTTACTGGCCTGTGGTGCAGATGTCAATATCCAGGACGACGAGGGCTCTACAGCTCTGATGTGTGCTAGTGAACATGGACATGTAGAGATTGTCAAACTTCTGCTGGCGCAGCCTGGGTGTAATGGCACCCTGGAGGACAATGTGAGTTGCCTTTCCAGATAGTGCTTCATCAGATAGCTTCTCCACTCTGGAATGTTTTTCTAATTCAGGTTTTTTTGATGCAGTGGAGAGCTGCTAAAATCTACTTACACAAATCTCTGACTCACAGCGCCAAAGTACCAAACGCATGAATCCTCTGCTTAGTGGTAGTAAGTGCTGTGATAATTTGGCTAGTACCTCTGCATTTCTAGAGACCTACCCAGTAGCTACTTGTGTGATTAGCTGCAGGTGTGCAGTGGCCAGAAGAGATAAACCATTTGCTAGCTCATGGTAAAACATCTTCCCTTCTCATACTCCTTCGCCCTTTCCCAGGAATCTCCCAGTTTTCAGTTACAACCTCATCTGGTGACTTAATGGCCTTGCCGTGTTGATTTCTGTGTCCATGGCAAACATGTTCTCTTCACAGGATGTTGACACAGTATCTGTACCGTGACTTCTGAGAGTACAGGTTTGGTCTCAGTCATGAAGCTGCATTACCCTGACAATAAACATACAGACTGTGACTTCAGTGCCAAGTGAGACTCTTGCATATTTCTTGTTTGCAAGGATCATTGCAGCCTACACCATCAGCAGACAATTTGATCTCAAGCTTCAAAAAGTTGACTTAACTGGTTTATTGCCAGTACTGTGTTCTCATTAACAGCATCACTTTTTGGGCACGTTTCCTTTCTTCCTAGTGCTTTCACCCACTGAGCACTGAAATGGAGCCTGGATTTGGGATTTGGGAGGGCAGGGGTTGGTTATTTTTTGAAGCTGCTGCAGAAAGGCAGAGACATCATTTCTGTTCATTCACTCACCTGCCGCAGGAGCCGGCTCGGTTGCCCCGTGGTGCCAGTGGTGTATAAGAAGGTCTGAGTGTAACAAACCCTTTTGGGGGCAATCTAGGTTACTGCAGCCTGGGTGCTCTTAGGACTATTAATCGCCAAGTTAATAATTAAGAGTCTTTATGGGGACATGACACTTAGCTATTCCTTTAGGCAGTTTGATACTGTTTCCCAAGAACAGCTTCTCTCCTGCTTATTCATTTTATAACAGGTTTGTCTGTGATGAGAAACAATGAGATTTTTAGCATTCCCCTAGCTATTCTGAATGTGACAGTGGTGCTTTTCCAGTCAGTATGATCAGTGGTAAACTGAGCTTCATCCTACTGATGCGTGCCACTCTGACAGTGATTCAGAATCGTTCTTCAAGAACTTGGTTTTTCCTGGTGCTGACGGTGGAGTATTTGCTGTTCATTTGTAGTGCAGCAGTGGACAGCTCTTCTAGCTCCCTGTCTGCTTAGGACAGTTATATTTATGTATAATGACTCCCTGTAGTCTCATAAGAAGACTTTCCACTTGGATGCTGTCCATCGTGTCCCATGCTGGAAAAGGGGTTTACAGTTTCCTTAGACTGCTGCTGACCTCTCTAATACCAGTGCTATGGCAGTGGCTGGAAAACGTGCTCCATTCAGAGAGCCAACATAAGAGGCGATCCCTGTGAGAGGACATACCCAGTACTGGCATTATTGTGGAAACTGCTGTGCGCAAGAGGCAAAAGCCAGGCAGTGGACCAGCAAGCCACTGTGAGATTTGTGTCGAGGTTGTAGCTGCCTGTCTTGTAATTTAAGCACCAGTGGAGAGCAGGGGAGTTGTAGCCATGTGATGCACCAATTTCAGGAAGGGAAGGAAGCAAGGAAGGCAGAGTTGGGGATGCAGCAGCTTTGTATAGGCATGCCCCTCTGACAGCTCAGAGGTTCACATCACAGGTTGTCTGCTTCTTCCTGGACCAAACATGGTCTAAAGGGAAATCAGCAGGTCAGTATGTTCCTCTTTAGGCAAAAGCAGTCTTTGCTTCTAGCAGCCTCAACAACCACAGTTTCTGAAAGAAGTATCTTCTGAGAAATGGAGGTGACAGTGTTTGACCTGATCGTATTCGACTGGGAAAGTTTGTAGTAGATTTCCATCAAGGAGCATTTGGAATTATGAATGCAACCGTTCTTAGTGTTAATGGGAGCTATAACACAACAATTACCATTATAACACAGCAATTATCATGATATTTGATTAGCATTTATCCCTCCCTTCTCTTCTCTTCCACTCCTCACTGTCACTGTAGTTTCTCTCAGACCAATCTTCGGAAATCACCAGTCTTACACAGCACTACATGTAACGTTACTGTGATAATGGCATGATCATTCTTCCTCAGTAATAATTGAGACTCCTCATTGAGAGAAATTATGAGGCCTCTGACAATTGGACTGCCTCATAAAACAGCAGTGCAGGGCTTATTGTCACTTAATTATAATAAAAGAAATTAAACAACACTCTAAATTAACCCAACTGTCTGTCTGAGCAGTGGGGCCTCCACTTCATAGCTTCCTTTCTCGGTGGGCTGATTGGGCTTTTAAGAGGGTGGTTAATGCCTGCAAGGACTAATTCTCTTACTTCTTCCTTTCTTCTCTCAGGATGGCAGCACAGCACTTTCAATAGCCCTGGAAGCTGGACATAAGGACATAGCGGTTCTCCTATATGCACATGTCAACTTTTCCAAAACCCAGTCACCGGTTAGTACACAACCTCCTGCAGTTTGCTTTTTAACTTGCTGCTCCTGAACGTAATAGTAAAACATAAACAAAAAATTACACCACCACCACCACCCCAGCAGCTGTACAGCCAGCCATAGAGCACATGAATTTTCACAGGTTTATTCACGGGGTAATTTTTATGCTGGTAAGTGAAATGCACATTTTTAATATAGGTTGTCTGCAGAAGGCTGAACCTTGGCTGAAGGATACCTCCACTTTCCTGTTTTCTGGGGGGTCAAGAGAGCACACTAGCAAGGTTCACTGACTCCGGCAAGTGAGCAAAGGTGCTGTTGCATCATTGTAATGCTAATTATTGACCTGGTCACCAAAACACAGCTGTTTCTGGAGTTACAGCTGTCCTAGGTGTTCTGGCAAATACCCACCTGCTTTCCGAGCCCCATCTCACCTTCCTGATAAACTGCTGCTACACATTTCACTGTCTAAACAACAGGCACTCTCAGTTAGTAGGCTGTATGATAACTGGCACTATTCTTCCTAAAACGGAAAAAAAAAAAAAAAATATTAACCTGTGCAATTAAAGGCAAGGAATTGAACAGAGTGCTTGTGAGTGCTGTGTTCTTACTTGTCTGGCTGGAATAATTTATCTTTGATTAATTGCTTTTTCCTTTTTTCTAGGGCACTCCTAGGCTTAGCAGAAAGACATCTCCTGGTCCCACCCACAGAGCCACGTTTGAGTAGTAGTGCATGAATATCTGTAAAAATCTCTATGCCATCTTTAAGCTGCTAAACGTTACTGTTTTACTGAGACAGATACTGAATGTAATTGTCTTGTGCCTGAACTCACCAGCAAAGTGAAAGCAGAGATCTAGTGCTAAAGATAGAAAACTGTAAACTTGAAGCAAGCACATAGTTAAGTAGCGCTCAGCTGAGAACCTTAGCCAGAACTGTTCTTCTGCTCACCTGCTCGTCTTGCCGTACACTGGCATACATCCTGCTTTTCTTTGCTGTAGATTATCCTTTCCTATGTTATGTGCAGCCTAAGACTGCTAAAGCTATCCATGCAGGGGTGTCCCGGTGGCTTTTTTTTGATCATTCTAAAACATATTTATATTTACTGTGCCTAGACTTTATCACAGTAACCTTTTCATAAATTTCATTCCAACTTGATTTTGGTGTTTTTAATTACTTTAAAATTCAGAAGTTGCAGTTGCTTATATAGTCAGCTCCGTGGATCTTGAGCTGGTGGGTGAGTGCGTAGGTATTGGGGATAGAGCTTCTCGTCAGGTCTGAAGTTCACTAAATAAATTGTTGCTAATTGGGGATAATGTATAACTTTTTATATGAAAGATACTAGTATCTATAAAATTAACTCGCACAGTATTTTCAACATTTTATATTCCTTAATAATTAAAAACTACATGAAGAATTACATGTCCTGTTACCATATTTTTATTAACTGTGTCAGTCTATAAGCTCCCTTCCTGTTTATTGGAGAGTAAAATTAGAGGTACCAGCTGTATATTCCCCTTGAGTGGAATTGAGTGTAGTTCTCAGTGCATATTTATGGAACGCTATTACCTTGTCACATTCACTTTAGTCATGTGTATTGAAATGTTTGAAGTGCCTTAGACTCTTGCCATATTTTCAGAATAAAATTTCATTATGCTGTTTTACTCTTCTCCTCTTTTACGTGTGATTTGTCATCATCCAGATAAGCTGCAAATTACAACTGCAGAGGCAAACCAGAATAGATTGGCAAGTCAAGGCAGGGAAGACGGGGGTAGCTCAACCCTTGGGGGTTGCTGATGCAAACAGCATCAGTGCCCAAATGAGCTTTTTCCTGCTGCCTGGCAGGGTAAAAAGCCTTGCCCGATGATCTGCCTTCGCTGGTCTTGCACGTGCTGCAAAGGTGGACCCTTTGCTGTCTGGGAGAGAAGTGGCCTCTTTCTCAGCCATGTGCAGCGTCATGGGGAGCCACCAAAGAATGGTGTTCAAACAGTTTGACCTCGCTCTCTGCAAAGTAGTTACCAACTGAAGTAAAAGCCTTTGAACTTTTATCTTCCAGACAATCCTGGCAGCTTGGTGAAGGGGATGCTTTTTAGATGGCGCTGGAGCAAGTCCTAAGCTAGTGTCTCTGTATCCACGTCAGTTCAGACCTACCCGATGAGACAGAAAAACACACATCAGTGCCTTCCCTCAGGGAACCTAGATGCTTCTGTTCCTCTGTGTCCTTCCTCCTTCCCTCCCAAAGTCCTTATCAAAAAGTTTTTCCTAAATAGTCCCTTTGAAATACGGACCCACTGAAGCCATCTTCATCCCACTTGGCCAACATGGACTCAGTGGCTTGGACTGCATGACGTTTCTGTGAGCCCTGTCAGAGCTGGTTTGGTCCAGCTCTGTGGGTGCTGCCTGATACCACTGCCAGGCTGGTACCCCAGTGCTAGGGAGCATCCCCTGGTCAAAGAGTGGGTGAAGTCTCTCTGCTGCAGGGGGAAAAACAGGTCTAAACACAGCAGTTCCAAACAAGGCCCCCCTCCCACCTTGAGTTCAGTCAGTTTTTACTACTGCACACCTGTGGCCAACTTTTCTTTTTCTTCTCGGTCTTCACTTAGCATCTGATTTTGTGTGGATGCTGTCCACCTGGGTCCTGCCTGCCAGTTAAAAAGGTAAGTCACCAACTTGCCAAATTATTGTGAAAATAAGGTCTTCCCTCTGACACCAGACTGACGGCAAATGGCAGCAGCAGTGAAAAATAAAAGAGAAAAAAGTGCTCCTCGCTTCGCCAGCCGCCCTTGGTGAGAGAGAGTGGGTGCAGGCTGTCCTGTGCAGCAGGGAGCTGAGCTGTGCGCCACACGTGCATCCGCCTGATGGCCTGAGGCTTGGCAACATGCAGTGCATGACGCTACTGCAGGCTTCCCAATAAATCCTCATTCACTTAGGAGCCGGGTGGGTTCCTCGTTCGGCAGAATTAGTGCAAGTTGGATCTCTCCACGCTGGGCATGGCAAGAGGTGGCTTTTGTTTCATTTTTCAGATCTGTTGGTCTGGAAAGCAAAGTCAGGATAATCTGTTCTTGTCTTTATGAGATTAAAACACACACGGTGCTGGAGTTATATTAAACAAGCTGATGAAGTGCAGAAAAAGGATGACTGCTTTAATCTGTCTCCAAAACTTGTTCTAATTTTACAGAAAATCCAGTTCACTTATTTATATATATGGGGTTGTTTAGCCTGGAGAAAAGGAGGCTGAGGGGAGTTCTTACCACCCTCTACAGCTACCTGACAGGAGCTTGTAGCAAGGCGGGTGTTGGTCTCTTCTCCCAAGTAACAACTGATAGGATGAGGGGAAATGGCCTCAAGTTGCACCAGGGCAGGTTTAGGTTGGACATTAGGAAAAATTTTTTCACCGAAAAAAAAGAGGTGCTTAGGGACATGGTTTAGTGGTGGGATGGCAGGGTTAGGTTAACGGTTGGACTTGATGATCTTAAAGGTCTTTTCCAGCCTAAACGATTCTTACGATTCTATATATGCTTGCCTATATCTAATGGACTAAGTTCATGTCTAATAGAGGGATATTATATTGACAGGGCAGAATTTGGACCAGGAACAGGTTTCCACTTTCAATTTTACCAAGGATACAATTTTTATTTAGCACTGGCTTGACCAAAAAGAGTCTAGTTGTGTTTTTTTAAGGAAGTTAGTAACCATAATTTTAACTCTGGTTTATATCTCATGAGAGTGGTTTTAGATAGTCCTGCAAGGAACAGGGAGTTGTACTTGATGATCCTTATGGGTCCCTTCCAACTTGAGCTATTCTATGATTCTGTGATAGCAGTTTTAAAGCCTGTAGATATGCTCCAAAGTCTGACTTTGCTAAAGAGTGTGCTGACGCTGTCTGATAATATCCCCTTCAGTAGTGCCACTGTATTACTGTAGGAGATACCTTAATTAGTAAAACATCCAATAGATCTTTGCCCCCAAAATAGTTTTTTAAACAATTATCTTTGTTGCTGCAGTACTACCTTGCTACCATGCTTCATTTGCACACATGCGTATTTGTACATACTGTAGCCTGAGGCTAAAAAAAATTTTTGAAACGCCTGTGGATTTAGATATTCTGGGTTGGCACAGGTCCCTGTCTCTCCTTCCACAAATCAATGGGAGTCCTGGGCATGCAACTATTGTAGGAGGGCTTAAAAAAACTGGTCCAGTGGTTTAGGTGGCTAATGACCACAGTGAGAGTCACCAAATGTAGTTTTTTACCTGAAAAAAAGCATAGACAGGACAAGCGGTAATGGTTTTAAACTAAAACAGGGTAGGTTTAGAGTGATTATAAGGAAGAAATTCTTTACAATGAGGGTTGTGAAACACTGGAATGGGTTGCCCAGGGAGGTAGTGGAGGCCCCATCCCTGGAAACATTCAAGGCCAGGTTGGATGGGGCTCTGAGCAACCTGATCTAGTTAAAGGTGTCCCTGCTCACTGCAGCGGGTTGGGCTAGATGACCTTTAAAGGTTTTTTCCAACCCAAAGCATCCTATGATTTTATAATTCTATTATAAGAATTGATTTTTCAGAAACATTGTAGCCATTGCTCACAGAATATAAATTATGCTTACCACAGCTGCCTTAGAGTGGTCCTGGATCAACAGAAGCTAGCATATGAATTCAGCGTGAAATGAGCATGTGATCTCATGTTTTGACCATGATGAAATATGTAGTTTTAGAACTTTATTGCTAATAAAATCTGTCAAAATATTGGTGCTTTCCCTGTTTTTTTATATCTTATACTGATGTAAAACTGAGTGAAAACTCAGGATTTTTTTACGCTGGGCATGGCAAGAGGTGGCTTTTGTTTCATTTTTCAGATCTGTTGGTCTGGAAAGCAAAGTCAGGATAATCTGTTCTTGTCTTTATGAGATTAAAACACACACGGTGCTGGAGTTATATTAAACAAGCTGATGAAGTGCAGAAAAAGGATGACTGCTTTAATCTGTCTCCAAAACTTGTTCTAATTTTACAGAAAATCCAGTTCACTTATTTATATATATGGGGTTGTTTAGCCTGGAGAAAAGGAGGCTGAGGGGAGTTCTTACCACCCTCTACAGCTACCTGACAGGAGCTTGTAGCAAGGCGGGTGTTGGTCTCTTCTCCCAAGTAACAACTGATAGGATGAGGGGAAATGGCCTCAAGTTGCACCAGGGCAGGTTTAGGTTGGACATTAGGAAAAATTTTTTCACCGAAACAGTTATTAAGCATTGGAACAGGCTGCCTAGGGAAGTGGTCAAGTGCCCATCCCTGGAGATATTTAAAAGCCAGGTAGACGAGGTGCTTAGGGACATGGTTTAGTGGTGGGACAGGGTTAGGTTAACGGTTGGACTTGATGATCTTAAAGGTCTTTTCCAGCCTAAACGATTCTTACGATTCTATATATGCTTGCCTATATCTAATGGACTAAATTCATGTCTAATAGAGGGATATTGTATTGACAGGGCAGAATTTGGACCAGGAACAGGTTTCCACTTTCAATTTTACCAAGGATACAATTTTTATTTAGCACTGGCTTGACCAAAAAGAGTCTAGTTGTGTTTTTTTAAGGAAGTTAGTAACCATAATTTTAACTCTGGTTTATATCTCATGAGAGTGGTTTTAGATAGTCCTGCAAGGAACAGGGAGTTGTACTTGATGATCCTTATGGGTCCCTTCCAACTTGAGCTATTCTATGATTCTGTGATAGCAGTTTTAAAGCCTGTAGATATGCTCCAAAGTCTGACTTTGCTAAAGAGTGTGCTGACGCTGTCTGATAATATCCCCTTCAGTAGTGCCACTGTATTACTGTAGGAGATACCTTAATTAGTAAAACATCCAATAGATCTTTGCCCCCAAAATAGTTTTTTAAACAATTATCTTTGTTGCTGCAGTACTACCTTGCTACCATGCTTCATTTGCACACATGCGTATTTGTACATACTGTAGCCTGAGGCTAAAAAAAATTTTTGAAACGCCTGTGGATTTAGATATTCTGGGTTGGCACAGGTCCCTGTCTCTCCTTCCACAAATCAATGGGAGTCCTGGGCATGCAACTATTGTAGGAGGGCTTAAAAAAACTGGTCCAGTGGTTTAGGTGGCTAATGACCACAGTGAGAGTCACCAAATGTAGTTTTTTACCTGAAAAAAAGCATAGACAGGACAAGCGGTAATGGTTTTAAACTAAAACAGGGTAGGTTTAGAGTGATTATAAGGAAGAAATTCTTTACAATGAGGGTTGTGAAACACTGGAATGGGTTGCCCAGGGAGGTAGTGGAGGCCCCATCCCTGGAAACATTCAAGGCCAGGTTGGATGGGGCTCTGAGCAACCTGATCTAGTTAGCAGTGTCCCCTGCTCACTGCAGGGGGGTTGGACTAGATGACCTCTAGGGGTCCCTTCCAACCCAAAACATTCTATGATTCTATAGGAAGAGGAGTGCAGAAATAAACATTCCTTCCTTTTTTTCTTTTTTTTCCCCCTCTAGAGAATTGGTATATCAGAAACCAACACATTAGGCGTTAAAACTTTCTAAGAGATCAAATTGTTTTCTAATGGCCTTGACTGGCAGAAGTATGGGGAGGAATCTGACCCCTCCAACAGCATGCAAGAGTCAGCTTATGCAACTCAGAGTTCCTGGATTTATTTAGATGCCGTTTTCCTGGTAAGCAAAAGGCTTGGCCCAGAACTGGCCTCCTAGAGCTTTAGAAAATGTTAGATGAAGCTCTGGACTTGGCACTTCCATGCAACGTTCAGTTTCTTCCTGAAAGCTCATTGCCTTTGGTTAAAATACCTTGTAAAGCACAGTGCTCCCAGTTTTGGCTGTATGTTGAAGTAGGCTGTTGTGGTATGCCATGTCAGGAAGACTGCCAAAAGCAACCAAAACTTTGGATGTGGTGGTGGATATAGGTGAAAAGTACAGCATAAGCTGACTATTTTACTGAAGTCAGTGAATATTATTTCTGACCTAAAATCCTATTAGAGGAGAATTAATGGACTGAGCAGTTAAAAACAAAAAAAAAAAACAAAGAAGAAAGAATAAATACTTCCCTTAGTATTGGATGGCCCTCCTGTTGGGTTGACACCTGAAGCAGTTCGCAGTGTGGAAGTTAGGCCCTTCCTCAGGAAATAGTTAAGAGGTTCCCAAAAGTGTTTATATCCACCGATGCCCCCTGCAAGCCAAGTTTAATTCCACCTGCTAATGGTGGATAGCATTTATCACAGGTGCTGGGATTAAGGGGTTTACCATGCATACCAGCTCTGAACTGAGCTCCCTCTACACGCTCACCAGCATTTGTTTTTCAGCGCAGATCAGATGATGATTGACTCTCAGTGTATCCAAGCATGATGTTGTCATCACCTTTGAACTCAGACTGTCAGTGAATATATAAAAACTCTGGCACTTCTTCAAGACTCTAAAATGTGTCACTGTCTTTTTCCAGTTATACTGTCATACATGAAGTGAAGCTGGCACCTCTAATCACCCTAAGAGATTAGAGGTGAGGGTTACTGGTACTGAGCTTTAAAATCATGGAAATTAGCCAACACAATATTGATCTAGATGCAATGACTGAAGAAGGCATCTTTGCAGCAGGTACTTTCAGAGGTTTTATCTTCTTGGTACAGCTGCAAGATCTCAGGTTATTCTAGAAATAGCTTTTGTATCTGCTTCTCCTGGTGTCTCATACCTTTGGCTGAGAAGTCTGGCTGCTCTGGATCCAGTTCAGCCGTGGTGTGAATAATGCAAGGCTTGGCGCCGATCCCCGACACACAGGACTGGCTCTGTTTGCTGGGATGGAAGCAGCCCAAAGGCTACAGACGTCCTCCTGCTTTTGAAAGGCAACAGCAGAGCTGGCCAAAACAGCATTCACGCTCTTACTGCAGCTGCAAGCATCCCTCTTCACTGGGCTCTGTGTCTGCATGTGGGTCTGTAAACTTCATCCCTTCCTGCCATTCTGCTTGCATCCAGGTCCATCGAATGAAAGCTTAGCTACAAGCATTTACTCATTACAAAGAGAGGCTTTCTGACGTTCAGTTCACACGGGGATGCCTGGGCCTGCCTCTCGGTGCCTGAGGTGGGACAAGGGACAGAGGTAGGTCAAGGACCCATGCTGGAAAAACATGCACGGAGGATTTGGCATTAAATACCACCAGAAATGGCCACAACAAGCTTAGAGGAAAGGGGTACGCAGGTTCAGGTTTGTTTCATTTTTCATTTGGGAACTGTGAAGGCATTAGCCTTCGCTACTCACAGCCTAACACAATGCCTAAGGAAGTCAATTAAAAAATTCCTGCCTGTTTCACTTCACCTTGGCTGTCGTGTCTCTGTGCATGCATATGCTGAACAGAAATGTCTGATTAGAGCTGAGCTACCTGGTTGCTGTCTTTTTCCATCAGTTGTTCTATTTTCTGTTTGGTTGGTATGACATCATCCAACATACCAGTACCTCATCTCTTCTCAAAAAGGACGACTGGACAGCAAAGTGCTGTTAAGGACTTGCAAGAACTGCATGCTACCTGCAAGAATATTTGGGAACCTCTGTGTAAGACACTATGCAGGAAATAATATAACAATTTTTTCTTTTTTTGCAAAGATGGTTGTAACAACTTCTTAAAGTTCTTAAAACGGCACATCTGTTTTCCTGCCAGGATTTTAGGCAATGGGAACAAAGCACACAAGTAAATCATGCTGGAAGGAGTACTGCCCTAAAGCTGCATATACACTGGTAAATATATCAGACAGTTCTTTATTACAGGTGATTAATTCAGTGCCTCAAAACCTCTGTGTTCTCCTTCCTTAACCATACGCACTTTCAGCTTTTCCTGCTAAAAGAAAAAGATAAGCATGTTTCCTCACACCCATGCACCCACCCCACACATGATCCCTGAAGAGCTCTCAGGAATGAGAAGATCATTGGGGAAAACAGGAGCCTTCAGACAGTTGGTACCTACTGTGAGCAAGTTGGCTGGGGCCTTAAAGGGGAGCGACCTGCACTTTTGTTGCTTTGCCCTGTGCTATGAGGTGAGTGGTAGTCTTTTCCCTTGCCCACTTCTCACTGGGAACCACGTCTGTGCATTTTCTGTTTGGTTAGCCAACACAGCCAGCACCAACAAAGATAAACTGCCTGTTAAATAATTCTTGCTATACAAAACTGCCCTTCAAAGACATCTGCAGTAGAGACCTGTAAATAAGGGCATCGCTGTAGTCTTAAACAGAGTATTATTAAATACATTCAGCCATTAACAGCAGAAGTCAATCTCCATGTCCTCTAAACACCCCTACAGCCATTTGCAGGATTATTACTTGGGTAACATAAGGCGAATGAAAAAACTTTTTTTCAAAGCAGTGCACGTGCTTTTGTATTATCTGGAAGTGCTGATCTGAATGGAAGTAGCAAAGAGAGATTTCGAGGTGATACACTGGTAATTTTTTTTCTTCTGCTTTTCACTTAATGGCTTTAGCCACCACTGCAGGAACAGCCCTTGCTGCGTTTTCCTTAAGAGCTTTGGCTAGCCACAGAGTTGAAAGAGTAGCTCATGCTCCCCCAGTAATACTGGCCTTCCTCACGCAGCCATGTTAACTCCACCAAGATGAAGATATGCTGTTTCTTTTGCATGCCATGGTGAAGAGGATAAACAATAAAGATCCAGAAGGATCCAAAGGATCTTCCTGGCCATGGTATCACACCTTTCTTTGAGGCATGAAAAGCCACCTCCTGTCTCTGGCAGTTGTCCTGCAGTGCCCCTGCATTGCGGGCATTTTCTGGGGCCAGAAGAGCAACTTTTCTCCAGTCCCAGGGGTGAGTGAGACTCAAGAGCCAGGCAGCTACAACCCCTTGATACTGCAGAGGTGCGAGGAGTCAGGGGCTGGCCCAGCAAATGGCTGCCCCCCCACACCATACACTTGTTCTTGCAAATTTGTCATGAGAGTTTTCCAGTCCAACCACATATATTTGCTCAGAGGCCCTTTATTGTGGTGGTTTAATCTGCATCACTAGCCTAGCAGGAGGAGCAAGAAGCATGTTAATGCCTTCTGCAGTGGATGCTGATTTGAGAGGAGTGTGAGCAGAACAGCTGTACAAAGAGATTGAGAGAGATTAGAAATACAGGATGATAATAAAATGAGATTTGCTTTAGGAAAACCAGACTGAAACAACTGAGAAAAAATAATATTAAGTTTGTGGGAGCGAGAGAAAGTTAGAAACCTGTAATGCTGGAAGAGAACTTGTCAGAGAGTGAATTAAACAAGAGTTGGCAGTTGCAATGACAGCAAAAATGGACCAGAGCTGGTGGTCTGATGAGAGCAAAACACAGACCCTGCATTTTTTTGTCCACTTCAGATGGATTAAAGAGGCACCTGAGCCTGGAAGATGTAAATGCAGCTTGCCACCATTCATTCTGCCCAGTGGCAGAACTGAGAGCTAAGAGAAGAGGTATGGAGCATCAGGGAGGCGGAGCAGGAGATAGACTGGTGGAGCTGTGCCCTGACCTCCCAGAAATCTATGCAGGAACAGCCACCAAAAAAGGCCTGGGATCAAAGGGAACTAGTGTCCTCCCCCCATCAGGATGAAGGAAGGGCCTCAAAGGAAAGCAGCAAGTGGAAACTGGTCTGCAACTGGGGCAGGAGACAAACCCTTTCCTTGCCCACCACTTCTCCCCAGGTGCCTCTGCATAATAGGTATGAGGGTCTAGATGTGGAAGACAAGGCGGTGGATGGGGTAGGTGTTGACCCATCCACATCGGAGGAGGCACGAAGATCAGAAAGACCTCCCTCTCATATTACTACTGCCTCCACGAGGAGGAAGAGACATGTAATAGTTGCAGGAGACTTGCAACTGAGGGGAACAGAGGGTCCGATATGCCGGGCAGACCCTGCTCTTAGGGAAGTCTGTTGCCTCCTGGGAGCCCAGGTTAGAGACATTACTAGGAAACTTCCTAGCCTGGTCCGACCCTCGGACTACTATCCCCTACTGCTCTTCCATGTGGGTGCTGATGAAGTGGCATTAAGTAGCCTGAGGGTGATTAAAAGAGAATTCAAGGCCTTGGGATGGTTAGTAAAGGAATCTGGAGCACAGGTTATTTTTTCCTCGCTCCTTCCAGTGGTGGGCAGAGACATTGGGCGATACAGGCAGACTCAATCCATTAACATGTGGCTCAGTGACTGGTGTCACCACCACAACTTTGGGTTCTTTGATCATGGGATGGCCTACACGGCACCGGGCTTGCTGGCGTCAAATGGGAGCCAGCTTTCTCAAAGGGGAAAGAGGG
>NW_009260129.1:149446-149977 GCF_000687185.1 Egretta garzetta
AGGTGTAAGAAATCGGGCAAAGAAGGGAAGAGACCAGTGTGGTTGAGAGGAGAGATGCTAGTCAAACTAAGGAGGAAGAGGGAACTGCACAGGCAGTGGAAGCAGGGACAGGTATCCCAGGAAGAGTATTGGGATGCTACCCAGTTGTGTAGGGATGGAGTCAGGAAGGCCAAGGCGCAGCTGGAGCTAAACTTGGCAAGGGATGTGAAGAATAACAAGAAGGGCTTCTACAGGTATGTCAGCCAGAAAAGGACGGTTAAAGAAAGCGTACCCCTGCTGATGAGCGAGACCAGCAAGCTGGTAACAGCAGATGAGGAGAAGGCTGAGGTACTCAACACTTTTTTGCCTCAGTCTTCACTGGCAACCTCTCTCCTCACCCCTCCCGAGTTGACTGATGGCATGAGAGGGACCAGGACAGTAAAACTCCTCCCACTGTAAGGGAAGATCAGGTTCGTGACCACCTGAGGAACCTGAATGCACATAAGTCCATGGGACCTGATGAGATGCATCCCAGAGTCCTGAGGGAATTGG
>NW_009260129.1:151041-161503 GCF_000687185.1 Egretta garzetta
GTACTGCGTCCAGCTCTGGAGCCCTCAGCACAAGAAGGACATGGAACAGTTGGAGCAGGTCCAGAGGAGGGCTACAAAAATGATCCGAGGGCTGGAGCCCCTCTCCTATGAGGACAGGCTGAGGGAGTTGGGCTTGTTCAGCCTGGAGAAGAGAAGGCTGCGGGCAGACCTGATTGCGGCCTTTCAGTACCTAAAGGGGGCCTATAGGAAAGATGGGGAAAGTCTTTTCAGTAGGGCCAGCTGTGACAGGACAAGGGGTAATGGTTTTAAACTAAACCAGGGTAGGTTTAGACTGGATATAAGGAAGAAATTCTTTATAATGAGGGTGGTAAAACACTGGAACAGGTTGCCCGGGGAGGTAGTGGAGGCCCCATCCCTGGTAACATTCAAGGCTAGGTTGGACGGGGCTCTGAGCAACCTGATCTAGTTAGCGGTGTCCCTGCTCGCTGCAGGGGGGTTGGACTAGATGACCTCTACGGGTCCCTTCCAACCCAAAACATTCTATGATTCTATGATTCATGGTCCATGTGTCCCCAAGGGAGACAGCTCCAAGGGCTGCCACCATCAACCCGAAAAACAACAAGCTGTTAACAAGTTGGAGAATGAAAATAAGGAAGACGTTTAAAAGGATACTTCTGTTTTGCTAAGAGACAAATCCTGTAAACAAGGAATTTAAAAGATCCCATAGTATGTGACTGCTGAAACAATGATCCGTAGAGGCAAAGGGGCAGTAAAGCAAAGAGATACAGCTGAAGGTGAGCCAGTTCCTCAGATTAGTCCTGCAAAAAAATGGGTTTCAGTTCTTGGGAAGCCTGGGTGAGTTTTTAAGTGAAAATGAGCTTGTCACCATCTCTGTCCGTTGTGTCACAAGACAACAGCTTATTCTGGCCTTCGTACAGCAGCTCGTATTTAGTCAGTATTGGGTCAAGAATTGGAGACAAAGGAGACACACGTAGATATATGAAAATGGGCAAGTATGTGTGTGAGTTTCATAAAACATGCTACAGGTAAGACTGCAAATCCCTCCTTTGAGCTGTGTGAACAAAATCACCCAGCGCCTTCCCATTGTGCCCCTGTCAGAGGGCCCGGCTGCACCCCAGGAGGACGCTGGCTGCCCTCCCTCTACCACCCCGGCCTCCCCGGTGACTTCTCTGCAGGGCAGGGAGACCTCTGCAGGTGGGATAAATCCAACACTGCCGCGAGCATGCAGAGGAAAACAACCAGACTCTGACAGAGTGGTTAAGTTACTGGGCTTTGCTGTGTTTTGGGTTGGGTTTGGTTTTTCTTTTTACTATTCTGGTACTGTTCATTGATTTTCTTCCTCTTTTAGTAATCCCCTTTCAACTGCTGTCATTTCAGGGCCTGCATGTACAAGCCAATATATGCAAGTCTTGGTCTTAGATAATTGTTTTCTCTGACTAACTTAACATTGAATTAGTAGCCCACTGCTTTCTATCCAAGTTCTGTGCTCACAAGGAAGCCCAGCAGTATCTTCCTGAGATCTGGGGTCAGGAGATGGAAAAATGCTGTGGTCTGTGCCTTAGCATTGCCTTTGGAAAAAGTGATGAGCACTGTAAAACAACTGCTAACAGAAATGTAAGTTCCACAGACAGGGAAAGGAACCTTGCTAAACCTGTGCTAAACCACAAAACCCCTACAGCTCTTCTACCAAGTCAGCATGGAAGAGGTTCAGGACCCTGACATTATTACCTTCTAGGAAATCTCTAGCGGTGGCATTTTTTGGCTTGTGAGGAACTGGTCTACTCAAGAGCAAGAGGTGGCTACCCAGGCTCTGAGATCTAACTTTTCTCCAGGAATTAAAGTTTCCCTGAAATTACAAGATTTTTTTTTCGTGAATTCTAACAAAGTCACCTGCTGTGCAACCCAATGCAGAGGACATGTTTCTGGTGTCCAGGTGTGCCTTTTCCAGCCAAAGTGTGTTAAACACACAAACACATCACCCCATGCCCCTGACCAGCAGCCAGATCAAAAGGCACACTTGCCCCAACTTAGAGCAGCTGAAGATCAAGGCCGAAACTCTCTTTCAACTGTAGAGAGGTTTGTATATTATTTTCTTCAAGCCTGAAAGAAAAAGGTTCTTCTAAGGCAGGTACAAACCTGGAAAATACGCTAGCACCTACCACGGGCCTGCCCAGGGGATCCCACGGTCCGCTGCTGGCATGCATGATTACTGAGAGGCATGAAAATGAGCTGGGTTGGACATGCTGCTCCAGCACAGGATTACTTGAGATGAGGAACAAGCTATCCCAAAGACTTTCACCTGAAATGTAACACAGAGTGCCTGAAAGTACCTGAAATAGCTGGTTGCCTTTCACAGAGAGCAAACCTGATCCTCTTCTACAGCTGAGCAGAGCTGAGCGCATCCATCTCACCACTAAACACAGCACAAGGATGCCTAAGTTGCCATCCTAAACTGCTACATCTCTTCTCCGAGATGCTGGTGGGAAAAGTACAAGTCCAGATTTGCAAGGAAAGCATGCAACTCTTCTACCCCTGCCTCCTATACTTCTCTCCAGCATTGCTGATTGTGAGTAACCCAATAAATCCCTCATCATAATGAGATTGTTTTTCCCGTTGCTTTGATTACACCAAAACACAATGCAGTGTGTGAAAGTCACTCCTCCTGCCCCCTGCCAGAAGGAGAGTTGCATTAACCAGCATTTTGAGGCTGGGGCACTCCTGAATTCTAGCGCTGGAACTAACACCGTCTACCACCACCGCTTTCACTGGCCCGCTTATGATTAACCGTGCAGTCTTGTATGACTTGGCCTGAGACATCAGTTATTTTGACCATCTTTCATGAGTGGTCAAGTAGTGCCCCTCAGAACTTAATATTGGTAATAGCAATGATTTTAGAGATCTTTTCTGAATGGGAAGAAAAGGTAAGTGCAAGATATTCCTTGTAACAACATTGCCAGGCTCTGTAACAGCTCCTATTTTTAACAAAGGGGATGTCATGATGTGACCTGGTGAGTACTCTTTTTTTTTTCTAAGTGTTAATTTTCATTTTATTCCCAAAGTTTGCTTTGAAAAAAATCATAGGAGGGATCTCACTGGAGCGTGTAAGAATAAATAGCTACTGGAAGTTAGTTAAGAAAGACGTGTTCTTCACCCAATGGACCAGAACCTCACCAGGCTGGTGGGCTGTCGGGTGATTCAGCATCTAAGAGAGAAATTTAAGGTATTTATCACTCAGCTGGTAGAACATAGCAAGTCCTACAGAGAGGATTTATGGACAAGTGTGTTGATAGATACTTGGGCAATTTTAGAGATACTCCCTACTTACCTTCAGGTGCCTAATTACAATCTTCTAAGATGTCATTATCGTGAATTCACAGAAGCTGCCTTCTAGTAGTGAAAAGGCAATCTCCATGCCTTAGTTTCTTGAAAACAGGTAAGAGAAAATAACAGCTTAAACAACCATGCAGTGAAGCCACTCTTTTTTCTCAACCTTTACTGTGTGTTACCTGTTACAGTTTCAAACTCTTGAGGGTATTGAAAAAGATTTTGCTCAGGTAGTGTGAACGTTTGCAGGCACTTAGCTGGGATGGCTGAGCTGGGCTCAGAACACCTTTATTCTGGCACCTGCAAGAGACGCTGTTAGCATAGGGATGACAGAAAATTAAGATGTCTGACTAATTAGTTTCCACACTGTGTTCCCATCACCTGTCAGGGCATCTCCGTGTCTAGACAAAGCCAGACTAATTAAAATTAATAGCCTGACAGTTGAAATCATTTGTAACAATGTGTCATCTTCCTTAGCACCTCTAGCCAATAGAATTAGAGAAACTCAATTACTCCTAATTAGCCAATGTGCATATAAGACATACAGAGATCATCAACCCGACACTGCTGACTGACATGCAAGCAATAGGAGAAAACTGTTACCTAAGGAAGCCAATTAACTAAGTGCTCTGATTATCTCTCTCTTGATAGCACTAAGCAAAGCCTTACGTGAGAGGTGTAGGTCTCCTGGGGCCCGGACATCCCGGGTCCTTCCACTCAACTGGATTCCTGTCATGGAGGAGGGATGAGCCCAATGAGCCCTTGCAGATGGGAAGACCCAATACTCTGCCTGCAGCATTTGGGGACCACCTCTGAACTGCCTGGTTGTTCTGGGGGCTCCAGGGCACCGAGGGGAGACGGGAGAGGCTGCAGGTGAAGAGAGTCAGGCTGACAGGGAAGAAGAAGCCCTCCTCAGCCGAGGATATGTGAAAGGTCAGCAGCTCACATCAAGTCATTTCACAGCACGGCTGATTAAGTAACAGTCATTTGACTTTGATTAACTATTTGGAAGAGCTCAGCTGAGGCTAGAGGCAATTCTGACACCCCCGTCCATGTCCCATACCCCCCCACACCTTGCCCGGCACCTCATCAGCAGATTCGAAAGACTTCATACGGGAAGGGGGGAAGAAATGGGGGAAGAGCAGAAAAACCTTTGCTCTTAGATGCATGTGCTACGGTGAGTGATTTTTAAAGGGAAGTCCCGCAGAATGAAACATGCTCCCCTGAGAGCAGAATATTATGTGAAAAAGATACTTTCTGTTTATTTAGGCTTGAAGAAAAAAAGAAGAAAATAAATTCAGAAGGAGCTGTTGTAACAATACTTTTGCTTCTCTCAAGCGTCAGGATTAGGAACGACAAATAATAATGCACAAATAAGTAAATAAATTGGACAGCCAATAAATCAACACAGCAAAAACTGCCCCTTCAGGTACCTCAGTCAAAACCATCCCTCACAACCATGGACCTCCAGCAGTTTTAGATTAGTGAAGATCAAGAATGTAAAATAATAAAAGCTTGCACAATTTAAAAGAAAGTGTAGGTAATAAAGCGAGTGCTTTATAATTTGAAATGATCTATTTTGTTCCTTTAAATACCAATGGGCTTGCTCAATGAAGTGGGAATTTAACTGTATCCATTAAAAGATTAAAGACCATAAATAAAAAAGTAGCAATTAATTGTGTTGCCTATTTTTAAGAGGTTGGAGCTTAGTTTTTCACACTCTGGCAGTCTATCAAACTCAGCTCCATTACAGATGTCTTAGAGCTGAATTGATGATGATATTCAAAACTAAGGGCATTCTCTGCAGTAGTCCTACCCTGATGAAGGAGCTTGAACGTATAGATGGCTTATGTGATTCTATCATTCTTACAGTGTGAATTACAAATGTTAGAAATGTCAGCTTAATGAGTCATGCAAGAGTCTTCGATGTTCTAAGTCACTGGATCCAATTAATTTTCAAGTGTGCCTAAAATGAACAACGAGGACTGAGAAGAAGCAATCCAGTCGTTTCCCCATGCTCACTTTTTTACTTCTATTTTATAAGTCGGACCTAATAAACCTTCCAAATAGCTATCCAAGTCAATTATTAACAACGACTGAAATTTCTGAGGAGCTGACAGCACGTTCTCTTCAGCCTTTAAATATGCAATGAAATGATTCCGACTTGCATGAGCAAATGAGGAAATGGAGAACGTAGGTGTTAGTGAAAAAAATGGTAATTTTTTTCTTTTCTTTATCCCTGTTATTAGTAAAACTAGTCACAGCAGTGACATGACAAACAGATGCATTTTTAAATATCTCCATGCTATTTGCTTCATTGTACTTGAAAACTGCTTTGATTCTTTACTGTACTTGGCATGATGTAACAGAGTGAATTTTGTTCCCAGTGAATTGTGCTTTTATTGAGCACTGTGGGCCAGCATCACTGGCTGGGCTCACAACTACAAAGGAGAAGAGCCATCCATTGTAACAGACAGGCTTTTATTGATTTTTACATAAATAATTTTTACCACAACCCAGACATTTGGACCATTAAACTCCAGATTATGGCTATCTAGTGGCTTTCCTCACTGTAGTGCATCTGAAGTTACTGATGTGGAGGCTTCCACATGTCCGGAGAACACCAGCAAGCAGAGCATGAATGAAACTCCCACTTCGATGGCCTTCTTCAGGCACAATACCTGCTGTGGCAGGCCTGTTCTCTAACTTGGGATACAACTGATGCTGTTCCCTGCCTCCTGCCAACATCCCTTCTTGCACCCTTTGGAGAAGGGTCCCCTGGATGAGTGCCACACCTTATCTTTCCACTGGGTCTGGATTTGCACCAAGGGAAGAGAATGTGAACGAAGGGTGCTGAAGAGTGTACACATTTTAACCCACCTTGCCACCAAACAGTGGTCTTCACAAGTGGAGCTGGGCACAGCAGCTTTTCAGGCTGATGAAGATGCCCCTGAGCTCACTGGTGAGAGGCTGTGGACACCCTGCCCAGGGAACCTCCTAACTCTCACTGAGGAAAAGCAGCAAGTAGCTGAGTGGTGGCAGCAAACTGCTTCAGTTGTTCACTCTGTGAACATGAGCCCCTGAGACCAAGACAGCAAAGAAAAAAGGAATTTGAGAACAGGACCAAGTAAGCACATTGGGGCTCCCTACACCTAGAGGCCCCATGCCCTAGAAACACTTTTTGGAGCAAGGAAGAATGAAGCACTTGAAACCTTATGTCTGAATGAAAGATTCAGCTTGACTGAGTGGACTTTTGGCAAAAGCAATCAGTGGCTTATCAGATTTCATTGACCTTGAATAATGCTGCTGGTGCCAACACTCTATTACAGTATCACAGAGAAGCGTGGCAACTCTACGGCTGATTTTAAACTCTTGTAAATATTGGGCATTTCAAGGCAATTTTGGGTTTAGATCTTCCTGTCCTAAGAAGAAATCCTTGCCTTTTGTTGTGGTGCAGGCAGTTCTGGAGGCGTAACCTGAAAAAAGAAATTGTCAAAACATGAGTACAGAAGGAGGCCAAAACCCAAAAAAGCTGTGTGCTGGTAGAAAGGGTCAAGAAAATTCTCCACCTGGAGCACAAAACTTTGCCTGTGGGGTTGTGTTTTAAGAGCCGGGGGACAAAACTTCAGCTTTCCTGTAGGTTAAAGGAGGTTTAAATAAGGAATGAATTAAAGGAAGAGGAGAACAGCACAAGTATACAAGTGAGACTGCAAAAAATGCATGGCTTATTTATGCCACCTACTGGATTTTTCCTGAAATATCTTTTCAATTGTTTAGTTTTCACGATTGTGTCTGTCACTCCAGCGAATAGTTACATTTGCATGGGAGGCTACTCGCACAGGCAGACCAGCTGATATCAAGCCAATGACTGACACTGAGTAAATGACATGCACGGACTAAGGTAGCTCCAGGACTGGAGATGGGGGTAGCTGTACACCTATTTATTTTTCTAGCTCAATGGCTGCAGGGCAGCCAAGGCACCCAAAGCTGCAGGCAAGCACCAACATCTGGCACTGAGGAGTTTCCCAGCCCCTGTCAGTGCCTCAGGGGAACGTGTTGGCGCTGTTTCCCTCCTTGGCTTGACTCTCTCTAGGTGTCTTTGATATTTTGCTGTAAATGTGCAGAGTGGTTATGGACACGTTGATGTTTTCAAACAATGTGGACCAGCAGTGCGAATGCTTTATCTTCTGTCCCTCACCACTCCTGCAGCTGAGGCTCTGTTGGGAATTCACAACCAGCCCTGGTGAAACAGTCTGTAAAATGACCTGGGAGAGACAAAAAGATCTGCTGTGAACAGAGTGAGCAAAACCCCCTGGCTTGACTCACTGACAGCAAAAACAGTATTAAAGAGAATCAGATCTAGCAGATCTCTTAAGACGGACTTAATAAACACACTCAACCTGAATGAAACAGGTCTTCACTTTCCAGGCAATGGTGTCAGAATTGAATCCTCTTCAATTTGTGGCCTCTCTGTCGAGATGCTCAGTCATGCCAAATGTGGTGGTGGGGACACATCACATCTGTTCCTCAAAATGATGACCTTGTTAGCAAATAAAACATTTTTGCAAGGTTCAAGGGATCAGCCAAAGGCATGCATCGGCAAAGGACAGATTGGCATTAGCTAACAGATGACATTTTGTACTTTAAAGACTTATGCAAAGAAGTTGAAGCTAAAGTATAGCTGTCAGCTACCTAGGAAAAAAAGCAAAAATGTCATTTGATTATTCTTATGGGGGTTTTTTGTTGTTTGGTTTTTGGTTTTTTTTTTTACCAGAAACATTAATTACAGTTATTTCCAAAGGTGAGGGCAAACTGCAGTAATGTTTAGTCATTGACATCACCGCTGGATTTCAAATCAGAACGCCCAGACTCACATTAAATGAATGACTATGACTTCCTGAAGACTTGCAGTGAGGTTGCTCTGATTCGTGTTAGAACTGCTGGCAGTTTATAACCATCCCTTATGTCTTCATGACTCCAGCGGGTGTCAAATCCAGTAATGTGCTGTCATCCTCACCAAACACCCATTAAGAAAATTTGAGACAAACATTACACACTAAAATCATACTCAAAATGCAACTTTAGCTAGGAAAACCAAAGCAATTAATTGTTCAAGGATCAAGCGTGTACTTGCATTCATCAGGCACCTCGGTATTTTAGTGGTATTCATCCAGAACACAAAATGCTAGATAGGCACTGACAACATTAATATTTAGTTTCTCACCAACTGGTTCTGTAACATTATGGACAATACAGATCTGTGCAGTTAGCCTGAAAAGCAGGAGTAGAAAATGTTAGTTACGTTGAAAGACAGCTGATTTAATGTTCTTCTTGGAACTGTTGCATGTCCTGCATTTTGTGATTCACCTCTGAGCTTGGCTGTCCCACTTAGTTCCTAGTGAAAAGTTATACATATGCAGCTGGTGACTGCTATTATTTCTCCTTTGTCTGTCTTTGCCTGCTTTATGCACTGTGCTTCTCTTTTCTCTTTTTTCCTTCCTTCTGGTTTTTCTCTTCCTCCTCTTCCTGCCATTTCTGACGTGCTTTTTCTTCTCCTCTCCTTTTCACACTTCAGTTTGTTGGTTTTTATTTTATTTTGCCTTTCTTGTTCTTTTGATCTATCCTCCTTTCACCTCCTTTTTAATTTGCATTTTCAATTGACTTCAAGGCAGTTTGCATCCGAGCACCTGAAAACATCTCTGCGGTGTGCTCAGCCAGGCACAGAGAGCTTCACAAACCGGAGTTTCACTTTCAAGACCCACTCCTCGACGGCAGCTTTGGAGCTTGATCAGTGCCCCCACGAATTCAGAAGATCTCCACTGATTTCGTTCAGGGAGGAATTTCACATTTCCATGTAGGAGGCTAAGCACGCCTGTCTGCATTGTTCACCTCCCAAAATATTAGCGATATACATCATCAGGTATATAGGCAAATCATATTTTTGTTCCACTAAACACTGTATTCATCTGCTCCTCTTTTGCAGGAAAATGTGCGGCTCTTGACATTGGAAACGTCAATCCCAGTAAAGCGATGCAAGGGAAAAGTTTCGGTTTCTGCAAGCTGAACGCTTGTCACACCTCCACGCCAAGCCCGCGCAGCTTCGCCCGGTGTGTCACTTGAGGACCATCTGACTGCTCGGGACTGGGGCTTAAGCGGAGTGTTTTAACGTGGTCTCTCTGGAGGACGGAAAGCACCATGCCTGTCTCCCACATTGTACCGCGAAGGAAAAAGTTCTTTAAATGTAATTTAATGAATGCTCATGGGAAGCAGCAAGCAGCAAGGATCTGGGGCTTTTTTCAGGCTGGGATAGGCACTGATTGTTTCTGGCAGGGAGGCTCTGTCTGAGCAGAATTAGTTGGGAGATAGCCGATCTCAAAGAGAGAGAAGCTTTCCTTGGCTTCTTCTAAGCAGAAATAAATTTCTACCTACTGTAACTTATTACCATCTGATATGCTGAGTCATGAAGCTGGGGTTATAGAAATCTTTATGCAATCTTTATAAATCAGCCTCACATAATCTCAGGTGCTTTCTGCTTCATCTCTGTTGAGTCACTCATTTGACAGTTGTCATTCATCTTAGATTGAGATGTAATTTAATAGTTTCATTTCAGCATGAAGATAGCGTCATCTGAAGTTGAGCCGGGAAAGATTTAAAGGTGTAACAGAGGAAATATTAATACTGTAAATAATATCTGTAGAGCTGCATGGGTCTATAAATCACACAGTGCCAAGTTGGAACAGGAGGCTATGTAAAAAAAAAAGAAAAAAAAAAAAAAAAAGAGAGAGAAGAAAAAGCATCTTCTCCTGTCATCCTCTGCAGAGTATACCCGCTCTACCACCCACACCTGCTCCGGAGGTGCTGGTCACCCAGCTGTCACCGCAGGCTGCCTGCGCTTGTTGGGGTGGCCTGCCCACGCGGGCACCGGTCAAGGCGAGTTTACACCCGTTGGGGTAGGAAGGAGCACAAGGGCACCTGCGAGCGGGGGCCGAGCCCAGCGAGGGGCCCCAAGCCTCGCAAAGGAGAGCAGCTGAGCTGCAGCAAGGCGGGCGTTCCATTTGGGGGTCACACCTCTCCCCGGGCCAAGGCCGTGCTGGCCGCCTAACCAAGCCCGGCCTATCCAACCCAGGGGAACGCAGGGCGTAGCAACGGCCGCTCC
>NW_009260129.1:162503-176205 GCF_000687185.1 Egretta garzetta
GGGGCGCCCCGGGGCGCAGCCCCCTCAGCACGGGCACAGCCGAAAGGCGCCGGCCGCCCGGGACTGCGCGGATCCGTTCTAAAACCTTCGGAGAGGAAGGCTTCTAGTTAACGTCAAACCGCTGCTTTTCAACGGGGTTTTAACTAGATAACGAATAATCCCGCCAGCCGGTTGGTTAGCGGGGATATTTTCGGCTGGTGGTTTCAGATTCGGTGTACCTGCTTCTGCTGATGCTGGGTGGCCTTAGTTGAGTGCATCTCTAAACTAAACACTTTTTTTTTTTTTTTTAATGGCTTTGTTCCTGATTTTGCGTGGAGTGGCTCCATAGATAGCTGTGTAGCTGGGTCACCTTAAATCTAAATGAGAACTCGGCAGTATTTGCTACCAAACGAAAGTGCATCCAGTTCTGTGTAGGAATAACTTTTTTCCTTAGGTGGTCCCGTTGAAGTCACAGCTCTCTGGCAATGTAAATGACCACTGTATTAGTCCTTGTGATCCTTATCTTTAAAACTTCATTAAGAGGCGTCCTGGGAGGGTAACTGGCTGCTAGCTTCAGCTCGAGTGGGATTCCACCTTCTCGTTCCTGCAAATAGCCCCGTGCAGAGAAATTAATTGGAAGGCGTTAAAGCAGCGGTATCAGACGCACCCACCCAGTTTGCAACTAAGGCGCGGTTAGAGCTCCGTGATCCTGCATGAAATGAATGTCCCACTGACAGATTTCAAAACCTTAGCAGCCCTGGGTTAAATCCTTCCCCACTTTTTTATCTAATTATTCAGTGCAGGTATACTAAACGTCCTCTGAACCCAATGGGAGCTTTCTTTCATTTAAATAGTTCCTCCTCATCGGTGGCGTGGCAGTTCCAGAAATTGTTATCCCGCCCAAGTTAATAAGAGCTTTCTCTGCCCGGTGTGAACCACGGAGTAATAAACATTGAGCCCTTTGCTGCCTGCCTCGGGGGAGGGAGCACGAAATGGGGTGTTGCCCACACAAGTGTCCAGTTCTGCACAGGCTGTTCTCCTGCTGCCCAGCCGCTTCTATCAGTCAGTGAATGCCTCCTGCTAGCGGGTCCTGGCGGTGGCCCTGCTGGGGGGTTTCTCCCCCCTGCCTGGTATTTGAAAGTGGCTTTGAAAGCCTCCCTAACTGAACCTTATCTGTGTAGGAGTCACCCATTGAAAATCTGTCTTTCCCCCTTTTGATATGTTTCTGAAATGAGCCCCTTTGGCGCTGGGTGGAATTTTGCAGGTCAAGGTTATTGGCTTGCGAAGCCAAAGTTACCCGTGGTGTTTGCAAGTCTACACCCCCTATTTGGGGTGCCTGTATTGCAAGAGCTGTTACTATTTTCTCTAACGGTATTACGCATCTGTATTAGAAAAATGTTGCTGTTGAACATGGAAATGGAGGGAAATCCCGTCCAAGTTACCCAGGAGAATTTCCAGCAAGAAAAGCCCATGATCACAGCCTGTAATCTGGGATAGATTTCAAAGCTTCAGATACAGTGCAAATCAGTCACCTGGCAAGTTGCAGGGTAGGTGGCTGTAAAGCCCCCAGCCTCGTGTTTAGCCCCTGGACAAGATGTCATACTTGGCACGGGAGGGTGGCTGTGCAAAACTGATCTGACAGTTCAGATGAAGCCGAAAGGCTCCTCTGTGTCTTCAGTAAGCAGGGAATGCATTTTGTTTGCATCCACGTCCAGACTGCATAGTGCTTGTGGGCTTTGCTGGTGCCAGCTAAGCTATGGAATAACATCAGTGTTGGGAAAGAAATGGGGAGCTCCTGCTGCTCCAGGCCTGGCCAGCTGTGCGCTGTGTGTGATGCTGGCTGAGATGCTTGCAGGATGGTTCGCAAGATTTGCTGTGCTGCTGCCACGATAGCTCTCTCCGTATAGTGTACTGTGCACTGAAATTCCCTTGAAGGGATAGATTTCCAGCAAAGAGACAGCAAGGGAGCCCAGCGAGCTTGGGCAGAGTAGCAGATTGCGGGTATAACCCCTCATAAAGAGGTGCTTTGTATTGCTGAAGGGACACAGCAGAGCCTTGCAGGCAAATGAATGTCTTACCCCCAGCAGCTGTGTATCAGCAGAGAGGAGGGTAGCGACTCTGCACTTTCCACAGTATGCTTTGCCTGAGGGCAACTGTGTCAGGTGAATACAGTCAGCTTCAATATCTTCATGTGGCCTTGTTGGAGGGAAATTTGTATAGCAACCAGCATTACACAGGTTTGTTCATACATGTTTGCACAGAAAAAGTGATTGGTTTTAAATAGCTCTATAACCTCCTTTTATATCTTCCTCTACCCGTTGGCTGGATCATGGCATCAACACTCCAGAGAGTACCAAGAGGAAAAAACCAGCCTTGAGTTTAAGTCTTTCATTGTTGCCATTATAAACTGTGCTCAACCCAGAGAGCACGCCCTATGTCTGTCTTCTTGTTACCAGGTTGCGCTGAGAAGGCAGCAAGCTCAGGAAGAGGAACTGGGAATCAGCCGCCCGGTGCCCCTGCCCAGTGCCCCTGAAGTATTCGTTAAGAAGAACAGTGGTGGCAGCTCTTGTGCCTTGTTGGAAAACGGCAGCCCTACGCACCCGACAAGTACAGCCATGACATCAGCTAGCGCACCGTCAGGTAAAGTGCTGGGAGAGCGATGCTCGCGGCTTGGGGCAAAGGCGGGCGTTGCGTATGCCTGCCTGCCGTTGCACCCCTTCCCCCTGCATGCAGCCGGCGGCGTTGCAGAGGGTCCCCTCTCTGAGAATGGTGTTGCACTGTTGGTACGGTTAGCAGAAGGGAAGAACCCAGGATCAGCCTTTCATATATTAATTGATTGCTTTTACTTGAAAATCAAAACTAGTTTGGTATAGACTGGCGCTGTACCTGAATTCAGTAGGGCGTGTACCTGCAAGGAGAGATTTATGAGGAGCTTCTCTCCTTTCTGCCAAAATCTGTGCTTCTGCCACAGTCCTGGCAACTGTGTCTTGGCTGGCTGTGCATCTTCTTCAAAATCAGAGAGTTTTCAGCCTTATATAGGAGCCAAGCGTGTAGGTAATGTTGCTGACTCCAGCAGCAGAGAGCTGCCCACCGTATGTGACTTGATGAGGTGGTACATCTGTTCTGCGTGGCCAGGTGTGATGAACTACGAAAGACTGACGCAGCCCTTCCACTCTACTACACCTTGCTGTATTGCATTTAGCCCTTGTAAAACAAAACAAAACAACCTCCAAAACCAAAAAACCAAAAAATATTTGTCTGCAGATTCAGTAAAACCATGGCTAAGCGCAAGCGCGACTTGAAGGCGCTGAAGTGAAGACTCTAGGCAAAATGTTTTTTCCTATGCAGAGCTTATGCCTGACAGATACAGCAGTTGAATATGTATAAACATGAAACTGATGTAATTGACTTGTGCTGTATAGACAGTAAAAAGAAAAAAGCAAACAAATGCAGAGGGAAGGAAAAGGAAATGCTGTTCGTTTTTAATCATCTGTGCTGTTGTCAGTAACACAGGTGAACATACTTCTTGGTAAAAAAGATGCTTCTAAAGTGGACAGTGCCTTGCATTAACTAATAAAAGGACAGCACATATGTGTGTCTGTCAAACGACATCACTCTGTTCTGCAGGCCATTTAAAGCCTTGTCAGATGGATTTGTTGCATCCATTGCAGACAGGCAGTTTCAGACCGATGTGGAGGAATTTCTTTGGGACGCTTTAAGAACTGGTTGATAAAACAATAAATAGATTTTTATTAGCTTTTTTGTTTTCATTATTGCAGTCATGTTAGTGTCATCTTTGAATCAACGCAATTACTTCATTCATATTTGTATTACTGCATGCTTTGTCTATAGACATGGAAAAAGCTGGCTAAAGATTAAAGTAGTATATTCAGTAATGTATAGAGATTGTGTGTAACTCAGGAGAACAAGAAAACCCTTGCTTATACAGAAAGGCCAAAAAATGAAATTATCTTACTGTAAACAAAATTTGCAAAAGCTTTGATCTTAATGTTTTTAAAATGCCAGTGGAGGTATTTAATTTATTAATCCTACTTTAATAATTAATTTCTTATTAAATGAATTAAATTATGATCTTCTAATGAAAAACATTGATTAAACAAGTTTAAAGCAATTCACAAGCTTGTATCAAGACTTGAAAGTGTGAAAATGCAATTCTAATGTGATTTGAATTGTTTGGAAATTTTTGGTCAAAGCAGTTGTAAATGGTTTGCAGTCATCTTCCTTACAGTGGGGTTTTTTTTGCGAGCAATTAAAATACATTGTTTCTCAAACATTTTACTAAATAATGGTGTGAGGGTGACAACATTTAAAATATACAACTTCATCTCCAGAAGGAAGATGTGGTTCCTTCCAAGAATCAAGGCAGGGCCAGCTGTGTGTATCAGAAATTGAAGAATCTGGGAATGAATAGGGAATTGGGTCCATAATTTTGTTTTTAGGCAGCTAAGTAGCAACAGAAATTCATGCTTAGCTCCAAAGCAACTACACTGCATAAAGTTCTGTCTCAAATAATTTTGGTGGGTTCATCTGTCAAAGGCAGTGTCTGTACTCGTGGGTATGGAATTAACACCACCAGTGACTGCATGCTGGTTCTGAAGCTGCAGAAGGTGCTCGGCGTTCAGCCAGACCGGTAGGGTGGCTTCGTAGGATGTCAGAGTACAGGCTTCACTCTGGAAAGTCTTGATTTTCCAGTGAGAAATACTGCTTCTGATGCTTTCGTTTTTTTAGCGTATAAAGGTCTTTCGTTAGATAGGAAACTGCCAGGAGTGATGTGACATGAAGTTTTTGTTTTAGGCATCAGGTTTTTTCAGGACTGGGTACTGGAAGGATTCTTGCATTGCTGTTTTATCATTTTACTGGTACCCTCAACTGCAAGCAAAATGAGAGACCCTGTTGGAGCAAGTGTCGCGGTGTCTCGGTTTGGGAGGCTGGGATGATGATTTTTCAAGAATTTACAGTGAAACCCTTTGTGGCAGGGGAAGTCAGCAGCTCCCTGCAAGCCCCAGGGGAACCGGCGGCTCCTGGGAGTGCAGTGTGCCCTGTACGACACGCATTAGACGGGGCAAGAGATGCTTTTGACAGTGGTAATTCTGTTCCTCCTGTAAGTTTTGGGCTTCACAAGAGCAGTTTTTCTTTTGGACTCCCATCACACAGAGCGTTGTTTGCCAGCAGAGGACTAATGTGTGAAGGAGTCACACAAATCAGACATAGTGCCAGAGAGAGAGTCTTTCCTCGCTGTATCCATTTTATTGGCAGATCAGAAATATTGTGACACCTGGAGAGACCAGAGACAATTTTTCAGATCCCTTTGTGACATGCTGTTTTTGAAAAGGGGAAAAATGAATTATCACAGTCATAGCGTATGGGTTTGCGCATTTACCATCTCAAGCTTGGAAACCGTGTTTACTTTGGATGGAGCATATCTTCCCTGCTCAAAAGCAAACTGGGAATTTGCAGGGTTGTTGGAAAGGAGCAGACCGTGGTCTCAGGGCATTAGCAGAACCTCTTGCAAACAGATTTTATAGTTTCTGTGCATTTTCCCTTAAAAAGTTGCAGGTTGCTGAGAGCAGAGGCCATTTAATTGTACAGAGCAGCAAAAAGTCATGATCCCAGGGCATCTAAAGTAATTGCACCTCCTTTTGTAGAGTAAGTACATCTTGTTAGGTTAACTAGTATGCAAAACTCAGGAAAAGATTATGGTGAGGCATTTAAAACATGCCTTTCAGACATACTCATTTTTTAAAACCTCTGTTCTTCCCTGTTCCACGTGAGTTTGGTACCTCTGCCATTTTAATACTTAGAAATCACTGGGGGGCGGCAGGGGGGGAAGCGTGATCATGAAACACCTTCAGGTGAGAGCTGCTAACACTAAGGGAAGAAGACAGCACATTTCACTTTTCCTCCCTTTTATTTGGTCCTCGTCACAGACTAAGGGTCATGTTTGGCATTTGGCGGATGGGGTGGGGTGGCTGCAATGGACGCCACCTGATGCCTGGAAGGTGCTTTAAAGCACCCCTTCTTTCTGCTGCTCTTGTGCTCATGTTGGCCCAATTTAGAAGCATCCAATATAGATGGGGTTACTGTAAGATGCTAAATGCCAGCTCCTGCTCCTGTCGGTTTCCCGTTGGCTTTGCAATGACCACGCATAACTGCATTGTTCAGGTGGCTTCCTAGCATCACTGGTTAACGAGTTAAACATGTCATTGTCAGCAATTGTGAGTAAGCTTTCGCTTGTTATTTCCCTTTGCTACATTTATTATGTGTGACAGAAACAAAATAGTGTTCTTTTTACGTTTCTGTAAGTAGGTGCTGCCTTCACTTTGAAACTTTGAGGAACAGATGGGGTTTTATCTGCTTGTAAATACGGACTGTAATTGGGTCAGTAGTAATACTGTGCCTAGTGAATGGTGGTACTGAGATCCCTTTGAACTTGCAGTGCCCTAGATGCCTCTGAAAACCCTGACTTACCTTCTTTACTCTTCCTTTGCTTTTTTGATGTCCTCTTTTGCATTGACCTTTTCTACGATACTGTATTGTGATTTCAAAAGTTGATGCAATGACCTTGCTGATGTTGTGCTGCATAGGTAATGAGTTAAAAAAAAAAAAGTTATTATAATTGGAAGATGTCCTGGCCTGGTTTTAAAAGAAGTGAGAAGTTTTGGTTTTGAAAGAAGGTCCTTTTAAGTCATCACAGCATAGTGTCATATGCTGTCAGAATTTTGGTTTTGTCAGAGAAATGTCATTCTAGTCAGCTGATGGGCAACTGAGGAAGCTGCCATGGACATTTCACCATGAGAGTTGCTTAAGCACTGGGACAGGTTGCTCAGAGAGGTTGCGGAGCCTCCATCCTTGGGGAGACTCAAAACTCAGCTGGATGGTGCCTGAGTGACACGATCCAACTGTGAAGCTGGCCCTGCTTTGAGCAAAGTTTGGGCCAGCTGGCCTCCAGAGGTCCTTTCCAAACCAAACTATTCTGTGAATTGGTGAAATGCCTACTTTTTTATATTGACATTAAGTCAACGAACTGAAATTTGAAATTTGGCCAGACTCAATACTGATCAGCATTTGCAAGCATGGGAAAGAAATCCTGACTCTTTTGACCTAAAAACACTCGATGATTAAACCTATGGTAGATTTCAACAGAAAATTAGCATCATGGTGGTTGCTAGGTGGTGGAGAGGATTGCTAGCTCAAGTGGCAGCATCCTCAGCAGGGCTGAGCAGTAAGGAGGAGGGAGCGTTAGTTGCTTTGCCTGCTTCTGCCAGAGCTAATCCGATGGCTGCATGTCCTCAGAGGTCTTGGTGGGTCTGCAGTGGTTACTGGTTCATCATCCTGCTCTTTCATTTTGTCTTTGTCTCCCCGTTAATGATGATTTTCTCCCACTGCACCCACTACTACTCCTTCACCAGTTTTAGTTGCTGGCTGCCTCTTGGTCCTGCCAACTCTCCTTCAATACTGAGAACCAAGTAGCCCCATCCATTGCTTCCTGGTGCTTTTCCTCAGCTTCTCCCACAGCCAGCAAATCTCTGTTCAAAAGAAAAGAGCATAGTGTGTCTTTACTGGATTGTAACAGCTGGCAAAGAAATAAGTTTTGCTTCCTTCACCTGTGAATAATGCCTTTCTGTTCATAATCATCTGTTTTTCTCCAGTTGGTTGCAGTTAAGATGAGGGAAAAACAATCGCATTGTGTGTGTCTCTTTTGAGAGTTTGTGAACTGTCTTACCTCTCTCACATTGGCATTATTTCCACAGCATGAGTTAGGCTTGGTCTTGGGAAGCAGTTGCTGTAGATGGTCTTCCGCCTGTATGGTGGTTTTTGCAGTTGCTAAATCTCTTCCAAGCTGGACTAGGTAAATATTCAAGGAGTATTTTGCTTTGAACAATCTTTCCTTGATTTAGGCTAAAACATTCCCCCTAATAGGCTTTTTTAATTTCTGACTGATACAACTATGTGATGAATGAAGCACTCTGCAGTGTGGTGGCCATGGCTCTGTAATTTTCAGTTCCTACTGAAATCACATATGTTTAGCGCAGAGATGTTTAAAAAGGCATTGCTCGTGAAGTAAGGGGGGCATTTCTGTCTCTCTCCACTGCTTTGGTTTCGCTGTACTTGGGAATGCTGCAAAGGAGTTTTGAGCATCTCATTATAAAAGGACATAGATAAATCTGAAAGGATAGAGGGAAGGGTGACAAAAATGATGTATGGCTTGTAGAAAAGGAGACTAAGGGTGGATATAACAGTCTATAAATATTTGAGAGGTAATAATATGGAGGAGGGGGAGGGATTATTTACAGTGCTTGAGACAGCATAACAAGGAGCAACGGCTTGAAACTAAAAAAAGACAAAATTAAATTAGACAGTAGACACTTTTTCTCCTAACTAGAAGTGCAATTAGCAGCGGAGTGACCTGCATAAGGACAAGGGGGTAAGTGAAGCATAATCAGGAGAGGTGTTTAAGAGTGTGTTAGATTACGGTCTCAAGTGATTAATATGGGGGTAAACTCTGATCAATGTGCAGGTTAAACTAGATGACGGAAATCTCCTGCAGCCTTGTCATCTCCTATATGATTCATTGTCTTTGGCCATTGTTTGACTGTGTTAAATAAATCGTAATGTTACAGGGTTCTGCATCCCCGAGTAGATGTTTCCAGTTAATTCTCCAGTTCTGGAGCCTGCAGCTTGCAAAGCTTGCACTTTTCCTGCTCCTCCTTTCAAGTAATATTCATTCATCGTCTTTGCAGCTCTGTGTGTGTGTGTGTGTGTAGGTGCCTGTGTTTTATCTGAACTAATGTCTGAGGTGATGTGCATGTTTATTCAGTGAGGCACAGACTGTCAAAAGTGTGGTATTTGTGTTGTGTTGGTGAAACAGGTAGAACTGGCAGTAGTTTTCAGAGTTAAGTCTCTAAATGAAGAAGAAGCAGCTCTGTTTTTCCTTTCAGGCTTTCAATCCTGCCTGAAGCTTCAGTGGAAGTGTAAAAATAAATAGTAGTGTAAAAAGGTTTGGAAAACCTCAGAGAAGATTGCTTTTCTTTTTCTGTGCAACTGGTACTGCGGGGCTCATCCAGGGCTGTCTTCGCCAGGGGCAGGGGCTGGGGAGAGCTTTCTGCAGCGTTTTGGGGAAGCAGTGACCTGCCCAGACCCACTTACTGTGGGAGAGAAGGGCTGCTCAGCCCCAGGGCTCCTGTGACTGCCTTTTGGCTGGAGGAGTGGAGGTGAAAACACACAGGCAGCTCAGCAGGTTATTTCCATCCTTCTTTCATATTTCAGGAGAGCTTTCTTCCCTTAAAGAACTGGGAGTATTTTTTTATTTTTATTTTGCGTTTTCCAAAATCTTTCACCCTAGGGCTTTCTGCCTGACTTTTCATGTAGCAGGTGAGGTTTCCAGCCATAGAGAGCTAACAGTTAGAGCAAGGTCCCTGCCAAATGGCATTTGCTGTGGACTGCACAGAGTTTACTCCCGGAGCTTGGGGCTCTCTTCCCACCGAAGGCCAGCAGGGCTGGTGGGCAGCCCCTATTGTTCCTTGTGCCTTGGATGCTCTTCTTTCGTCACGCTGGCATTTGCATATGTGCATTCACATTTAGAGAGTTATCTGTGCTGGCTTGTGCTTTCCATTTATCATTATGAACACTGAGATAAGGAATGGAGCAGGAGGAGAAGATGTACTAAGAATTTTCTATCCGTGGGCACATTATTACACTATCTGCAGCTAACCTCTTGCTCCTTTCTGTGTCCTTGAAACAGTTATTATGACTTATCTGAATGTGTGGGGCTTTCTTTTTGTTTTTAGAAAAGATACAAGTGGGGAGTGAAGGAGTACTGCATGCTTCCTTAACTGGGCACTGGTGTGATTTCTTGCTTTTCTTCACATGCTTGCTTATACCTTGAAGACTGCTTTCGTTTGCTTTCTTTATCAGCTAACTTCCTAATTCAGCCTGTTGGCCCACTTTCAATTTTCAGCAGATTTGTCACTTAATGACATGGGGACTAAACTGCAGTTTTGAAGGTTTGTTTTGTAGGAATGCTTTTTCATATGCTTCTTCTAATGCCTCTTTTTTTTTTTTTTTCTTTTTCTGAATTTTGCTGAACTTTCTCCTGAGATTGAGTACCTGCTAGTCTTTATCAGAGTTGTGAATAGCTCAGTTAATTAAGTACAAACATCATCCGTGCACTTCTGTGCTATGTTTTCTTGAAGAGCTTGCAGAGAGTCAGTTCCGCACTGAGCTGCTCTTCCTTTGCAATGAGATTGGATGCCTAATTATTTTATGATTTTTTTTTTTCCCAATTCCTGTCTCTAGTCTCTACTCATACTATTTCCGTTGCTTACAGCATAGGCCACCACTTGCTGACCTGGATGCCTTATAGTCATGGGCTCAACTGAACCTCAGCTGATGTAAGTCACTGCAGTTCCAGTGGCTGTGTATTTTTGTCTATGAGTTGTGCATGAACAAAATTCATTAGTGATCAATTTGCATTTGAATGGAAGCAGATTTTGTGATTGCAAATGTTGTTGCATCCATGCAACACTGGTGATTGTGTAAAAAAGTGATGCACGTGATTTTTGTTCACTTGCCCAGGCCCAGTGGGTGTCTTCAGTGTTCTTTACTACTCCTGATTTTAGCTTTTCCGTCACGTATTAGGTAGACAGAGTGAAAAAGCCCTCCTGTTATTTCTTGTTGGTCTTTTTTAGAAACCTTTTGGGTTTCTGTCATCATACAGCTTATAACCAAGCATGGATTTCAGCTAATTCCAACCATTGTCCTACTCCCTTTATTATTTTTAGTGTGAGCCATAATGATTTTATCCTGGTCGTATTTCCTCCAAGGTCTCCTATCTCAGACACTTGTAAAGCCTTCCCTCCCTTCTAATGTTGTCTTTGATCTCTTGTTAATGACTTAAATCCCTTTACGTTTAATCCACACCAAGTTTCTTTCTCCTTCTCTCAATTTGCTTCTTTGCACCTGCAGGTGTCTGGGCTGTTTTCCATCACTGTCTAGAAATCTAGTTCTCTTTCCTAATTTCCTTTATCTTTTAATTTCTTCCTCTCTTTTTTTTTTTTGAATGGTGTTGATTTTAAGTTTTGCTCCTGTTACATACTTGAGTAGCATGTTGGATGTCTGATTGCAACAAGTTAAATGTTTGTAAATTTCTTTCTCAAATAAGGTACCTCAGGATGAATATTAATAGGTATACGTATATATGCACACATAGTAGTCATAGTCCCAGCTGTTATACTGAAGATTGGAAATGGCACTTGTTTCTCGTGCTCCTAATTTTCTGAAGCCCTCATTTTATTGGTCCTGATCCTGTTAGCTGTCATGAATGCTAATAATTTTAGGTATGTAAATAATTCTGCTGTCTCAGTTCAGCATGAACAAACATATGCTGGAGCATTAAAATAATGCCTAGCATCTTCACAGATTCAAAGTCATGTTCAAAGACTTCGAGTGCTTTTTCTTTACTGAAGCCATTCTTTTTTGCTGATGGAGATTTGAATATTATATTTAAAGACCAAAAGTACAAGTAAGGAAAGATCAAGCATTGCCCCCCAGCTTATGTCAAAAGTTCAACTACTCTGCTCTAGTCAGCGCAGAAGATGTTGAAAGTGGAGTTTGCTGCTGTAGACATCTTATTGAGGGCCTGAAGCTTGCTTTAAGTATGGAAATAAAAATTATTTTCTGTAGGTTTTGTTTCTTCAGCCATATTAGGAAGATTTTTAAGTTGCATGCTAAATGTTTGCAGCAGATCATTTTTATTAAGTGTATGCTAAATGTGAACAAAATGTGCCCTCTCCAGTTCTACTGAAATCAGTGGTGGTATTTCAGCTCCTCTTAGCTGGAGCTGGATTGGGCTGTGTGTATGACTGGGAAACTTACTATGCCAAGTTGCAGTCTTCTGGCTGGGATTCCTCCCTCCTTGTTTTTTTCTCCCAAATCACATTTTCCTTTGAAAGAAAATTGGGTTTTGTTAAGCTTAAAATTAACTAAAAATCTTACATTTGGGAGTTTTTAAAATTGTATTTAGGAATGCACACACAGAGAGTTAACAGCCATTTGGCCCATTATGGGATAATAATGCTACATGTAGACAAGAGGAAGAAATGCTCAATTTTTTCTGATCTTTGCTTTGAAGAAAGGCAGATGATACTGCTGTATATGGAGATGGTGACATTCTGCTTTAATTTCCAGCAGTAGCTGAAATCAGCAGGATTGGATTACTTGCATGCAGTATTTTAAAACAAACAAACAAACAAACAAAAAAAACCACCAACCCCCCAAAACCAACAGAAAACCTGGCTGAGGGTCTCTCTGGTCCATTAATACGGATTTCCAGTAAGTATTTTAACATGGGGGAAATTCCTAAGGCCTGGAAGAAAGCTGATGTCATGCTAGTGTTTAAGAAAAGCAAGTGTGGTAGGATGGGTGGCTACAGATCTGTCAGCCTGACATCAGTTTTTGTGAAAGTAGTGGAACCATCCACAGCAGACTGAAATGTGGGGGGGCAGCCGGGGCAGGGGAGAAGCGGAAATGCAACTGTTAAAGGATGCTCACACAATATGAATTAACAGAAGTTTATGGGTAAAAGATTCTGTCAAGTTAGTAATCTTTTATCATTGCAGAATTGCTTGACAAAGTGACATATTGATGCAGTCAAATTCTGCAAAGCATTTGATTTTTGTATCCCCTGACATCTTGATTAGGAAACTGGATTGACAGAAAGTCAGTATTGTATGTGTTACATGGTTTTGAGAAGGATGTTCCTATCAGCCTGAAAATGTAGGTCTGAGTGGGGAATCTGATGTGATGGTGTTTCTGGAGAAGTCTCACAGGGACCTGGCTCTTGGCTGTAAGCTGTGTGATCTTCCCATTGGTATCTTGGAAGCAAGCCTGGAATTGCCACAGGTTGTCTTGGTAGGTGATAGAAAGGTGCATGGCCTGGCAAGTGGTGGGGAAGACAGAAGCGCATAGCGTGAGGGCTTGGCGAGATGGTTGGTCACATGCAAACAAGACCCACTTTAACCCATACCAGAAGTGAAAAACGGAGGAATGTCTCCCTGAGAAATACGGTCAGTGTGGAAGAGCTGGTGGCCGTGAGGATACTGTGCTGAATATTGGTGGTTCCGGGTGGAAAAGGATGACCAAGGACTGGTACAGCCCTTTCAGACAGACCTGGGAAGGAGGCTTGGTGTCTTCTGTGCCTAAAACTGGTGAGGTGCCCGTGAGACTAGTGGGACTTCTTCCCTGGTGACCTTGTATGTGCAGGAATGTGGGGTTTCAACAGATACTGGAAGGCTGATCATTGGTAGTTACTCGGTCAGCATGCCACACCAGGCTCAGGAATGTCACTGAGCCAAAAATGATGGAAGGCTGGGAGAGAGGGCAAGGGAGGTATCACATTTGTCTGCCCTGTTTGTACTGTTCCCTAGGTTTCTCTTTATAGATGGTGGTGGGGACATAGCCATGGTCTGAACCAGCACACCTGGGCTTGAACTTGTAAGGGCTCAGACAGGAGATGCAGGAATGATTAAAAGACCAGAAAACATGGAAGCCACTGAGGTGCAGGGCTCTGGAGCAGAGGATTGCGCCGAGGGACCCTTCCTAAAGCAGCAAAACCGTGGCAGCAAAAGGCAAAAAAGCACAGGGCGAGAGAGGGGACCCCAACCCCCCGCCCCCTCCCTGGGCGGGCAGGAGTGGGCTCCTGAGG
>NW_009260129.1:176229-176560 GCF_000687185.1 Egretta garzetta
CAGTTTGGGCAGCAGTGTGTGCGGGCAGGGCGCGTTCCCCTTCCTGGCTCCGAGGGTCACTCGGTGAGCGGCCATCAACGTCCCAGGAGAGGGCCAAGCAATGGTTGCCACTCGCCTGAAAGCCGTTGCCAGAAAGAACGTGGCGACCCAGACGAGTCCCCACACAAAGAGAAACATGCAGCGCTCCAGGTCTCCGGCTGCAGGGAGTGCCTGAGCCTGTCGCTCGCACCGGAGGGTGCTAGGGACAGTGGCTGTCTCCGGTGTGAGCAGGTGGATGATCTCTGCCTGGTGGCAGAGCTGAAAGAGGAAGGGGGAAGGGTGAGGGGCATTA
>NW_009260129.1:177645-179072 GCF_000687185.1 Egretta garzetta
TCACCATCACAGAAACGTGGTGGGATGCCTCCCATGACTGGAGTGCTGCAATGGATTGTACAGGGAGGGATTGTGGGAGTGTTTTGATTGTACAGAGCTTGACGCTTGTGGTGAGGCCGAGTGCTTATGGGTGAGGATGAGGGTGAAGGCCAACAAGAAAGATATCCTGTTGGGAGTCTGTTATAGACCACCCGACAAGGATGAGGACGTTGACAAAGTATTCTGCAAGTGGCTGGCAGAAGTGTCTCAGTCACAAGCTCTTGTTCTTGTGGGGGACTTCAACTTACCAGACAACTGATGGAAATACAACACAGCAGAAAGGAAACAGTCCAGAAGGTTCCTGCAGTGTGTGGAAGATAACTTCCTGACACAGCTGGTAAGTGAGCCTACCAGGGGAGGTGCCCTGCTTGACCTCCTACAGCCCCTTAGTGCTGAGGAGAAAGGTGACGGATTGAAGTGCAACCTTACTTACTGTGTGAATACAGGTTATTTAAATTTCGTACCAGTATTTTACGGGATCATATTTGTGTCTAAATTAACTTTTTTTTGCTACTCAGGGGGGAAAAAAAACCCCTTCTAATCAAAACTCTGGTTACAGTCTGGATGAATAATTACATGAGGCAAAGCAGAAGCACCAATTTCAGTATCTCTGACAGCTGTAATTGCTCTTAGTGTCTGTTCAATTCTTTATTATAGAGTTTTCTCAGCTTCCTTGAGAAGGAGATCTCACAGGCTCAGGAGCAGGCCATCCCCATGTGCCGAAAGACAAGCTGGTGGGGAAGACCACTGGCCTGGCTGAACGGAGAGCTTTGGCTGGAACTCAAGAAGAAAAGGAGAGCTTATGACCTTTGGAAGAAGGGGCAGGCAACTCCAGAGGACTACAAGGGTGTCGTGAGGTTATGCAGGGAGAAAATTGGAAGGGCTAAAGCCCAGCTAGAACTTATCCTGGCTACTGCCATAAAAGACAATTAAAAATGTTTCTATAAATACATTAGCAACAAAAGGAGGGCTAAGGAGAACCTCCATCCTTTATTGGTTATGGGGGGAAACACATTGACATAAGGATGAGAAAAGGTTGAGATACTTAATGCCTTCTTTGCCTCCGTCTTTAATGGCCCGACGAGTTATCCCCAGGGTACCCAGCCTCCTGAGCTGGAAGACGGGGACGGTGAGTGGAACGAACCCCCCATAATCTAGGAGGAAGCAGCTTTTGACCTGCTGTGCCACCTGGTCATCCACAAGTCTATAGGGCCAGATGGGATCCACCCAAGAGTGCTAAAAGAGCTGGCACAGGAGCTTGCCAAGCCACTCTCCGTCATTTATCAGCAGTCCTGGATAACAGGGGAGGTCCCAGATGACTAGAGGTTGGCAAATGTGACACCTATCTTCAAGAAGGGCTGGAAGGAGGATCCGGGGAACTACAGACC
>NW_009260129.1:179902-212713 GCF_000687185.1 Egretta garzetta
GTCTGGAGCACAAGTCTTCTGAGGAGTGGCTGAGGGAACAGGGGTTGTTCAACCTGGAGAAGAGGAGGCTGAGGGGAGACCTTGTCACCATCTACAACCACCTGAAAGGAGGCTGTAGTGTGGTGGTGGTTGGTGTCTTCTCCCTCGTAACAGGCTATGGGACGAGCGGAAATGGTCTGAAGCTGCACCAGGGCAGGTTTAGGTTAGACATTAGGAAAAATTTCTTCACACAAAGGGTTGTCAGGCTCTGGAATGGGCTGCCCAGGGAGGTGGTGGAGTCCCCATCCCTGGAGGTACTTAAAAGAAGGATAGATGAGTTGCTTAGGGACGTGGTTTAGTGGTGGGATGGCAGTGCTAGGTTAACGGTTGGGCTTGATGATCTTAAAGGTCTTTTCCAACCTAGACGATTCTATGTCCTGAGGAGAGAGACAGCAGTTTATTTTGCCCTCTAGTGACCCACTCATCTAAGATTTAATTAATCCCCATACAATTGTTCCAAATTGCTTGTGCCTTTGCCAGGCTAGACCAGCTCAAGTTGAAGTTTTCTGTGTTGTTTCATGGGATGGGTTTTGACATCATGAACAGAAGCATCATGTGGATGCAGAATCCCAGAAAAAGCTTGTGTGTTGGGTGCATCCACTGCGGGGCTCAAGCAAGACGATAAGAGTCTTAATTCTAAGTTCTCCCAGATTTCTGTGAAATGTGCTGTCCTTGCTGCTTGACTCTTATCCTGGAGTCCCTCTTTCTGGCAAATGTTGTTGGTAAGATGTGCTGTCCCGCTTAGGACTGGTTTAGCCCTTTATAGGTGGAACTGGAAAAGCTTATTCCACTTTGCTAAAATGACAATTGCAGTGTTATTCCTGGAGGGAAGAAAAAAGCAATATTCATTCCTTCTGGGTGAAAATGACTATTGTTCTGGCAGTCGGGCAAACCTTGAGAAGCAGAAGAGCACAACTGGTGACATCCTTGTGGATAAAGCCATCTTGTGGCACTGCTGCCATGATGCCCTCTCCTTGCCGAAAAGGCTGGCTGAACTCGCGGTCCAGCTCCTTCGTCTGGTGAGGGGTGTTGCGGGGACCCCCCGACCCTGCCCAAGCTGTCAGAGGGCCGCTGCAGGGAAAGCGCAGTACCTGGCTGTTTTGTCTTGGAGCAGTGGGAGGAGGTGGAAAGCGTGGTAGGAGGTGGCAGGTGATAAGTGCCTGGGCTGGGCGCAATGGTGAAAAGGAGGTAGGGTAGATCAGTCCCTGTGCACTTCAGCTCCGGGGAAGAGGCCAGACACCTGCAAGAGGCTCAGAGTTGTTGGACCATGCATGTTTTCTTTTTTCTTTTTCTTTTTTTTGAAAAGTGTATTTCTGTTTTGTGAAGCAAGGTGTATCTCTGCTGAGCAGCTGTGTTCCCTGGGTGCAGTTGGAGAGGTACCTATGGTCTGCAGTGGCAATAAGCTGTTTTGGCTATGATTTATTCTGTTTAGCTTGAAGTCACGGCTGCTTTTAGCCCACACATCTGATACAGCTGATAACTGATTTTTTTGACCTCTCCCTCTAATAGACGTTAGTTGGACCACAGCTGGGCATCCAGGGTTGTTTGGGTAGGCAATCCCAAACAAGGAGGAAAAAGAACTGCTGGATTTGGCGTTGGAACTTGAGATGGGGTTGTAGCACTGTTGGAAATTGGGGAAGGTAAGAGGAAACATGCTTTTCTCAAAAGCTTTCCAGGCAAAACAATTGGGAGGACGACAGAGGTGGTTTCCCATAAGTGAATAAGAGTAGGATAGCCCCATACATCTCAGAAAATGGGCTCCAGGACAGGGTACCTGTTTTTTCACTCTGCTTTTAGGGAGGAGGCTTTCACTGGCAGATCTGAAAGGTCTTGATTCTGCATACCTTGTGCTACAGTAATTTATAGTGTGCACTTTTAGTCCAAAGTGAGTACCTGGTCCTTGGTGTTTCCTTTTATTTGTCACAATGGCAGAGAAGTATCTCAGATTTTCTTGTATTTGGGATGTTTATTTAATCACATGGTTCAAAATTGTCAAAATTCTTTTTTTACTAGAATTTGCTAAGTGGTAATTTGTTCAATATCTCTTTCCAGATAGGGATGTGGTTTGAGATTTTTATACATATCAGCACCTGAGAGATTTTAAGATAAAGCGCCCTCTGGAGTATATTGGTAAAAAGAGGACTGAGGGGAAGACAAAAATCAGGATGGAGGGAATCTGCTCCCTTGTCTCCTTGAGAGCCCCGCTTCTCTGTAGGGTCGGATTCCAGTGTCCTTATGAAGAAGAGGGACATAGTGCGTGGACTCACAGTGTGGTGAGACTGACAGCCGAAGCCAGTCATACTGGGATGCCAGCCAGTGTCTGGTCCTTCCCTGGGAGAGCTTTGAGAGCAGTGGAGTCAAAAACCTGGTCCCCCACGCACTCATGCCAATGTCCATAAAGGACAATCCCTGTGAGTCTCATATTGGACCAAATTTGTCTCTTAGGAACCTGTACTGCATTGACAGAAGCTGTAAATCGGGGGGTGGGGGTGGGGGAGGGATGCTGTTTAAAGACCCCTCTCTGCTTGCTGAAGGAGCAGTAAATGAGCTGCTGTGTGAAGGAGTAGGGCTCAGCAGGGTGACACAGGTCTGAAAAGAAGCCAAAACAGTGGAATCAGACTCTGGGGAGGGATAGAAGAAAGAGAAAAGGTGGCGCTGGAGAGGAGAGCAGCTGGGGCCTTCTCCGAAGCCTGATGTTCAGGCTTAGCTGTGTGTTGCTGTTGCGTTCCTCAAATTCCCACTGAGAGACTCCAGCCTCTTCCTGTCCCCTTCCTTCTCTTACTGAAGAGTTTTCCTTTCCTCTTCTTATTTTAGCTGAAGCAGGGAGTGGGAATAGGGAAGGTGTGAGTGTGTAATATTTTGTACGGTATCACTATGCAGGGTACGAATAATAAATCACATGCTACATGCTTAGACAATTTACTGCCGGCTTTTGTATGTGCTGTGACAAGTGCTCAAAAGGTCAAAAAAGCTTCCTTAACAAATTTGATAAGATAATGCAGTGAGCTGTAACAGCATAAAGTCCTGGGGGCCATAGACCAGAATAGAAGAAATAATTATGCATGGTAATGGGTAATTACAGATAATGGCCTTTTTTGGGGGGTGGCAGAAAATACACAGCCCCACAGCTTTGCCTGGAATGAACGTTGTCTAGCACATTAACTTTATAGCAAGCTAGAAGTTCAGCACTGGAACCAAAGATAATCCGCAACTTCTGATGGGAAGGGAACAGCAAGACTCCTCTCAGAGGCAGGGTGAGCATGTGGGTTTTGTTCCTTGGGAGGCAGAGTGTCCCAGCAGAAAGTAAGTAATGGTGCCAGCTTTCTTTGACATCTGAAATAGCTCTGTCATGATTGCCTGGTGGGAGAAACATATTGTTCCAGCGTTTCTGATTATGATGTTGGGGAGTGATTTCACACGGGCCTCACTCAAGGCTACTGTCCGACCTCAAAGCCAGCTACGAATTGAGCTAATGCGTTGCGAGACTTACAATTGCCAAGCCAGTTAATAGGAGTGTACTGATGCTTTATATACCAAGCAAGGGAAGTTGTTCAGGTGTGGATCCAAGACTCTTCTGAGGTCTGAAGGCAAGTGTTTCCTGACTGAACAAATAATTTTTGGCGTTTTAATGGCAGAGCCATCTCCTGCTGCAGAGGCTGCCTTGCGGGAAGATACTAACGCTGCCATGATGAAAACAGTCACTCTGAATTGAAAACTACAGGAAATGTGAGCTACCAGAAGCTGAAGTCTGCTCACTGGGCAGTGGCTATGCCTTCCTGCTCCTTGAGTAAATGTGTTACTTGAGTAGTCATATTTCTTCTGTATTTTCAGCGGCATGTCTGTGTATATGTAGAGTCTTTGTAGGTACAGAAGAAGTAAAAACTGCTAACCATAGGTGTATATAAGAACTCATGTCAATAAATGTGGGCAGTCAAATTCTCTTAATTGCCACACTGCATATACAGAATCCCTTTTCTGAAATATACAGTCAGATGGAGACTAATCAGCTGTGATGGCCACATCAGTAAATTGAACCACGCCACTGCATGCTCCCAGGCATTGGAATGTGACTGTATGTGCTGTCCTGATTTTTAAAACAGTTCCTGGTGTGTGTCCATCCCAAGCTGACTAATATTCTCCCCCAGATTCAAGAGTGTAGTCCAGTAACCATTCCCAGTAGGCAGTTTGGTGCTACCACCCTGTTTTAGATGCTGAGAAAGCCTAAAGCATGGACTCTGTGCCATTTGACCTCAGCATCCAAGGCTTGCCCAGGCATGTTTGAAATAGTATTATCAGTATATAATAAGATGTATAACTGGCCGTTAACAGTACTGGTAGGAATAAAAAATATTCCATGCTTATGTACAGAATGAGTGAATGTTACAGACAAAACTTCAGTGTTTTCATTTCTTGGTGTGTATGCTTAAAAACACATTTGCATCTGTGAGACAGAGATGATGATAGAAATTCCTGTAAATTCCCTGACATTTCACTTCTCTCCTCCCAAAAAGTAAGAAGGGAAAGAATGATCTATATACTGGCTTCTGCGTTGATTTTGCCATGCATATCTGTGATTCGTGTAAATCGCCATAGCTTTATTGAAGTAAATGGTCTGAGACTGGTTTACATTAACTGAGAACTGGACCATTGTTTTTCACCATGCTCTGCTAAGTGAAGGCAGGAGCCCCTTCATAGGTTACTGAATGTCTAAGACCCATATCTGTAACTGACCCCAAGAGCTCACCTTCCTTAAAAGAAAATCCCAGCCAACCTGAAATGAATTACTGGTTAACTACTATTAATATGCCATAGAGCTGGAGAGTCGTCTACAACACGGCAAGATCAATAACAGTATTTATCGTGCATCATATTGATCTTCTATGAAAGAGTGGGCCATATTTCACACTGCATACATAGTGCAAAAAAAGTAGCATCGGTTCTCTACAGAAATTAGTAAAGACATAGAGAAGAGCTTGGAGATCCAGATCCAAGGGCATAACTGCATGAAGGGATACTGTTGTCTCAGTGCAAGAGCATTGCTCACACATGGACAGCCCCTTGACAGCCCTTCATTGTAGATTTGGTGTTCCAAAAACAGCGAGAATTTTAAAGGCTCCTTTTTTTAATTTGCTGTTTTAATTTGTGCTCCTTCTTGTACAGGTTCAGTCCCATATTTTTAATTGTGTCATGTTTGCAGCTTGCAAAATGTTAACATTTGTGGCTAGCGGCAGGGGAAAGACCCAGCAGCCCTTCCCAGTCTTCCCATGTAAAGGGTGAAGACAGCCGAGGCGGGAGCCCAGCTCCTGCAGCAACCCTCTTGTTTTAAAGGGCAGGTGGAGGGGCAGAGTGGGAGTCTGACGGCGGAGCAGCAGTTGCCTTGTTGAGAGCTTAATTCTTCTTGAAAATTGCTCCCCTTAGAGCAATGAACCTCAGGGCTGTCCCTCATGTGCAGGTGTTGTAATGCGGCAAGCTCTGAGGCAGGGGAGGACCCTCTCCTTGCCAGCAGAGCCATTCAGCTGTGTTCAATTACATTTGGGAAAAAAAAAAACACAACCCAACAAAACCAACAGCTGAAAGCTGCTTTCTTAACCTTGGTATTCTCTCCTTGCTCATGGAAAACATAGCCTCACTTGAGGAGGGCACCTTGCTGGCTGAGCAACTGGAGGCGAGGCTGCGGGAAGGTTCAGCCTGTAGGCAGGAGTCAGGAATTACAGGTACAGGCCAAAGACCGGCCAGAGGAACCCCAGTTAGTTAAAGTTTAGTTACAGCCATTGGTTCCAATAGGTCTGCCCTATTCTGCAAACAGTGTCCATGCCTGAGGATGCTGCAGCCCAGCAGCAGTGTGTTTGCCCACGAGCTGGCTAGCCAACTTCAGCTGGAGAGAACTGGCGTGGATAGGGCAAAAACTCCCTGGGCATTTGATAAATACGAAATCTTCTCCGGACAGTTCTCCGAGTGCCATGTTTTACCCCTAAGATGGCTTAGGAGGGTTCCTTGGCCTTTAATTCTGCTCCCCCTTGGTGCTTAGCACTTCTTTGAAGGTACCCCATGTAGGTGCTGGGTGCTCTCACCTGCTTTTCTTCCTCGGTTTTCATTGCTCAGGAAAAAGTCAATACTTTAAGGGCTTTCTCTATTATTAGCCAAACTCTTTCCCCTTAATGTATTTACCGTTGTGCATGTTCTATATGTGTTGTATATGTATGATGTATGCGTTAGTAGTAGGAGATGCATGATTCAGCCAGGCTGCCATCGGGGAAGAGCATGGAGCTGGACTGCAGACCTGCCCTTGACCCCGTGCATGCCAGCATTTTGCTGAAGACAGCAAGAACTCAGCTCTCCAGAGGCATCCTTCCCTCAAGCTGGCTGGTTCAAGAGTGTGAGGAGTTTAGAGTAACTCCTGGGATGCTCTGACCTGACATCCGCCCACAGTGTGGATGGCACAGAGCTATGTCTCGTATGAGACGTCTCCCTTCCCCCAGGTGAAGCACTGAATCACCTCCAGATGCTGCAGAAAAAAAGACTTGTCCCTACGCGTGACATCAAAGAAAATCTCATCTCCTAAATTCGGGAGAAAGTGTGAGATGAAGCATGTGCCAGGTTTCTCCTGGTCTTTGCCAGGTGTTGCCATCTTCAGCAGCATGATGTGGCTTGGGATTTAGCAAAAATGAATGCTACGGGCCATCTTTTCAGAGCTGTCACAGGAATCCTAGTTCTGTATGGAGTTGAGTGTGTCTGTCCTTTCAGTCGAAGTTTCCCCTTTCCCATGGCTCCTGCTTTTTCTGCTAATCTGCTGGGGCCCATCCGTGTGGTGCGGCTGTAGCTCAGAAGGTTTGTCAGGGCTGGTGGTGTCTGGGGATTTATGTGTGTGGGTGCATGGGTGGGTGAATCATCAGGTGACTGGCTTGACGTTGAGTCTTAAGAGGGAAGCTGAAAGTACTGTAGGGGCTATTGGGGAGCAGAGGGACAGCAGGAAGAAAGCAGAGGACTGTTCTGGTAGATTCGTAACAGCCCTGAGTGCTCAACCACTGGCAGCTGATATGCAGCTAGGTAACGGAAAACGGGTGAGTCAACCCTTTTACACCTCTGGTGGCAAATGGTGGTAGCCCCAGCTAAAGACAGGAGGTAGAAAGAGAGAAGAAGGGGCAAAAATCATGTTTTTTCTCCTACTTAATGCAGCAGAAGACTGCCACCACTGTCTTCAAGAAGGAGCTGTAGCACTACCAGCCACCTGAACATAATAGAGACATCAAGGATGCTTGTATGATTTTGGGGATGATTGCCTCCAGGTTGCTCTTCTAGTCTAGCCCATCCCATTTTAGGAAGTGTAGTGCATGAGACCTTTGCAGAAGTTGCAGCAAAGCCTGCTACTTTCACCTCTCTTTCCTGTAGCTGCTGACATCTTAGGGTGGCTCACCTTTCCTGTATGGGTAGAAAGAGGCCCCATCTTCCTGGCACTAGTATTCTTAGCAGAAAGCACTATCCCTTCTTAAGATGCACTGCAAGTGGAAAGACACTGCAGAGGTTTCAGAAGAAATTGCACATCTGTGCAGCATAGCATAACCCTGCCAGAAGTTAAGCGGCTGGCTGCCTTGCATATCTCTGTCTCATGTGAAATCTGTATCCCAGCAGGGAACGTTGCAGGATTTTGCTTTCGGCTTCTAATTTTCAGCATGAAAAGCAGAATAATTGGGCCGCAGCATTATTCGGGAGCTCAGTTTGGGGAGGGGAGTCAGGCTCATGCTGTGATTTAACAGAATTGTTGGCTTTTCAGTGCCAGTGGCCTAAGTTCTGATTTTGTCAAGGGCACGGACAAAAGGACTTTGAAGAGAGGCCTGTCCAGAAGCAGAATAATAGCAATATTAAAATTTCATTAAAATATGAAAGCGCAAAAACTGTGGATGGCCTTTTGCGGCATTGCATACTCCTCTGTTCTGTGCACAAATTTGAGGTACTCCCAATGAAAAAGGCCAGCTGGATAGGTTCTTGCTCGCATAGAGCTCAGGGGCAGAAAAATCAGATGCAGGAGGCATAAAATGTTGTGTCTGCTAATAAATGGGTACAGTTCATTGATGTCAACAAAATGTCAGCCAGAGCTGAGTGGAGGCACTGGATAATTTAGTGACCTGTAAGGAGACTAGCTGTGACTGCAGAGAGCTTTCATTACAGCTGACGAAGTGAAACAGAATTGCATTGTAAATGGCAATAATTGGTAAAACCGATCATTTGATCTGGTGTGCAGCTAATACACAGTACAGTGGAAGGTGTTGCCCTGACTCTAAGAGGCTGGTGAATGCCACCATCTTCATTTTGCAGGTGAGTAACCAAGGTGCAGATATACCAAGAGAAAGGCATGAAACAAACTAGGTAACGCCTGTCTGACATCGCTCTTTGAGTTGTTACTTCATACGTGCCTGTTGTCCATGCTGCTTCAACTCCATCCTGATAGCCCTTGGGAGCTCATCAGTGTTCTTTAACCCACATCCTCTTCTCTTCCACCGTGGAGTGAGACAACATCATGGGAAGAGCAGGAGCGTCTTGCAGAAGGGACCATTGTGCTGCAAACGCCCTCAGGGTTGGTGCAGGGCAAAGGGTTACAGGGACACAAGTCAGAACCATGCGGGGTTTACAGTTGCTCCCTTGTTTGGTATGTAAATGTATATTCACTGTGTGGTTAGACTTCCTAAGGCTGTGGCAGTGTTTTGCTGCGTCTGGCTCAGCTGGTTAGCTGGTGCAGTGTGTCAGAGCTTGGCTGTGCAACCTTACCAACAAGCATTGTCCTTTTTCATCCTTGCAAGTATCTCAAGGCACTGGTTAACACTGGAGTGAGGAAAACAGCACTCTAAAACAGCCTCTGAGAAGCGCTCCATCTTCAGGAGTGACAGGGGAGGCAGACCTTTGGGGGGGCAGCCTGCGGGGAGCGCGGCCGGCCTGGAGGCACCCGAGAGTGCAGACAGCAAATTACAAACAGTCCACTCCTCCTCCTTTTCTGCCAGTGCTGCAGAGGCAGGGATTGAGGGTCTCCCTGCTCAGAGTTAGCACCTGAGACACCTTGGCAGATCATGCAATGCTTTCCATACTGCAGCTTCCTCATGCCCTTGTGACTCTTTGCCCCTTCTAGAGGCATGCTCAGAAAGTGTCCTCTCACCGCAGGACAATGGTGTCACCCTGTAGCTAGAGCCTTTCTGCTTGCAAGAGGCTAAGAGAAACTCAGCACACTGTTTTAATTTAATTTAAAAATAATAGCAGGCCACACACTTAGATGGTGTAATTCATCATCAGATCAACTGATGCTGCTTGAGGACTTGGAGCACTGTCTTAACCTGCAGTTGGTTTTGACTCTTGTTTTGCAGCCTGCAGTGTCTATAGGTGGTCTTGAGCTTTGAGCGTACACCCGTCCACTTGAGTTGCCACCAAACCTCCAGCCGTGTTTCCCCTTCAGCTCCCATCTCTTCCTCTTTATTACCTTCAGTCCAGCCTTCAGGAGAAGTAGTAGCTCATCAGAAGGTGAAAGGTAATGGTCTTCGTGGAGCCTCTTGTTTCATAATGGCTTGTTTTCTTCTTTTCCAGAGGGACAGATGCTCATTCAGGACATCCCTTCCGTCCCCAGCAGAGGGCACTTGGAGAGCACGTCTGATTTGGTTGTGGACTCCACCTACTACAGCAGTTTTTACCAGCCGCCCCTGTATCCTTATTGTAACAACCTGTACAACTACTCCCAGTACCAAATGGCAGTGGCCAGTGAGCCTTCCTCAAGTGAGACAGCGAGTATGATTGTAGGGTCGGCCATGAAGAACAATCTTCGAAGCCTCCCAGCGGCATACATGCCAAACCAGTTGGGAAAACAGTGGCAGGTATGATGTTACAGAGGTGTTACGCAGAAGGGTGAGGTGGACAATAAGCTGTTTCTTGGGCCTGGCTCTGACCTCCTGTTTGCTGGTTTCATGGCAGTGCAAAACCAGAATCAGATTCCAGGGTGGGATTAGGACCCGTATTAGGAAAGTTAGCCGAAATGCATGATTATGATGCAGCACAATGGAAGCAATGATACAGGTATAGGTAGGTTGCTGCAAGCACAGATAAAGGGCACCCACTTGATTTTATCTTCTGATTTACATCATGGTAGGCTATGGACTGTTTTCTGGAAAGAGTCCAAACTACCATATGTAGCATCCTGGGAACTTCAGGTGTGATCTCTGAGTGGCTTTGCTCTTTGAGAACCTGTTTCTTTTCACATCCAAGGTGCTGAAGTGACCCAGGAGACCATGCTGTTGTGCAGTGGGTTGGTGGCAGTCAGTTGAATGTGACATGGTGTGTTGCTGATGGTATGTTCTGGTAGTGTCAGCTCCAGGGCTTGCAATTTTGACTTGGGTAGCTTAAGTTACAGGCTGTGCCTAAGTGGTTCGCAACGGAGCTCTGTGTACTTCATTAATTAGGGTATAAAGCCTGCCGAGCCCTCTCATTTTGGGACTTGATAATTTGGCTTCCATCTCAGTACTGGATGGAGGCTGGAAAAAGGGGAAATTTGCCAAGGCGGGGGATTCTTGGCAAAGTAAGTGGAGCCATTTCCGTTACCCTGAGGCTGTTTGGTCTTGGGCTGCAGTGGTGCTTTTCTGTCTGAGATTTAATTCAGGAGGCTGCACTCTCTAAGTCTGCATACGCCTGCATCCCTTGTCCAAGGGCAGGAGATCTCTTCTGTAGAGCTTCAGGAGAGGGCAGCCTGCCTGCTGCAAAGGCTCTATTTTGAAACCACTCAACAACAGAAGATTATATGTCCACCAAAACCTCCTTTCTGAAGAGAACAGATGGGTCATCCTCTTTGCTGACAGAATTCCTCTAGCAAGTCTGGCACAGGGATCAACTCTGAATGGGTGTTTTAACTTCTGGCACCCAGGAGCTGGACCTAAGACCAGGGTGATTACAATTACTGTAGCAGTCCATATCAGCTTCAGTGAGGCTTTCCTATCATTAGACGTTTTTTCATGGGAAGGTCCTTCTGAAAATGTGGGGAGCCCCTGGGGCAACATCTGTCAGGCCCATGAATTTTAAGAGAACTTTCTTCTCCTAGTGTGTTGATAGGCTTCACCACAATCACCTTCAAATACATGGAGGTGCGCCTTTCCAGTAAAGTTAGTTGATAGCATCCTCTCTAACTGCTGAATTTGATCACCAGACCAGGGGCAGAATTAGACAAGGCAAGCTGGGGATAGGATTTTGTGCGTGGCAATGAGGTGAGGTGCTAGTGCTTTTTTAGCTTTTTCATTTTGGTTGATTGGGTTAACCTGGCACATCATAGCAGAGCATTTCGGGTAAAAAATTACTTCTTCAGAAGCTTTTGCAGTACCTAGCTTGTAAGAGCCTACAGCAGAGCTGATGCTTTGAGACACCATCACAACACAGATGAGGGGCAGCAACATTTGTCTTGTGGAAAAAGTGTTCTTGCAGGCTGCTAGTCTCATACTTCACCATTCCTCCGGCCAGTAGAAACTTCTGTGATTTTACTTTCTTGGAAAAAGGAAAGTAAATTACAGGTACTGACTATCCTAGCGCATAGTGTTTGAGGAAGAGATACATGAAGGTATGTTAAAATATGTTAAACCTTGGAGTGAAGATGGTGTCTTCTCGGTTCTGTTGTCATGTACTGTCATTTGAAACTAGACTATGTGTAAGAAGACTTGGCCTAGAGGGTCCATTGTCCCACTGCGTGATTGCCTGTTTCTCATGGGACCTTTGACACCCCTTAAAGAAACAAATAGAGGAGTGTGTTTTCCATGCATTTTTCTCTTGGGGCCCTGCAGAATCTGTAACTAACTTCTGCTTAAGTGCCACTCAGTTTAGTAAGATGCTGAAGAGTTGATTAAGGAAAAAAGAGCTGGTTGTTGTCAGAAAGGACTGTTTTCCTTCCACCAGCAGGCTCCAAGTGCTGGGTGTTCATTCCCACCTTGTGGGATGTATCGCATGGCTCCATTCACCTCCATGTGAATTTAGTGATTCACCTCACCTAAGGTTTTAATTTCTCCCAGCCAAACCTTTTGGGATCTCTCAGTGCTGTTCTGGGGAGATGTCTGTGGAGAGAGACTAGAGGTAATGCTTTCTGCCTGCAGAAGTGACATCTCCTCATCTTCTAAATGGCCTAAAACCAGAACCCACCTCTCCTGTGAAGTAGGGCAGAGTGTAGTTCAAGGTCAATGTCGTGTAACTTACAAGCTGTTTCTCAGAGGCTGATCTGCAAGAAGAATCGTTATTGCTGGAAGAGTTACAAATCGTGGGGTTTGTATACTGTTAGGACAGCGTAACATTGCACAAATAATCATAAAAAGTTTTACAGTGAGAACTAGGCAGGATAATGCTTGATGGCAGTGGGTGCAGTGATGCCAAAATTGTAAAAAAACCTGAAGATGCTTTGTTATAAGTGGAACGAGCTCTCTTCTGCACGTGATATAAACATTGATTCTGCGCATGGAAGGTTACTAGGAAGGGAAGATCGCAGAAATACAGTGTTAAATGGAAAAGGATGAATGAGTTTCTCTGTCAAGCACGGTAAGGAGTTACAGGAGATTTTCAAAGCATGATCCACAAAGAGGGATCAGACCTTGCTTACACCTTCAGGGGGTTTTTCTGGCAATCCTATGCAGGCTGATTCTCTCCAGAGGAAACACATAGCTGTATCTACACAGGGGTTTTTGCTGGACTGCCTGTACTGCCTGGGTTTATTTTTTACATGCACAAGCTTTCTTAACGAGTTTTCCAGTACAAGTGAGTCTGCTCATGTGACTGGTAGTGCTATAACTATTTTGATCAAGGTTTTTGATTTTTTGCTTCTTTACCAAAATGATAGCTGTCCAACGCCTGCTGTGACCAAATCAGGGCAGCTTGCTAAGCTGTGAGCCCACAGGAGGTTTTCTTTGCTGGTGTAAGCCACCCATGTGGCTGGAAGGTATCCCAGCTTAAGCACTGTAGACAAGACCCCTGCCTTTTCCAGGCCCTATTGATGGAGGCTCGCTTGTCCTGGAATAACTGTAACCACACAAGGAGAATTGCATGCTTAAAGTCAGATAACTTCAGGATGCAGACAAGGCCTTGAGCAGCCCAGCTGTCTGCTGTTTCAGAATTTAGGGAGCAAGGGAAAAAAATCAGGGAGGAAACATGTGAGTGTGTGTGGGATGGGATGAGGATTAATGCATCATTGAGCCTTGGCAAATAAACTGAATCACTGAATCTTTAATGTAGATTAATGTCAGATTTCATTAGTCTTTGTTCTTTGCAGAGGCTTGCGTGCTTGAGTGGATGCATAGAGGTGCGGTTTTTTTAGATATTTCTGTGTAGGTTTTGTTCATTTGTTTATAATTATCCCCGAAGCTGTATCCGTCATGATTTGATAAGCATAATGAGGATGATAGTTTTGGTCAGGACCACTTCAGTCATTTTCATTCTGCTGCTTTTGCCAGCTCTAAGGCAGAGAGTCAGGTATGTCTGGTGTTGCACATGAAGAAAAGGCAAGCTTAGGTCGGAGAGGAAATGTAGCAGATGTGGTGGTTACTGTGCATCTCCTTTCAGTCCAGTCCTGTGTGAGCATCTGGACCCTCCCTTGAAGCTCTTGTAATTGTTCATTACAACGGGAATTTATGTGCATTCAATCCAATTAACAGTTAAATGAGTTCACCAATATCAGTACTGCCAGTCAGAGCATGTTGGTATACAGTGGAAGTTGGTGCTTCTGAAACTAGTCTCACTGCGACCCACTTAGGGACAGCGGCTGGAAAATGATGGGGTGATTGCAGTCTTTTCTACCACAACAAAAATAAAACATGGATGGATATGTCTGTATCTAAACAGGTTTAATTCTCCAAGCTGGCAATGAAACTGCTGGTGTGTGATCCAAGCATAGGGATAATCCAGATCCTTGTGGGTTGTGTCCTCCCCAAAAAGTGTTAAAGCTCTTCTGGTTCCTACAACTGTACCATTAAAAATCTTCAAGGTGCAGAGTGTGCCCCCACACCTGGACACCAGTGGCTGAGTTTTGTTTCTTACTCTAGTAACTCCAGGGATCCTGCTTTGGAGAAAGGTTAAGGCTGACCAGGAGGTTTTGGACAAATTTCAGAATTTCATGTAATTCCTGTTTCATGCTCTCTTTTTCTTCTTTTTTTCTTTTTTTTTTTTTTTAAATGCAGCTTGGCAAACCAGTAATCTCACTTCCAAAACCTCAACTTTTTAATTCTTTCCTTAAACCAGTTTAGAGCAAAAACCTGAAATCAGCATTAGTGAAAGTCAGACTGAGAAATTGTAACTCATTTTCTGGTATGGGAATTACATTTGCCATGTGGAAATGAAATATTTAGCGTTGCTGATGTAGGAATCTGGGTATTAAGGATTTATTTAAAAGTAGCAAACATATAAAACTGTCTTTTACTAAATCCAGGGAAGTGTGGCTGTGGTAGGGCAGCGAGCAGTTTGAACTCTTAAGAATAGCTGCTTGCTAGTAAAAAAGATTGCTCTTCTCAACTTCCACAACCTGTTTCTAGTTTCTGGTGTGGTTTTTCCTCCAAAACGCCTTCTTAGTGAAATGTGCAGTCTAACTCTCCACAAATAGGTGTAAAATGTGCAATATTTATATAAATATATACACATCGTGCAAGTCACCTGACACAATCCCAATTTTATATGTAAGCAGTGTATTATATACTGTATTCATAACATACCCTTCACACTACAGATTTATGCTAAAAGTATCCTAATGTTTCTGACAGCTCATGTGTGACATGAATGCAATCCATATTTCTTGGAGGAGCTAATCTAAGCGGTTTATTTTCCGATACTGCTGATAGGGCTATATCTCTAGGTGTCACCGCAGTTGAGATTCTGATGGTAACATATTGTTTATGGGTCACTGCCTTTGTCTAAAAGAATAGGTTGGAACAGAATAGCAAAGGTTAATTAAGTTTGTCTATCAAGAAGGGACAGATATAGATGTCTCTTGTATTTTCTGTGCTAGAATCAAAGTAAGTCAAAGCAGGGTATCATAGACTCGTTTTTTCCTCATGCTGGAAAATATGCTTAGCTGGTTTTAGGAACAAAACAAAGCCACCTTGGGCAGCGCAAGTGCAGCAGTAGTTGTTGCGGGGTCAGCTCATGGGCAGTAGCATTGCAACGTGGGAAAGTAGTGGCAACCCTGGTTTACAGCTGGGGAAATTGAGGCAGGGAGGTGTTAAATAACTTGCCTATGGTCACAGAGCCCACAGGTGACAGAGCAGAGGTTCTTGATGTCTAGATTTCCACTCCGGTGCCCAGTGGCTGCCTTCTTGCCTCATGCCAAAAACCCGACCTGTGAATTCTGTTGTTTGCAGACCATTGTAGATACATAAATGCAACGTGCAATCTCATGCCCCCTAAAGCTGGCTTTATTTTTAAGACCAAGGCGGAAGGAGGAGGCTATGTTAAAACTTCTAACAGTTTCTCTGGTGTTTCCATAATTACTGGTTTTGTTTTAAGGCGTTGTTGGAGAGTCACAGGTGAGACAGAAGGATGGAAAGCCTGGGTGAAGTAATTTGGTAGAGATCACATGGCACGCCAGTGGCAGAGCTGAAGGACAGTACTTTGATCTATTCCGTTGCTCTAAATTTTTTGCAGCATTTGCCGCCCAGAATTAGCATCTGTGACCTCCTCCTCCTTCTGCTTGTCCTTCTTGGGAATAACCTCCATAGACAGAATCAACTGCAAAAGGTGAAGGCGCTGCTAAGAGTAGCGCTGGCTTGCTTGCAGGAGATTGCAGCTGGCAGGTTCTGCAAATAAAAGAGTTAACCAGGGTGATGTTTTGTCTGAAAAATCATCTGCGAAGGGCAGGACCATTTTCTAGTCTCTGAGGCTGGAAGGAGAAGTAAGCCATCACTTATGCCTGCCTTGCCTTTTTTCTGTCTCCAGTCTGGCCACCTCCTCTCTTTGGCTCTTCCTCCATGAAGAAGATGTGTAGAGGTTACAAAGATGCTGCCAGGAGCTTAGAAGGAGGAGCTGGGCTTTACATTGCTCTTCTATGAGCTTTTGAGAAAGCTTTTTCGCAGGGATGGTCTGAACTGATGTGTGAGCATTTTCTTTATGTTTCCCTGGCTTTTGCTACATATTGTGTCACTGTTGGGTACTGCTGTAGGGCTGCACTGACCATTGTGCTCAGTGATGGACAAATCCTGCTTCCAGCTTGCCTGTTTGTGAACGGGCTATAGCTGCCTCTTGATTCCCCATATTGGCTTTACAAGGGAACATGAAAAAATATCCCCTGCATGCATGGTCTTTTAATCAGGTCATCTTTATCTGTTCATGAGTTACAAGCATCCTGCTGTTGCTTGCAGTACATCCTTTAAAAAGTTACTGAGTGTGTGCTGTGTGGTACAATTTAGGGGAACCCATCATGTTGAATAGGCCAAATGTGCTTCTTCAATGATCTGTGTTGCTCACTGAAGTCAGTGAAGTACTTGGTGAATCGGTCCTGCAGCCGGGGCAGGGCACGAGCAATGTGTGGCTGGAAGGGGATGCTCTGTAAGTGAGCAACTCCGGCATTCAACTCAGGAGCTCAGCTTGCTCTCTGCAGAGACCAAGTGCATGCACTTCCCTTCCACAGCACTTCCTCACCTAACACATGCCGCCTTCTTACAGCACGTAGCCTGCGGTGATACAAACCAGAGTGGCTTGTGGGATTGTGCCAGCCCTTGCCTGTTTTGGCCTTGCTGTGGGGCTGGAAGGGGCGAGGGAGGCAAGAGGAGGCACCAGAGGGCCAGGCATCTCTTCCTGTGCTCCCTGCATGACACCAGCATTCCCCCAGGATGGGACCCAGGGAGAGATCCCAGACCTGGCACCTGGCTTGAAGCATTTGGAAGGCTGGACTGCCCTGGGTTAGAAATACCTGTATATTCCAGGGCCTCCCCAGGGCTGTTTTTATCTCCCTTTGTGGCACCCAAAAATGTGCAAGGACTCTCTAGAGCTGCAGGAGTTAATATAGAGAAAATGCCCCTTCTCATGGGGTAGTGATCTCCTAAGCCCCCTTTCTAATGCAGTGCTAAGGTCAAGAATTTTTACGACTGGTTGTTTTTTTATTGTTACTGTAAAATAGGATTGCTAAGCACTATAAAAAGGAAACCTTATGGTTCAGATTTACTGCAGTGTGTATTCTAAACAGTTTAATAAAACAAAACCAAAAGCTTTTAGATTTTCTTCAGCGGTTAATACACAGCATATTCTTTGCAGAGCCAAGGCTCTGGCTGTCGGTCGAACTGTGGTTCATAGACTTGGTGTGGGTAATAAGATTATAAAACATGTCTCTTGCTAGCCAGCTACCACACACTAATAATAATAGTAGTAATAATTCATTGCATCCAGAGATTTTAGGTGAGTTGTTTTTTTAAGAAATGGAGAAAAACCCTAAAAAAAGATTTGAAAGGAAACAGGTCACTGCATCCACTCTACAGGGAGAGGAAACACGCACGTGGTTGTTTCAGTGCCAGGGAGTGATCCCTCCATTTTGTTACAGTAGAAATAATGCTGTCTACTACAGGTAACCTTTTGTCAGTTGTACATCTGCACACATGCACTTGCACAAGGGAGAGGTGGAGATACGAGGACCACAGATGCTGCCCACCGAGGGAGGGAAGACAGTGTGTGCAAAATGGCAGACAGAGAGGAGTTTGCTAACTTTTTTTTTGCGCAGTACTTATAGAGCTGTTGGGCTTTGAGGATGTGCAGATTCAAAATGGCCTTTGGACTGAGCTTTTGGGCAGTTTGTATTGCCAATCCATAATTTCAGGGCAGAGGCAGTCTGGGTTTTGTTGAGGAGCGCAGGTGTCTGTGTCCAAGAGGAGACTGACCTTTTTCAGAACAGCAGAGGGGACGTCGGTGGCTTTTTTGAGTTCAAGCTTCCTTGAGATGACACATCAAATTTTTTTCAGAGCAATTTACTGTCTATCGTGGGTGAAACTTCGGTGCATGTTGAACTTTTTCTGCATGCAGAGAGTGCGGATTGTAGAGAATTCACCTTTTAAGTATTGCTTTAATTTGTAATAGGAAAACACTTTCACAGACTAAAAGCGTGTCCTGCTGATCCCTCAGTACATGTGCAAATATGTGCGGCTGTGCTGCTGCCAGAAGACGGGCAGAGGTGCACTTTGCTTCTGGTAAACAGCCACCACTTTCTATCAGCACTTAATCTCACTGCAAACCTGGCTCCGCATGGAAGGTGGGATGTTGCTTTCTGTCTCAGAGAGCATCAGCAGGATGCTGACTTGGGCCTTGTTATTTCCAGCTAGGCATACTAAAAGCAATACTGAATTATTAAGGGGACCCCTGGAAAACAAGGGGTGACTGCATTCTGGCTGCTTTGCTGGGAAGTGCCGGTGGTTCCTTCTGCCAGGACCAGACCCTGCGGGTCTGCTGGTGTGGGGCAGCCGCCTGGGACAGAAGGCTCACCCCCTGCCTCGGCTGCTCCCCAGGTCTGAGAGGCGCAGCCTGGGAAGGGCTGAGGAGCAGGGAGGGCTCCACATGCAGCTGGCTGGGTCCCAAGGGAACCGCAGTGGAGCAAGCAGAGCTCCTCTAACTGGGGTGAGATGTGGCTGAAACGGCTGTTGAGCACTTCTGCTTGTGAAGGCAATGTCTACTGGTGTAGCTGGACGTGCGTTACTGTTGGCACTGCTACCTTTATACCTGGTACAAAACTCCAATATCTTTTCTCTGACCAGAAGCTTTCCGTCTTACAATCATTCACTGTCCAGCAGACTTAGGGAGACCAGGTAGCGTTACCTTTCCTGTTGAAAATGCCAATCTTGTGAAGTGTTTGGCTGCATTTTTGGGAGCACTGTAGACACATTACATTGTAGGGCTTTGGGACAAAAATAGTAGATGGTGGTTCTCTCATAAAACAAAAGTTTTAAAAAGCATTACTGCTTCTCTGGGGGGATTAGTTTGGGTGATTTCAGGGCACTGGAGTAGGATAGACTTTAATTTCTGAGTGCTGCCAACTTTGCTGCAGGCTATGGGAGGGAGAAGGAGTTGTCTGATGGACACTGTGCTGCCTGGTGTCCAGCTGTGGCTCCACTACAGGCTTCCCATGTAGTCTGTCCATAGCTTGTTTTTTCTGGATAAATCAGGAAAATACTTTTCTGTCTCACTGGGTTGTAAGAAAAGTGATGTGTTTGTGTGTGTGTCACTGCTCAGATGCCATGGAGCATATCCCTTGTGAGTTGGTCGGTAGGAGGTCCCTCTTAGCCACCCCTGGCGGAGCAGTTACCATCAGCCTGAGACGGGTTAATCTCTGGGGAGGTGTAGGGACTGAGTAGATGCTTTACCTCTGACGCCGGCCAGCTACGTGCAGTTGAAGGGGTCTGGAAAGCTTCTCGTGGTGGTGTCTGTGCTGTAAGCAGGGGACTTGCCAGGAAGCTCCTTGCAGCGAAGGGTACTTTGCTTGTGTGCCAGGCACAGCATCACCTGCGATACGATAAACCAGCTCTTGGTTTGCCACTGCTGCTAGGTCACATCCTGTTCCATGCCAGCTCACTGGTGTGGGCACTGGAGTGGTGTGGGCACACCATGAGCCGACGAAAGCGAAAACCCAAGGCCAGCGTGTCAGGATTTTACTTCCCGTCCACCCCGTGTGACCCCCTGCAAAGCCGGGGGGCGGGGGGGCAGTGGGCTGCCTGTGCAGTGCTGGTGCTCAGCATTCACAGGCTGCTGTTGCGTTTCTCTCCCCGGCAGGTGAAGGGCATGGAGGGCCGCCACGCTGTCAGCTCCCAGTACCGCGTGTGCTCCTACTACCCACCCGCTTCCTACCTGGGACAGGGGGTCAGCGCTCCCACGTGCCTCCCCCAAATCCTGACTTCCGAGGACATACCCTCCTACTCGGAGTCGAAAGCAAGAGGTAAGTGCACCCACCGGGGCATCTGGGACCGCCTTGCCTCAGGGCAGGCAGCCAGGAGGTGTGAGTTGCTGCTGGGAAGGCATCCGAAAGTAGGTGTTCACAAGGTGGTGGCTGTTTTCTGGAAGACTTGTAGTGGGGTGGCAGTGTAGGGCTGTTACGGTGCAGTAGTGCATGCTTGTGCTTAACAGTCTCATGGTTCAGCGGTGCAGTTAGTCATACCTTTCTGCTCCTCTGTATGTCTCTGAGTTGTACAAAGAGTTGCTTGCTCACCACCTGGCTCACTCACAGGAGCAAAGAATTATTTTTGCCCCAACCACAGAATTATCTTTCCTCCCTTTTCTTCTCAGAAATGCTGTCCATGGTTTTTTCCACAGGCATCCCACCGAACCTTTACAGTCCTCTTCTTTCTGAACCATGTGCGGGAACTATTGCTGCACCATGTCATGAAGCCCTTTGCAGACTTGCTTCCTTGTTTGCTGCTGTCAAACTCATCACACTGTGTTATTTCATTTAAAACTACTGCAGATAAATTCTTCTTTTCGTATCCAGTGTTTCTTGGCTGTCCTAAGGATTACTATAATCTGCAGTGATTTCCAGAAAAGTGTTGGTGAATTTACCCTGTGGTTTTGACAATTTTTCTTTCACATCCTTGTTCCCTTGCTCCAGTAGCAGGTAGAGTGCAGACACAGGCATTAACGTGGCCCTGCTGGAGTAGACCAACTCCATTCAATGCTGCTTCCCTGTTCCTGGAACAGGGCAGTAACGGATGCTAGGGAAACAAGAAGAGAAACAGAGGAAGAGTAGGGCAATCCTACTGCACATGTCCAAAATCCTCACACTCCTGCAGCATCCAAGGGTGTCCTGAGCAGTTGATTGCCTCTGAACCACCGTTTCAGTTACTAGCAGCAGACCTGCACTCATGAATTGAGCTAACTCTTCCATAAGCTTTTACACTTTCTGTCTCTCTGTAGCGATCAGTGAATTTGGCAGTTTAATTTTGTATGGTCTGGGGGAAGTATTTCTTTTTGTTTACTTTACACCTGCCAAATTTTTATGGTGTTTTGGTTTTTTTAATACAGAGTCACACTACTGGTAACAGCATCCATCCTCATTTACTTCACTGATGCACTCATACATTGACATCAATCTTCTCTTTATACCTGATGGAAGGATGTATGCTGCGTAGGTGCCATAATCGTTTTCAGTTACAGCCCTTCTGTGGCCGATGTCCTGGTGTCTGTTGCATTTGTGTTGTGGTGAAAAATACAGTGGTTATGTCACGACAGGGCCTTATGGACTCAAATGAAGTTTTGGGAGGTGAGATGTGTATAAAGTCACACCTGTGGCTGGTGTAAATCAGCACTGAGCCCTTGAATTCAGCAACTCCAGAATGATTTATGCTGAGGAGGTGGCTGCTCTTTCAGAATGGCTGTTTTCTGAAAGTCTTCCAACTAACTGTGACGTATCAGATAGATGAAGAAACAACGCATGGTATGACGCAACCTTACACTTTTCCTCCTTCTCCAGTAGTTTTAAATGGCTTAGAGAAATCAGTGATCCTTGGTTCATTTTCCTTCTCTTTTCTTCGATTTTATTTTCTTCCCTTTTCTCTGACCACCACTGAAGAGTGACGTCTTCCTTTCTGCCCATTGGTTGGAGAAGCAGTTGGCTTTATGCTCAACTGCGATTGACGCTTTTTCTTGCATCCATCACTACTAACTCACTAAGAAGTCTTACCAGTTGAGTGTTCTTACAAATAGACAGAAGACCTTATACCCTTTGTTCCCAAATGCACTTCAGTAATTTTTCATCACTCTAGAAAAAAGTTGTGCGTAATGTGCCACTGATTTTTAAACTGCATAAATACTGTATTTTCAATAATCCCTGACTGCTTCTCCAGACAGTATTCCACACACAGATATTGTTCCCTAAGTTACACCATCAATCAGAAACCGACAAGCAGTGAGATGTAATTTACTGAGATCAAACAGCATTTTCCAGACTCTGAAGAAGTGTTTTTCCATAGCAGGGAGCTAGTGGGTGAAAGAGGCACTGATATTTTTGTGAGAAATTTGAACATGTGAACAGGACCGTACCCATTTCATGGGCTTCTTAGAAGTATCTCCTTTTTCGTTACACATATTCTTGGAGGAGAGGACCGCTTTTACTTTTTCCATCTGCAGACAAAACAATATTCTCAGGCTGAGGATTCTCAGTCGAAGATTTACACTCCCGTGATGTTTTTCTTCTGGTGCCTTTCACAGTCCTCAGAGGGTTTGAAGTTTTTTGCCTCTTTATTGTCATCTGTGCGAGTGCTAAGTCAGACAGCAGGCTGTGTCCACTGGGTCCTGCATATTAAAAGAGGGTGGTCCACTCCTCCAGGGTGCTGACTGCCCGTGCTGCAAGTGCTGTCTCATACAAAAGACACATTCTTAACATGTTTCTTCATTGAACTTTCTGTACAATGCCTGACTGCTTTGTTTGGAGCCTGGTGACATGTTTCTGCAGGGTTAGTGGTTGCTACTTGCTAAAGTCAACTCCAGTACATGTTTTAAATAAACAAATAATATTTTACTCCTTTTCTGTGGTTGAAGTGGTAACCACGCTCAGAGACTTGTTTTCTTTCTAAGAATGCATGTTCATAGATTTTTAGGTCCAGAAGGGTACATTAGGATCGTCTAATTTTACTATATAATGGAGACTGTAAAACTTCACCTAATAACTCCTGCAGCAAGCTCATAACTAATTTTTTAAGATCTATGTGAAAACTTATGTATTGTTAACCCAGAAGTTTTACAGGAGAGTAACAGTGAAGAGCAGCAGGTCAAAATAAAAAACTCATTCTGTAGCCAAATTTTCAACACATCAGAAAAGTGTATCTCTAACAAAAATGGTTATTAAATTCCCAAGCACAAATCTGAGATGGTATTACAACACATGCAGTCTATTACCCACACTTCAGTTGTTAACTTCAGCTTTATAGACGTTTTGCCAGTTCATGTATTATCTCACTATTTCAGTCAGACTATTTCATTAATTTTGTTCTGCTAAGTTAACTGCCTGCTTAGACCAGTTATATTGAAAGGGAGGAGATGAGCTAGCAGACCACTGATTTACACTTCCTTTGTTTTTATGAATGATGCAAAGTTCTCAGGAACCTGCTTCTGATATTTGTACGTGAGGTCATACCGTGTTAACAGTATGTTGCATATAGTAATGGGCTGACATTTGCTGAATGGAAAAACACCATCAGTCAACCTCCTTGCAATTTGAAGTGGTTCTCAGTAAAATGGTTTTGCTTCCAAATAAGCACAGCTGCTGCCCTTCCAGCTGAAACTGGAAATAATGGGGAGAAAAAGAAGATAAACCAGTGACAAATGGCAAAAGGATGTTTAGAGGGCTCTCTTAGATCACCAGGTTGTAAGTTTTATGTAATAATTTCTAGGTAGGAGGAGGATTTTGTACTCTCTACTTTGAAAAGATTTTTCCTGTCCTTTTTTCTGCAAGAGCAATGAGAGGAAAAGATGTATGAGAGGTTGTTACCAATCCCTGTGCATGCAAAGCAAACTTTAAAACATGTCTTTTTTGGAAGAAGCCATACTGAGAGGTCTTTGTCTGAGAAGTGGAGGGTTTAGAATGGGTCATGACACGGTATTTCATCTCCAAAAGCCAAATGCCTTATTCCCATTGATTTCTGTGGGACAGTTGCTTTTTTTTTTTTTTTTTAAATGGGGCTTTTTCAGGATTGGATCACTGCCCAGAATTGGATAACACCTTCCACTGATTTTGAATCAGCCCCTCCTGCACTTAGATTTGTGAAATAACCTGCACAAGACCTTGGTTTGAGAGAGCAAGAAGGCATGTGCTTGGATCAGGACTGGTTCTGTTTCCGCTGAGTAAAAGTTGAGCATTTGCTTTTCTGCATGGGAGCATTTTCCAGGTTTAGGACTGTGGCAGAAAAATTTAACACTCAGATAGAAGGATGGAAAGGAGAAATAACCCTGTATTTGCAGACACCTTGGACATTAAAGTAGTTACTTGAATAAAAGCTCCTCTTCGTCATTATTATGTGAAATGTTGAGATAATTATTCTGTGTGTCTGTGCCCATAGTTGGAGGAGATAGCTTGCATTTAAAATGTTGCTCTAGTTGCTGAATGCATTTGAATTTTTACTTTCCTATCTTAAGTGTCAGGATAATTGGAAACAGTAGTGGTACACTGGAGCAGTGCTGTATTTGCAGCTTGAACATAAAGCAGGAGCATGAAACTCTACCCAGACACAAATAAGAAAAATTGATGTAAGGTGTTCATTTTGATGCAGAAAGGTCAACAGTTTTGTCTAAATCAGCAAACACCATTTTATGAAGGGGAACATTTCTGGTAATAGGGTTTTTTTGTCAGCAGAACAGCTTCCAAAACACTTTTTCTCAGTCCTTTCTAGAAGCTAAATAACTGGTATCCTGAGTTTTACCGTTGTGGAAATCAAGGCAGCACAGACTTTTCCAGAGTCTGCTTTTAAAGACTCACCCTTGCATCTCTCTACTTGGATGCTGTATGGAGAACAGTGCTGAGCCACTGGAGAAGCCCACCCAAACTGGAGCAGCTCTGTAAAGAGCCTCTTCTAGTGGTTTCACAATCAAGGGCATGTTGGAAACAGTCTCCCTGCTTAAGACAAAAAGGTTCATTTTGGCAAAAGCATTGCTGGAATGCGAGGAGTGTCATGTGCACTAGAAACGGGCATGAGAGGCTGGATGCTTCTTTCAGACTGGGTTACTGTGCACCGAAGTTATGGCCCTTTCTTGAGGTTTCCTACATATAGTATTTTTGCATGAACCTGTGCCCTTGAAATGCCACGCGAGATAAAGAGTAACACTGCAGAGCCATGGGTGGCACCTGGCTGTAGGATCAGAGAGGTCAAGGAGTCCTGATATGCAAAAGGTCTCTGGGACCATGTCCTCAGACCTGAACTGCTTTCTGCAAGCGTTCAAGCTACGCAGATGGCACTGTGACAAAGCAGGCTGGTTTGGTATGGCTAAGAAATTACCTCAAAGAGCAGAAAAAAGCCTTGCATCTACCTGCTCTTTATTTGCGGTCAGCTGACAAGATGCACTGGCAGAGCTGTGCTAATAAAGCGCTTCAAGAAGTGGGGTACAACAGCAGAAAATAGCCCAAATTTTCCTCCACCTGTGTAAGCTGAAGAGTAGCTGTTGCAGTCCCTTAGGGTTTGGGTATTGTCAAGCCTGAGAGGTACCGGTTCTGCTCCTTTTCTATACACCAGCAGAAATACACACTGAATTTGGAGGAGTTTCAGCAACAGAATGTGTGGGGAGCATATAATTTTGCTCCTGGAACTGATACAGTTCAGGAATATTTAGCTTGTGTGTTGTGTGTGTGTGTCTACCCGTGCATCTTTTGCTTACAAAATGACATCCATTCAAGAGGATGCTATCCTTAGTGATGAAGAAGCAAGCAGTGTTTGCTGAAACCCCAGATGGTATTTTCTACCCTCCATCTTACGTAAAACTTTCACAAGTAAATTTTTAAATACGACAGAATAAGAAAGGAAGGGATAATCCTCTAAATCCAGAGATCTTGAACAGTCAGTAAAAGATTGGTCACTTGATCTTCGCACTGCTCTTTTATCTTTTTTTGTCCATTCTCATTGCTGCTACTCACAATCCTCAATGGCTGTGCTGTGTACAGCTTCCCTTGGGAACTCATTACAAGGATGGCGAGCGGCTTTTAAACTGAGTTTCTCCAGGCCTTGGTTTACACTGCCTGTCGTGCATGTGCATTGCAACACTTTGCAGGCCTTTTTTAGGCAGGTGCCCTTTTAACGTGCCATTTTCACTTTCAATAAAAGTTTAAATTTGGGCTTAGCTGACTAGACAATCACTGGGTTTGGGGATTTTTTTTTATTTTTTAAACTAATCAAGTTGCTAACTCCCATTTGTGACATTCTCATTCATACTTAATCATTTTATTAGCTGTACTGCAGCAATCAAAATACATTTGAGAATGTGAGGCATATTCAGTGTAAGCTCTGGCAACTCATTTTTCTGCGTGTTGAAGCCTTTTTGTAAATTATTGGTCTGTGTTTGAAATGAGGTTGGATTGGTGAAGAGTTGACCAATATTAAAATAACCTTATATGGTCTGATTGTTAGAGAAGAGAATTCCTGAAAAGAAAGTACTGTCAGCACTTGCTTACATCCCATTTGCTTTGTTTTATTCCTGTTTAAAAGGCTTATTTTTGTAGTTTCTTCACTAAATGCAACCTTTATGTTACACTCACTCAAAAGCACACAGAAATAAAATAATGTGTGCAGCAAAGCGACTTGTCATTGGGCAATTGCAGAATTACGGGTTTGATTCATGAGTTGTGCTGATTCATGCCAGGGCAGCTGATGAGCCCTTGCTGTTTGCTCTGGGGGAGGCTGCTGGTCCTGCCGCAGGAGCTGAACAAGCTGTATTTCTGCTGGTTTTTGCCCAAGCCTGTTTTTGTAGAAATGCAGATATTTTTGGAGTGAGGCTTTAGCATCCTCTAGGGATAATGGTAAGCTCCCATGGAAATTACTTATGAATGCGTTCCTTTGTCTGTGCCCTAGCAAGAGAGTAGTGGGACACCCTGAAGCCTTGGGAGATGCTGGTGGGACCCCATCCACCCACACCAGCAAAACCATGTCCACCCAGAAGGGGGTCAGCCCGGACAGTTGTTGAGCAATGGAAGAAAGATTTTTAACATGGCGTGTATTCATCCACACAATACTTTGTGTGGATCAAAGGGTGCAGTTTATTTTAAAACTGAAGCCGGTCTTTCAGGCTTGCAGGCGTTGGTTTGGTAAAACAGGGATTTAAGGAAAAGTCCTTCCATTCTGAGGAAAATCAAATCAGTGATAGAGTGGGCCAGGGCAGGTGCAGATCCAAGAAAATAAATTTAAGCGTACTGCCCAAATCTCTACTTTTCTTAGTTTTCTTCTATGAAAAGGAGAACCTGGTGTCCCATCAACCCCGGTCTGAAAATGATGGCTTTTGGTGTGCACCCTTCACTCCTGCTGGCCCTCGCCGAGGCCACTGTGACGGCACACTGCAGAGCACGCCCGGCCGCGCTGGGTCCTGCGCCGGGCATCAGCATCTCTGCAAGCTCCTGTCCTGGCATAAGCAATGGCTCTGTTTGCTGTCCCCAAACACCTTCCTTCTTTACCTTTTTTTACAGAGGGAGTTTTCTTCCCAGTCCCTCTTGCAGTTAGGAGCATTTTAGAGCCACGTGTCAGAGTCCAGTGGTTTATACCCACTGCAACCCTGGACTTAAATCCTGCCTGTTTGAGCTGCTCTTTGTGTGGGACAGAGGATGTTACTGTAGCTGGTGAGGCTCTGTGGGTTTTTCCTCACGCTTTAAAGGGCATTGGGTACTTCACTGAAAAAATCCACACCATCAGCTGAGCTCCTTGCTTTTACACCTGGTGTGGGTTTGACACTGATTTTATTACCTCTGGATACACAACTTCGCTCACTGTAAGCAGAAACTGATAGAAATCATTAATAGTAAAACAAACTTCACCATAACGTGATCAAACAAATGATCACAGTAGTGATAGCAGTGTGCTTACCCAGGTGTAATTTGTAATTGTAACAAAGAGTGGTACTGCTCGCCTCTTCGCTTTGCTTTAATGTGCAGTTGCATCCTCATAGCTTGACTGGTTAGGAGAAGAGACAACTCACTCCATATTCAGCATATTCTGTGCATGAGGGTCTGCGTGGGGCATCTCGCAGTTCACACCAGCTTGGTAGCTCAGGTGAGAGTCTCCAGGGGAGCTAACGCTTCGGCTGCCTCTTCTGCTTATAAAGGCATTCCCATTAGCAACCCTTTGCAGATAGTGAGACACTAGCACAAGAAGAATTTGCCACTGCTCTCTAAAGAGAAGAGAAACTGAAAGAAAAAGGTGGTATTTCTAAGGCTCTGTAGTGTAGAGCGGTGTAGACTGGCTTCACCTCTACCAGGGAGGCAATGAGACGAGTTTGCAAGTGGTTGTTGCAGCCCATGGTGCTGCTCCCGCAGCAGAAGGATCTTGGGGGGAAAAGCAAAGATGGGCATCTCTCCCCACCGCCGTGCTTGCATGCCATGAGTGGTCTCCTTTCCCTGTGCATTATGCCCTGTCGCAAGGGTAAACTTCTGACAGAAGAGAACAGGAGTAGCTTTCCTGCAGGCAGTGGGCAGAGGAGCTGGAGGACGGTCGAGCGCCACGTGTAACTGCACAAGATACAGGGGAATCGTGGTGTGTGAGTAGACAGCCCATCGTTCATTCTGCCCATTTTATAAATATGCATATTTATATTGCATGTGTAAATAATACCAGGGTATGTTGCCTGCGCATGATGTATATAACCCTGCGGGGCAGGGTGGGGGGTGGATACCGAGGCTACTTAATGGGCTTTCTTAATTTAGCAACCATTAGCGTGCCCACCCGTCAAATGTTTTTAATTCTACGCTTCAGTGTAACCGATGAGTTTATTTCCAGTGCTCCTCACAGGCATAGCTTAGGCCAAGTACAAGTTGAATAACCTTCAGGAGAGCTGTGCTGTCCTTCTGTCGGCTGCTGTCTTTGAAAATTGCCTGCAGAGTTAGTGAGCAGGAACAGTTAAGATTTACAAACAATGATGAAGCTTGTCATGCATCTTTCACCATTCATCATCTGGGTACCGTGGCTGGGCGGTGAAGTGTTCTTCATAAAAACCAGCTCAGTGTGAAATACACCTCGCAGCAATGTTTACTGCTCTGAAACTCGTCAGCAGCCCTTTATAGTAAATCCAGATTGCGATGTGACATTACAGTATATCATTGCAGAGCGCGCTGGGGTTTACACTAGGAATGAGTGCAGTTCACACCAGATGAGATGTCGAAATTGAGTTATGTAGGAATTTGGCTGTTATATGGGGATAGCTTTTGTTTTCTGAGGACTGAAAGTTAGCTTTATATATATAATATATATAATCTACACATACCTGTACTTGTGTGTGGGTGCCTATATCGATAGAGAGAGATATATACATGGATATATGGATACACACATGCTATGCACACATTCTATATACAAACACTGTGTATGGTCAAGTGCGGATTTCTCTGACAGGACCCCATCTTATTTTTACGCTACTTCTTAAAAGTATTTCAGTATTTTGTTGAAGTGTTGCTTTAGCTTTTCAGCAAAGTAGCCTTTTATTTTCAAAAAATACTGTTGAAAATACTTGATTATTGTATTTTTATGATTGCTGGCTAGACATGCAGAGAGGGAATTTTCCAAAGGGATTTTTTGGTTTAGGTTAATTGGGGGGCTCAAAAAATACTGTTGAAAATACTTGATTATTGCATTTTTATGATTGCTGGCTAGACATGCAGAGAGGGAATTTTCCAAAGGGATTTTTTGGTTTAGGTTAATTGGGGGATTTTTTTGGTAGGGTTGCTATAGCAGATGCTAACATTGAATTTCTCAGTAGGAAAGCCAGGGGACCTGTGAGGCGAGCGTGTCATGTCCAGCTGGTGTGCTGCCTTTGGGAGAATGGGGCTGTGTGCGGCTGCACCCCGCAGGCAGCCGAGCTCCGACGAGGCAGAGCGCTGCAGCAGCAGCTCCGCTGGAGGAGGTTGCTTCCAAGATGTAGAGGTGATGCATCTGGCTTGTAACCACCGAAATGGAGCTAAGGCCCACTGATGGGTTTTGGTTTGGGTGGGTTTTTGTTTGGGCTTTTTGTGCGAATGCCTCCCAGAGCTTGGGAGATGCAACTTTGAGCAGAAGATTTGGGGAAAATTTACCCAGAAACCTTAAAATGCAGAAACTGCGAAAGTTACTGGTACATCTGGCTGTGTGCTGGTGTGACAGATGTTCTCCCGCTTGTTCTAGTCTCTTCAATGGCAGCATGGACACGGGGTCACTGAGAATAAGATAAAATAGTAGGTGCCTTTGTCCCATTACATAAGTAGGAAGTCGGTGCAAAATATAACCAAGCCATTTTGTGTATGACTAAATTGAGGCTGAGTCTTTGGTGATAAATCTGCTGTCTTGGGGAATCTGGTAGTCTGAGAAACATCCCTGGAGTTAAACAGTAATAGCTGCGTGAAGTAGAGAGCACGCTGCGTTGGCTGGCCTGCAGACAAGGACAGCAACTTGCTTTAGTGAAAGTTAGGTACTTCTGTGGCACTTAACTGATTAAAAAGAAATGAAAGAAAAGATTGGAGGTAGACCAGCAAAGTTTTTAAGTGCTTCCTGTGATGTTGTTATTTCAGTGCTATACTGCAAAACCTGGAAATTAAGTTATATTTCACTGTCTTCAGCGCTGTGACTGCTTTGTCCTCTGCGTTTGAAACAGAGCCGGCATGTTCTGGACTCTTCACCGAAGTCTTTTGGTTTTATTATTGCCTGGCTTTTCAACCAGAGGGAGAGATGGGATGTTTGAAATACTGTTATATTTAATTTTAGATTTCTGAGACCCATGGTTGGGTATTAAATACAGTTCAGAAGTGGAAAAAGGAGTGGGACTGCAGTTGGTACTACCAGAGAGGAGAGAGAACTATACTTCATTTGTCCTCCTCAGCTGTTTCCAGCTCCTGTAGTTGTTTTTGCTTTGAGTGCTAAGCCTGCAGTGAAATCATACTTTTCTAGCTCATAACAGTTTCCCAAATGTGTTTATTGTTACTGATTTTATGTAGTTGATTTATGTTTTCTCTAAAAAAAACCCCAACACGGTAAAGTTTACCTTTCCATCTCGCTGCAGGCAGTATGAAGGTAAAGCTTCAGATCCGATAATCACATAAATGCAGAGGCTTCCAGGCGTACCAGTAGCATTCTAGGCTTGTTCATATTCAGAATTAGCTTAATGATATAGTATTAATCTCAGCCGCTTCTTTACCAGAGGCTTTAAAGGATCCAGTGATGTTTCGTAGGGATGATGGGGGAGTGAGAGGGTAGAAGTGTTACGCATTATTTACGAAAATTTTTTTTTACTTCCTCCTTTTATTTTGAGAGGGGAAAGTTCGGACATCTTTTATGTTACTCTTGTGGCTTGAATTAGAGGGGTGGCGAGTAAAGATGTCACTTATAACATAGTGGTTTCAGGCACCAGAATGTTGCAATTAAAATCAAAGAACCTTGACTGCTTTATGTACCTGTTCAGTTTCTAGTAACTTTACTAAGCTGCAGTCTTCAGGTATATATAGTAAGCAGTGCCTTGACATAGGGATGCTGTAACAGCCTTAGGAAGCTTGAGGTTGTTATGAATACGTACTCGGAGTGCTGTCCTAGAGCTTGTAATTTACTTCCCTGTTCTTGCAGGTGACTCGTTCCTCTTGCGGTGTCTGCCATAGGTAGATCGAAAGAATTCCAGGAGTTAGAGTGGGAATTTGGCAAAGTACTCCATAAAGGTGTCGCATTAACAGTATTTAGTGCAGTGCTAGCATCCAGCTGTTGCTGTTCAGACATCTCCAAATTTGAGTTAAATGGGTAAGTGCTAGCCTGGACCAAGAAAAAAAAACCACAGTATCTTACGTGTCAAGTAAAGTCACTTAATTTTTGTGGCTTTCCCACACACATACAGAGGCAGGGGTGGCATTTGATTACCCTGACCCTGCAGGGAATCAAAGCTAACGTTATCTTAGAGCACTGTAAAAATAGTCCAGGAGGAAATTCCTCAGAATAGAGGGGGGAAAAAAAAAACCCACACCACAAATAAGCTAACAGTATGTTGGCTGATTATAATAACTGTCTTACAGCATCCAGGAGTTGTCAATCATACCTTAATGTTTATAGAAGTGAAAAGTCAATGTGTAGATGTTTAATTTGACATGACTCTCAGGTTGAGAAAGTGTAATCGCTGGAGGGGACAGTTAAGTAGCTGTGCTCCGTGTCAGCCTGTCTCGCTCCGACTACTGCACTAAACGCTTTCCTGATGAGCGATAGATTTGGTTAAATACCAGGGTAATTGCTAGCTACAGCATCCAGCACTCTTTTAATGCCTTGTACTACATCTGTATTAGCTCTTGCCTGAGGCTGTTTGAGGTTTCTGCAGGGAAGAAGGCATGTACGTTCAATTACATCGTTCTCTGTCGGGTTTTGAAGGGCAATTGTTGCAGAGCTAAATAGGCTGTAATAAATTATGTTCCATTTCTTCCAAACCTGTTGAAGTACACCAGACATGCAAGTGCTATAGCTGCTTTCTGCTTGTAAGCGACATTTTGTTAGTCTGCCACACTGAGAGCACACAAAGAACTATTTGGACAAAGCGCTCTCGAAAAACAGAAAAATACCAGACTTGTCTTGCTACACTGGTGCAAAGCCAGTGGAGTAGTCTTGCATGCTATAAAAGTATTTGCTTCCCCTTGCTGCTTCCACACACGTGAATAACATCACGGTACAAATGCATATTCACTCTGATTGTGCATAATCAGAATAGGAGAGGGACTCCACTCTCCCCTCTGTAATTAGGAGGCTGTCAGCATCCTCATTAGCCTTTTAGCGCTGTTGGTGTCTTAAGGAGAAGACCTGAAGTGGCTTGGTAGTTTCTGTCAGGGTTGCAGAGGATGTTCCTTTGCCATCACCGCACATGGAGGGTGGCACGGCCGTGAGGGACATGCCAACAGCTCCCCAGCATTTCTCTGCAGCGTACCCCACCCTGGCTACAAAAGGGTCTACTCATATTGGCACCTACAGGTTGGACAAGAGGTGAGAAAAGCAGAAGGCATCTGAGCACAGGTGGGTGTGTTACAGCTCTCTTGAAAAATGTTTGAAAGGTGTTGGGCACAGGGGACAACGACAACACACGTTTATTTTTGAAATAGGCTTGTCTTAAAAGTCTGAAAAGATCTGGAGATTCATTCTGAAGTATCTTCAGAACTGA
>NW_009260129.1:212755-216057 GCF_000687185.1 Egretta garzetta
TTAACCACACAGAACTCCCTATGGTTCATTTTAAAATAAACCAAACAATTGTGATTTTGTTTCTTCCTTAAGACTGGCATTTAACATCTTTGCATTTATTTCCTTCTTTTTAATAATTTTACAATGCCTGTTTTGAAGCTCTATGCCTGCTGTTTATCTCACAGCATCAGTTCACTTTCACGGGTAGAAGGTTTGCATAAGGTCTGAATCACACCCCACACGCTGTGGGTAGCATGTTTATTTACCCCAAGCGTGGCACTAATCATGTCTTAGACTGCTGAAAATAAAAGAATGTTTTTAGTCCAGTTTGTCACTAGTTTTGTTTCCTTTCTGGACATGAAAGAAAAAGAAAAATCAATGAGCTCTCTCTGCTGTTCATTTATAAATCATTTGCCCTTTCAAGTTCTGTCTCTGAGCAGTTGCGGGCACTGCAAGGAGTGTTTTATTTTCCCAGCCTGAAATGACTGCTTACACTGGATTTTTTTTTTTTTAGCAAATTTTTGCATTGGCTTTTGGATATATAAACCACATTTTGATAAATTTCCATCTGAGCCAGATTTGAGCTAGCTGTGTACCCTTAGTTACAGTTTAAAACCTCCTAAATACTCTTAATCAAAACTTTGTTGATCTCAGGTTTTGCTGTCCCCTCTCTTGGATAAATACGTAAAGCTGTCCCTACCAGCTGCGTGAAACACATCTGGCCCCTGCTCTTCCCTGAGTCATTAGTGTTTCCATGGACTTCAATTTTGTGGGTTGAGCCTCTTCAATTTTTCCAAGGCATAAATGCTACATGTGGGTTTGTGCAAACAGAGCCTACATCGGAGTGAAACAGCAGTGCCTTGTTGAGAGGGGTCAGCTGTATTCCTGTTACATGGATGCTTTTGCGGGAACTAACCCGGATGAAGCTGTAGCTGCCTGAACTGTAGTGAGAAAGGAGTGAGGAGAGAGGAGCGTGGGTTGGTCCCTAGTTGGAAGGTAACTACTGCTCCTCAGCCATGGGGCTGACCTCCGTACCTCTGACTCTTAACTGTCCAGCTTGGATCACTTCATCTGCTTTCCTTGCTGCATTCAGCTGCTGTGCCTGTCAGCTACGTGTGTGGAGGGAGGCAGAGATGCCTGCCTGCCCCATCCTCCAAGGGAGGGAAGGAGCCTGCCTTGACCCTGAACGGTCCTGCAAGCTCCTGCAGCTCCTGCCCTCTTCCCCCTTCCCAACCCGTGTCTGTGGCGGGTTGCAGCAGGGCTGTGTGATGGAAAGAGGATGAGCTCCACTTTTTGCTTCCCTTCTTTCCTGCCCGCCTTGCCCTTAACAGCGTTGAATGAGTTTTGTGTTGACTGGCGTGGCATTCAGCGCTGCTGACATTAACTGAGGTGTAGCGCAGGAGTGGTCTTCCTGAAGGCAGGCAGTCTTCGACACAGCCATCAGTGTCTGGATTGGCCCACTAAACCCAAAGAACCTGGATGAAAATTTTCTCTACAACAAATAACAGCAATAAAATTCTGATTTTCTATTTATTTATTTATTTTAGAACTTTTCTGCCACTTAAACATGATTCAAGGTTCGCCTTCCTGCCTTCAGAACGTGGCAAGCAAGGGCAAGGGAAGCACATGTTGAAAATTGGTCAGATACTCTCAAGCCCATTCCAGTAACTTCAGTAAGGAAAGATGGCACAAGACTGCTGAATTGTCCCTAGTACCCTTGTAGAAAGCTAAAATGACGGAGGGTTTTAGGCCCTATCGACACATAGCTTGCAGACCCAACGGTGGTCTCGGGGGATTTTGGCCCTTCCTAGCACGGCTGCTGCTGTTGGGATCCTGAAGAACGTGCTGGACACTGGTGGGGTGGCAGTCCCACCAGGTCTGCGTCGCCACAGCTGTAGCAAGTGGGGACGACCTCCCAGGCCTGGGGAGGTGCCGCTGGCAGCGCCAGCAGCATCGTTAGGCACAGCCCATGCCCTCCGGCTGGTGGCACAAGGTCAGTCAGAGGCTGGCCCTTCCCCTCGGGGCAGGACCAGCCTCCGCGCCGCACCAGCGTTTCACAGTCTGCATTTAACACTGCTATTGTGTTTGTGGAAATAAATATAAATATAATGCAGCGGGTCTGTCTTAAGCCTAATGTTGTGTGAAACTTCATTTAACTTATTTGACTACCTCAAAAATGTTTTGTGTTCGGTTTTTGTCCCTATTTTCTCAAGTATTGTGACTTACTGCAGCGAGGTTCCTAAACTTCGGAGGGCATAAATCTCACTTTAAAATAAGTAGCAACATTTTTACTCTGTTCATGCACATACCCGTCTTGCGCTGTGTATTTCATCAATACTTGTTGAACCATTTTACTGCAAATCTGCTTGACTTGCTTCCAAATTAAAGTTAATATTAAAAATGGTAATGCCATGGTAATACTAAGGCACTTTAAGCCTTCTGGGCTTTTTAAACTGCAGATTCACTTAAACTGTAAGCTGTAAATGATAAGGCTTCTTCTTTCTTACTTCTTGTTCAATTTTGAGCACAGTTGTGGGTGAGTACAGTCTTGCTCATGCTGAAGTGACATGTCAGTGACAAACGTCCTGCTGCTTTCGCTAGTGTAGTGTGAGTTGCAGGTCCTTGTTTTCTCCCTTCCCAGCAGAGAAGCTTGCATTATAAAAGCATTAAAAAAAAAATCTATTCTTTGCAAGTGAAAAATCTGTTATATCTACCGTAATAGATCACTTTCATAAGACTTAGCATTTTCTCTGATTTAGCTTAGTAAACTCTTGATTTCCAAAAGCTTGCAAATCACATCCAAAAAAATCTTTTAAACTGTATAATATGGCACTTTCGGACTGAGCCAGTATTTTCTAAAATTAAGACTGTCATTAAACCTGAAAGAGCTGAGGCCATCATTTTTAGCTATTTGGTTACTCTTTGAGCATTACGACTGATTACAACGGGCATGGATTTCATCCTTATTTTATAGATTGAAGTGGCATCGTCAATAATAAAAATGTAAAGACGGGTGACCAGAATTAACATTTACATTTATACGGCTAGTCCTGATGTTGCGCAAACTGCGATATCCTCTTTTTTTTTTCCTGGTATGGTAGTGAAGATTAACAGCCTTTCTGACACAAGAATGGAGACATTCAGCCAAAATAGTGTTATGTTTGGATTTCTGTGCTGAACAGCAAGAAGTTATACGTAATTATTAAAGCTCTTAGGATCCTATTTCCTTCCTTTAGCATAGCTACACAAAGGAGAAACCTTGTGCCTTTTTTTTTGTCTCTCCACATGTTCTGCTGCTTGATAACATTATCCTGAACCTTGAG
>NW_009260129.1:216487-225485 GCF_000687185.1 Egretta garzetta
AAAAAATTTTCTTGCCACAGCTACTGCAAATGGCAGTGCATTTTCTAGGTAGTATGACTGATGCTTCTAGAGGTAGCTATTCACAAGAAACTTCTTGTTTAGACAGGCTTTAAATATGTATACCAAGCAAAACAAAGGCAGCTATTGTTGTAGTGATGCCCAGAAGCGGTCTCTTGCATTGCACTAGGAGATGGATGTAGCGTGCGAGGTCTTCCGTCAAAGGAGGGAGCAAGCCACGACGTCTGTCCATCTGCAGCCTGCAGTGTCAGCAGCCACCCCACAAAGAAGCAGCCTTTCGTCCATTCATGCTCAGGTGCTGCCACACGACAGCCGCAACAAGCACACGCAACTACATGGCCACCAGTTAACGGCAGCTGGGGACGTCCATTTTGGTCGCCTCTGTGTGGCATGACCTGTGGGTTCGGTGGTGCTGGGGATGTATGGAAAAGCCTGTGTTATCAGCGTAGGAGAAGATGCAGATCCCCAAAGGAGATGGGCCGAAAGCAGTCTCCGTAAAATTAGCATGAGGTCCCTAAATTATGCCTGAGGTGACTGCAGGGTGCAGAGAGATGACACCATGTTCTCTTCCTTAGAGCTGGCTGCAAATTGTTCTGATAAAAACTTCTGCTTTGGAAAAAATCCAACCCTCTGATTGTTTTTTCTGAAATCACATGTTTCTGCAAAGTCACATCAGGATAAGCAGCAGATTCAGCTGGACAGCTCACGTGGATGGTGAGTCCTGTTCAGCCTGGAGAAGAGCAGGCTGCAGGGAGACCTTATTGCGGCCTTCTAGTACTTAAAGGGGGCTTACTGGTAGTATCACAGAAAGATGACGACAGACTTTTTAGCAGGGCCTCTTGCAATAGGACAAGGAGTAATGGTTTTAAACTACCAGAGGGTAAATTCAGAGAAGGTATACAGAAGAAATTGTTTTTACAATGAGGGTGGTGGAACACTGGAACGGGTTGCCCAGAGAGGTGGCAGATGTCCCATCACTGGAAACATTCAAGACCAGGTTGGATGGGGCTCTGAGCAACCTGATCTAGTTAGCAGTGTCCCTGCTCGCTGCAGGGGGGTTGGACTAGATGACCTCTAGGGGTCCCTTCCAACCCAAATCATTCTATAATTTTGTGATTCCTGTCCCTAGATTCGGAGTTGTAGGCAGTCTATTGCTGGTTTTGCCTTGCCACCGGAGGTTGCCGCCTGTTCACATGGCTGTGTGGCCTCTTCTGACTCAGCTCTGTGGAATGGTTTGGGTTTTTCTTACACAGGAAAAAGAAGGACTTCTTTTTCAAAAAACACAGTTAATTTCACGGGTCCGGCTTCAAAGGTGGCTGCACAGGAGGTGCCTTGCTGCTGCACCCAGCAATGGGAGAGCCCAGGGAGTCCCAAGCCTCCTGGCCCCATAGTACAGCAATTTTGTGCAAAACTAGTCCTGGCAGGATAAAATGCTCAGAATAGATATTTGGGCATGTGCATCAGCAGCTGGCAAGATAATTAGATATTTCTCATGAGAAGTTATTGATATGTGTGTGTTTTAATCTTGTTGCTAGAACAGTTTTTAATTACAATAGGAATAAGAAAAACAGTCCAAAAAGTGTATTTGAAGTCCGTTTTTTTCTCAGAGCTTCCTCTGTCTTTTGCCAGTCTTCTGAGTATGACACACCGGAGACATCTTTTTTTTTATGGAGAATCAGTCTCTGGTGTTGTGTGTGGAATAGAGAAGTAGTATCCAGCCTCCAGGAATAAAGAGAGGAAAGGTCCCAGCTTTGTCACAGCCTTGTTATGTGATGAAGAAAATCGCTTCGTTCCTCTGAGATTCCTTGCTGCTCCTCAGCTGGTGGCAGATCTCCAAATACCCCCATCCCTCACAGCCACTTTTTTACATGCCTTTCCTGGAAATCGATGCTGCTTCATACATTTCTGTGGCTGCTCTCTCATCTTGAATCTTGAAACGGTTTGTTGTTTGGTTTTGGTTTGGGGTTTTTTTTCCCCCCCAAAGCACTGTCTCTTTGTTGGCTTCTGATGTAGAGCAAGCCACACAAACCATTGGATTTGCCCTGCTGTGGTGGACTACGAATGTCTGAGGGAAGTAAGGATGTCCAAAAGTATGTCTGCTGGTAGTCAGAACACAAGAGTCATAGCCTGAAGGAGAGGCATGTGCATCTTTCCAGCGCTGTCAATACAAAACCAAAGGGGCTGTGTGTTCAGCAGCAGGATTGGTTCTCCACTGTAATTCCCCATGTTGCTGTGCAAATGTGTGCACAGGACAATACAGGGTTTAAAGAAGTGGCTGGAGACTGGTAAGGAAGGAAATGGGAGATGATTTTGGTGTTTTATCGTGATGCCTTCCGCCTTCCCTAGCCTGCAGCAGGGGCTTGGTGACACCAAGTTCGCCACAGAATGTAACCCTGGTGATAGCAGAGAGTGTTAGTCCTCAGTAGCGCTCGGCTCAGGACCGTGTCTGCAAGCGTGTGGGGTGATTGCCTTGTGATGGATTGGTATAGTTTCAAGGTAGGTTTTGGAGTCTCAGGAAAAGAGCCTATGCTTCCTGAATGTTGTCTTTGCATCTTCCCTGTCTAACTGGTGGTGGGTGAGAAGTGGAAAGCCTTGTTTGGTTGTTTCACATACTATTGCAAGAGAATTTAAAGTCAGAGGTGACGAGTCAACAGGAGGATATTTTCTTCAGCTTCTGGTTTCTAATTACATCAGTTACAGCCCTGCCTTCTTAATTGCTAAAAGTACAAGTGCGAACTGGAAAAGAATGAGATAATCTGTGGTAAAGCACGCTGAATAGAGATCTCCATTCAGATCTTTACCTTTTATCTTGAGTTCCTAATGCCAAGAATTTGAAAATACACAATGAATGTGCCTCACTGTGGGCATCCAAGATAATCCTAATTGCTTAAATGTTAGTAGGAAGGGTAGGTGTTGGAGAAGGGGCAAAGGGCTCTACTGTGAAATAGTATATCTGTGTTAAGAGACACAGATGGGACATGGTTTTGGTTCCAGATCTTCAGTCTTGTTTCTGGTTTTGCATCAAAAAGGAAAAGAACTAAAAGATACTGGGGATTCACCGAATGTGAGTGTCTTTCAGAAACATGAATTACTGCAGCTTTACAAAATGGGAATCTTTGTGTTCAAAACAAATCTTGAAAAAGTTTGCCTCTCAATTTTCTTCAGGTTTTGCTGCTTCTCTCTGGTCTTCTAGCAGGAGCCCACCAAGCCACAGGCTTCTGACTGCTGGTGTCTTAGCTCTGCACACAGCAGAATACCGAGACTGATCCCCTTGCGCAGATGGTTTATGAAGGACAGCCTGCCAGTAGCGCTGGTTTCTTCCACCCTAGTGTAAGTCAGTAGTCCTCCATCTTTTCAAATAGTGCATTCACACAGGAATGAATCACCTGGGAGATTCAGTGGAGATAGATTCTCTTTTTGACCTTTTGTTAATTAACTCTGTGCTTAAAGAGTTGAACATTTGGTAACATAGGTGAAAGGCAGCTGAATGGAGATTGCTTAGGATAACTTAACTTGGCCTTTCTGCATGTGCTGGCATCAAGATTTCATCATGCCCATCTTATGATGATCTACAGCAAAGTCAGGACAGACCCTGACACTCTTGTTGCCACTCTTAAGGCTTTCTCCACAATAGGAAAATTACAGCTTTCTCTCACTCTGTTTTTTTGTGTCTCATCTTCTCAGTTGCTGAGCCAGCAACTGAGATGATTCTGATGGCTCTCTGATTCTGAGTGCCTGGTTTTGCAGCAGTAACCATTTTGATTTGGTTTGGTTTTTTGACCTAATGCTTTGTCAGGCAGTTGCCATGTGTGTTAGGGCAGTTGCTGTAGCTTGGCAGGCTGTTTGCTGGCGGTGGGTGGTTGAGTCAGCCCTCCGGGGTCAATCTGAGCAGTGGAGTGGGCAGGCTACCATCAACATGGGCAGTGTTTTCAAACTGAATTCAACGCACAGTATTTCCAGCCCACCAAGCCAGCCTATCTTCAGAGCCTGTCACCCCACTATGTCCAATAGTGGCACCAAGAAGACCAGTGCCAGTCCCCAAGACAGTAACCTGGGGAGAGTGCCGATGCCATTCTCTCCTGTTCCACCCTTTGCGCTGGTAGCGTGGCTTACTGCTTGGTTTGACTGCCACCGGTTTCCCAGGCCTGTTTGGTTTTGCAAGACACTTTGTACAGGATCTGTGGAGCCTGGAGTGGAAGCTGCCGCTTGCTTAGGCAGCATCCATTTCCAGTGCTGCTGGCAAAAGGAAAATGCTTTGGCTATGCGGGAGAAAGTACCATGAAGAGCAGTTCTGTCCACCCTCACACGGAAAACCCAGGCACACTTTAGTGATGCTCCGGTGCCCTCGAGCTGCCCGTGGCAGTCTGGTTCCACCCCCCTTCACCCAATGCGTGTGGCTATGCTCGCATGCCTATGCGTGCATGCCAGGAAGAAGTGCACGGGCCTTAGCAGCGTGTGAGACTGGCATACTTACTTATTTTCCTTTTCCCTGAAAAAGAAGGTGAAAGAGTTTTAAAAAATGGATTGTACCTCTCAACTTTAAATCTTCAAAAATTGCTCCTTATTGAGAGTTTAATAGTTTTTTAAATGTAAACTTGGGAAAATACTTACTTTTCAAGCATGAATATCCTTCTGCTTTCTCACATCACTGAAAGTGCGTTATTCTTTTCAGTCCATTGAATTCCAGGGATCACTCACATTAAAAGTCAATGTGGTTTTTCCAGTGTCAGAAGATGTAAGGTTTTGTGTTTATGGTTGCAATCCCTTCTTGCTTCTTTTCCAGTGTGGTATTAGCCGCAAATTTTTCAGATTCATATGGCTCAAAAGTAGTCAGGTGCTTTCCCAAGGGTAAAAGGTAATTAGATCAAGGCATGGTCTTTAAAAACTGTCACAGACCCAATTCTGGTGCTGTTATTTACACAGATAAGGGCCGTGTAACAACAGTGGGAGGATCAGCCGCAAGCCTCAAACAGATGAAACTCATAGACTTAAATCAGAAAGAACATGAGTTTTGTTTCTTTGAACTCGGAACTTCTACGTTTTACTGCTGTGTGATTAAAACACTGGAACAGAATTGCTCATTTTCTTTTTGCTGCCTTTTTATAGCTACAAGTCCCAATCCGAGTATCTTGCTCTTACTATCAGCATTGCACCTACCCACTGCTCCTTGCTCAAAGGGGAGGTCTGTCTGAGGAAGCAATGTGGGTTCGGGTAGAGGAGCAGCGCTCTCATCTGCTAGGGATAATACCTCGCTAGTGCCAGGTTGTTTCTAAAATCTATGTGGCTGTAGTTACACACCCCCCATAGTTGCACATTCAGAGACCAGCATATATAGGCCAAATTGCGTAACCCTCAAAACTGCGACTGATTTGGAAGTCAGTGGAAAAACAACCCGTGTTATTTAGATCAGTGCTTCAGACCCTGACGTGGTTTGTGAGACCAACCAGTGGGTGGCTGGAACGGTTCCCACGTAATGACACTTCCCATTTGAAGTTTGGTTGGGATGTCTGATGCCCCATGAGGAATGCTGGAAGATTGGTGGAGCTCCACTGGTCTGGAAGGCAGAGGAGCCACTGCTTGAGGTGCTAATAAATAGATGTGGGTGCCTATCTATGAAGAAAGTTGGCCTCTGTGTCATTCCCCAGGTTTATAATAAACTAGCGTAGAGTTGTGGGGAAAACAGATCATAAAGACGAAATGGCAGTTTTGCTGTGGCAGAGTTTTAACATCCGTGCTGTAGCGCATTGGATGAGTTTTCCATTGGATTCTTTCCATGTAGAAAAAAAACTTTCTGTGAGTTTGTCACAGAGATTTATAGATCTCAGTATGTAAAAATGGACCTTTCCATCACTCCAGGCACATGCACACTAAAAATATTAACAAATCCTTTAAAATAAATAAGCCTTTTGCCCATTTGGCTACTCAGGAGTAAACAAAAAATTGTCCCCTTTCAACCCCAATCGCTTCCTTCATACTTTCACTTGGGAGCCCAGGTACACGGAGATTCCTTACAGCGTGTCCTAAATCTTAACACATTGGTCTTTGCTAGGTCAGAGCAGAACGAGGTTTCAGCATCAGGGAGCTGAGTCCTCGAGCCAGCCAGCCCTGCTGAAGCCACACCACTGCTTGTTTACTACCTAATGCAAGGTACCTCATGGAGAAAGTGAAGATTCCTGATGCCAGACATGGCCAGATCCAACCGAAGTTTCTGTTGTTGGCAGGCAAAAGCTAAGCCCCTGAATGACCTTTGAGGAGCTAGTCTCTAGCCCACATCAGGAGAGGCGCCGGTTGCTGCATTTTCTGTAGGTGATTTCCCCTTTGACGCTGCGGTGTAGACCTACAGAGCATCTCTGTTCTTGTCATTTTGCAGTAGTCAGAGCAGGGACCGCTCCCAACAAGCTACTTGCCTGAGGTAACACATGGTGTGTGCTTCAGATCGTGGGGAGCGTGGTGCAGACTGGGCCACCCAATGCATACCTTTGTGCTGTGAGCTCGTCTCACCAGGTGAGCCCCCTTCCCTTCCAGAGGAGCAGGAGTGTTCCTCTCTTCCTCTGCTCATTTTCCCTAACCTGCATGTTTGCATCTGGTTCAAGTCCATGGAGCTCTTGAGCAGTGATGAAATCTCAAGCACAGACATAGCAGAGGAGGTGAAGTGGAAAGACAAGCTGCATCCTCATCTGGACACTGAGGAGATGCGACTTCTCCCTGGCCTCCACCATCAACCCCACTTACGCACTCGCAGCAAAAGGGGAGGTGGGAAACACAGCATCAGGAATTGCCTGGTGTGTTCTGATGGCAGAAGAGAGCTTGGTTCTTGAGCCCCGCAAGGAGCGTTTCTAATCTTGCAGTGCTTCTGGGTTTCAGGATCGGTGGGCTAGAAAAGGTGAAGATCTACAAAGCTGCTCCCAGCTGCAGGTTACCTAAGTGCTGTTTCAGCCTGCTCAAGGTGAAGTCAATGCCCTCCTCCAGCAGTCCCGTGGTTATTCAGTCCCAGAGGTGCTGGAGACCTCTTTGGTTGTTCAGTGCGTTTGACCACACAGCAGAGGAGTACATGATGCTCCAGACCCAGGTTCCTCTCTCTGTGCCATTAAACCATTAGCAGCATTTGGCAGATGTCTAAGAACTGTTGGAAGTTGACTTGACTTACTTTGCTGCTCCCTCATAGCTAAGCACTTGTCTTTGTCTTTTAGCTGGGAGAAAAAACAGTATGGGGTTAATGTCCCATTCATCGGGTTAATAAACAGTTTTGTGCCAGATCTAAAAGACAGTGGTAGAGTCTGCTTTGGCAGGGCGATGTTGGAGCCTCACTAGTCCCTTACAAGCATCGAAGGGGAGACTTGCATAAAACCAGGGAGCCGGGTTCTGCCATGTCAAAAATGGGCGAAACTCCCTGAAAGTAACAGAAATTGCCATTTTATATCATCACAGGAAGAGTGGATGAAAAGGACACAAGACCTCAACTCCGTAACATCTTTTCCATCTCTTGGTAACCAGCATCGTGTTTAAGACTGGGACAGATCAGGAAGCTGAGCTGCAAGTGCAAGTTACTGCAGAAACATATGATACTACTGAACAGGGATGTTGGTGGTTTCTTTTAGAAGAGCGTTTCTCATTTTCCCAGCAATGGGGTGAACCCGGATGGCTGCCGTTCACTCGCCCTGAACCCCGTTGGATGTGCCCAGCTGTGAAGGCCAAGCCTGACCTTTTCTTTTTTCACTGTGCTTCAGATGTGCTCGAAGTCCCCAGAGCTTGCGAGAGTACCCAGGGCTGAAGTGTGGAGGGGCTGCTCGCTTAGGCACAGCAATGCTGTTCGGGGATGTAGCTGAAGCCTCACCTCCGAATTCCTCGTCCCTGCGCAGTTGTACTAGATTCATCATGGCTTCTAAAACACAAGCAGTGGTTGTAAACAATATTCTCTTTTAAAAGATCACAGCCTGGTAATATTCTCCACTAAACAGTAAAATCCAGAACATAGTAAGTATTGATGATTAAGGTGTCAGGGGCCCATGGAGCTCCAGCTGTGATTTAGTTCCCTCCGACTGCCTCAACTACCGATGCATTTTGCTAATTACCTCATAGATTTTCGTATTGATGAACAGAATCTGAATTAACACGGGAAGCACTAATGTTACCCTTTCACTATTATTGCTGTACACGAAGCCGTGGCAGATGCTGGCAGTTAGTTACACAAACATTAGTATTAACGATTGGCCATTTGGAATTGGTGACAAACTGCCGCCCGCCGGAATCCTGAGCCTGAAACCAATCAGGAAGTTAATGAGGAGAGAAATTACCACTGCAGCTTCCCCTTAATTATATTCACGGTAGGCAGGAAGGGAGTGTTGGGGGGTGGATCTCAACTCATCTAAGGTTAGGAAGGTCAGAGACCCTTTTACTTGGTTTGTGTATCTACTGCAAGTCGCAACGTTGCAACCCTTCCTAGCGCTGTGGTAGTCTTAAATTCTTTAATATTTGGCCTTAACCTCGGCCTGCCCGAGGCAGGGCCCTTGGGACTACAGGCAGGTGGGGTGGAGGTTGGGGGAAACAACCCTGCCAGACCTGAGGTTGTCACCCTCCCACCCCCCAGACCTGAGTCCGTCAACCCCCCAGACCTGAGGTTGTTACCCCCCATCGTTACCCCCCCTTCGTTAACCTTGCCCGGTGGCGGGAGGCCGGCTCCCTGCCGTGCGAGGGGGGGACACCGCTCGCACCTCTTCCCGGAATTGGGGAGGGGGGCGGACCCTTGTGGGCCCCCTCCGGTCGTGGGGGGGTGTGCGTGTGCCTCAGGTGCTGTGTTTTCTCTCTCTTCCCCTCGCAGTGTTCTCGCCGCCCAACAGCCAGGACTCCGGCCTGGGGTGCCTGTCCAGCAGCGAGAGCACCAAGGGGGACCTGGAGTGCGAGCCCCCCCCGGAGCCCGGCGCCTTCGCGGTGAGCCCCGTCCTGGAGACCCGTGAGTAGCGGCGGCCCCCGCCCGGGGCCG
>NW_009260129.1:228184-228904 GCF_000687185.1 Egretta garzetta
GGGCCGGTTTTGACTTCCCATCGCCGCCCCCCAGCCTCTGCCCGGCCCCTCGGCGTTTCCTTCTGGGAAAGCCTGGCTCTTCGTCGCAGCCGGGCCCTTTCCCCTAAACGCGATTCGGGGCATCTGTTTCGCGCATTCGTTCTCTCTCAGTCTATTCTTCCGGGCGCTAACTGCTAACGCCTTACAGTCACCTTGAAATTTCCTCTGCTGTTTTCCAATTAAAAGCTTAATAGCCCTGGAAACGGAGTTCATGTGGTGCAGTTTACCACAGCCCCTTCTTCTGAAAAGCTTTCTGCTGGGATCCCATTATGTGCTTGAATAAACCTTTTCTGCCAGCAGAAGTGGGAACGGGGGTTGTCAGGGGTTGGGTTACAATAGACTTGCAGGCAGGGGACGTTCTGCCAGCATACAGGCGGACCTGGCCCTACGGGGAGATGTTGTCAAATACGAGGACGCGGAAAACATTCCCATCAAACACGAGAAAAGGATTACGGCGCTATATCAAACGAGAATTTTCAGCCGAAACGCCCGGGGTGCAGCCAAGCGAGAAAGGGGCCCCCGGCCCTAAGCCAGCGCCCAACCCGGGGGCGGGCAGCGCCCGGCGGGCCCCTCTCCTGCTGGCGGGGTGCGGGGGGGAGGAGGGTTTCCCACCCCCGACTCCCTCGCACCCCGCTTCTTCGTTTTGGGGGAACGGCTTTCCCAGGGCGGGGGGCGCATCGC
>NW_009260129.1:229329-229663 GCF_000687185.1 Egretta garzetta
GATCCCCGCGCCTGACCCCGCGCGCCTCCCCGGTGCTGTCAACCGGCCCCAGAGGGTGTTTCGGATGGGGTGGTCATCCTCCCTCACACCCCGCTGGCAGGAGAGCTCCCCGAGTCGCTCTTCCCCTGGAAGCAGAAAAGCAACGAGGAAAGAGCCAAGTAACGAAGCCATGGCGCAAATAACCTTCATGGCACGCGCCCTGCTTTTTATCCATTCCGGCGAAATAATTCCCGAATTTAAAATCTGATCATTTTTTTTTTTCCTAATTACCGCACCCCCGTTAAGTGGTTTATTTCGTGCAGCGGTTGCAGCGGAGAGGTGCCCGGGGAGGGCA
>NW_009260129.1:232441-232883 GCF_000687185.1 Egretta garzetta
GAGAAAAAAAAAAAAAGCCGCCTTGGCTCCTTCCAGAAAGTGAAACAAATAAACTTCGCCAGCAGGATATAAATCTGGCAGATAGGACCGGTATTGACTTGCACGCCCAACTTTTCTTCCCCCTGATATATGAACTTCCCAGTTTAAAAGATTACAGTAATCACGGGAGGACAGTGTAAATCGAATCTGATAGCAATAACTTTTGGGGAAGGTCAGGCTCAAGTGAAATGTTACCAAGCAACAGGCATTTTGTTTGCAAAATACAATCAAAGTGTATTGATGAGAAATTCTTCCTTGCCAGCCAGTCAGCACTTTCTGCTAACAGCTTTACAGGGGGGTGGAAATAACGGAGGTGGTCTCTTCATAAATCAAGACCCGCGGCGCCCCGCTGCCCCCCCCCTCCCTAAGGTCCGGCTGGGGGGGGCGGGGCACCCCTGCCCCG
>NW_009260129.1:232963-234992 GCF_000687185.1 Egretta garzetta
TTGGTCCCTTCATAAATCAAGCCCCGCGGCGCCCCGCTGCCCCCCCCCTCCCTAAGGTCCGGTTGGGGGGGCCGGTGCACCCCTGCCCCGGGAGCAGCCCCGCTTGCACAAACCTCGCCCGCACGGTCCCAGGTCTCCCCCGCCCCCGGCTCTTGTGAACACGGGAATGCGTGCGACCAAAGAGGAAAAATTATCTCCTGGGGGGGTCCTGCTGTCCTCTGCTGCTCTTAGCCTGTTTAACCAGGTAACCTGTTTATTGCCAACCATCCCGCGTCCTCTGAACCGCAGGGATTTGTCTTTCTCTTCCCTCCCTCCCCGCTACCTGTGTTAAACCCGTCGCCAGATTAGAGGATGTAATTATTTCCTCCCCCAGCCCGCTCCGTTTCTAACGCCACCACCCCCACCCACCCCCCGAAGGACATTAATCTCCTGGAAAGTTTGGGCTGGGTTTTTTTCGTTTTTTCCCCAGTACAGAGGAGGTATTTCCCGAGGTATGGTGGAATCAGATCCGTTTGGTTTTATTCCTGCCAGAATGGGTCCTTTCGGTGGGACAGCCGCAAAGTTCTCTTCCCTGCGAATAAACCGCCTAGAAGCCACCCCTGCTCCACCCGCCCGTGCTAACCCGAAATAATTCCTCCTTCTGCTTCTGTGCTGCTGAACTTTCGTCTCCCACATGAGCGCCTGTTACATTTCTCTTAGTAATAGTTATCAAGGTTTGTAAACGATTAATAGAAAGCTGTGCTGAGACGTCTGTTAATTTCAGAGCCAGCTTCTTAATGCAACGCAGCGGTCTCTCTGTTCCTTTGGGGACGGTGACTAGTCTCCCACAAAGTCCCTGAGACCTTCGGCGATAGGGAGAAAGTCTAGAGTGAAAAGAAATTTTAAAAAAACCCAAAACACCATCACACACCCCCAAGAAAGAAAGAAGGAAAGAAACAAAACCAACCCAAACCAACCAATTAAACAAACGAAAAACCAACGAAAAATAAAATAAAAAAAAAAACAACTCAAACCCACCCCACCAAAAAACCCACAAACAAACCTGTAAGTTTTACTCCACCTTAGCTTTCTGCTAGTTTTGGTATCAGTCCATGCTAATAATAGAAGTGGGGAAAATGGCAGACGTGTTTGGGATCCAAGCAAATCTGTCTTGCAGAAAGAGCTGTCCTAACAATCAAAGCACAAACTGTTTTAGCAGAGGGTCAGCGGTGGGAATATCAAGGAAGCAAATTTGGTTCCAAAGTATTAGACCAAGTTTTCCAGACAAGTGATTAACTCGAGGAGAACAGCTTCCCTCCCCCCCCCGCTCCCCCCCTCCCATTTTACTTTTATTTGGCCCCTTTACAATATCTGCCTCATGATCCATAATGTATAAATAGGCAAGGAAAAATTGGGGTACACATTCCCCCCAAATTCGTAGCAGCTTTATTTATTAATGTAGGTTTTACCGTGAACGCGCGCACGGTTCTGCCGTGTGCGCTGTGTTTCGTGTGTATCTGTGTTTGCACTGCACCTCTGTGGACCCGGGTATGTGTCTGTCTCTGCGTGCGTACTGCTTGATGGATACTCCCCATCGTTTATATCGATAAGAAAAGGTTTTCCCTAGTTTCCTCAGGGCTGGCGAAGTGAATGCTTGAACGCAGGCCATTTGAAATAGAAGGTGTGGAAAAGAAAAAAAAAAACAAACAAACGACAAAAGACCCAAAAGCCACAAACATAAAAAATGTCCGAGGACAGGATTTCTTTCTCACAGCCTAGAACATCCTCATGTGAAGCTTAGGAGTGGTGCAAAAAAAAAAAAAACAACCCCAAACCCACTTTTGGCTAAGAGCAGCGGGTTGTATATTCTGAACGCAAAATTAATATTTTTCCACCTGAAAACATAGAGTTTTGGGATTAATACATGCATGCAATATCCCTACAATTCATCGCCCGCACGGGGACGTTTATAATGTATCTCCCCAACTCTCTGTTTATTTAACGATCGCTGGTTTGTGCCCGTTTGAAACGAACGGAAAACCTGGTGTCT
>NW_009260129.1:235021-241754 GCF_000687185.1 Egretta garzetta
CGCCCTGCCAGGAAGGCAACCCCCGGGAACCCTCCAGGTGAGCCGGCAGCGGCCGCCTGCTCCCACACAGGCGGGGGCGGAGGGAGGAGGGGGGAAGAAAAAAAAAATTATGTAGTACCATCCGCACCCAGAGCGTTTAGCAACCTTGTGTTAACAGCAACATTCGATTTAAATCGCCGAAATCTGGTTTTGCGGGCCTGCCCCCCGCGATCCCGGTAACCTCGAGCCGGGTGCGATGCGCCGCTGCCAGCTCCGGCTGTGCGGGGCCAAGGTGCGGGTGCAAGGCGGGGAGTCGGGATCTGCGCAGCCTGCTGATGGTGAAGGCAGCACACCCCGGCGGGATGAGCCGTCCGGGTCGGAAGAAAATTTTTAGCCGAGCCTCGTGAGGGAGCTTTTAAAGATACCGAAAACTACACAAACCTGAAATGTCTTGGAAATAGTCATTAATCAGAGCGTGTGTTAGCGAAATCTAATCTTACTCTTTTTTTTTTTTTTTTTTTTTTTTTTCCCCTTTAGCATGTATTTGCTCCCCAGTGATGCTTGTTGTTCTCAGCCCCTAAAGATACGCTGGAAAAGCGCAGTAGTTCTGAAACACGGTTGCCTGCATGCGGTCCATTTCGTAATACCGGGGTACCACAGTGCAATCTATTTATGTGGAAATTAGGACCCGCGTCTGCCTTAAATGCCTGTCTTGTCTCTGGCGAGACAGGGACAGAGGTAATTAGCTGTCCTCGGACTGCCCGGTAAGCCTTCGATGGATAAATTGCCCATTCACTCGGATGTGAATTATGCTTAACGCCCCGTCCTTTGGAATAAATGCATCATTATGAACATGTGAGGGGATCTGGAGGGAAAGTACCGTGAGCCTCACGGCTGTTTTTTTTCAAATAGCGGGTGAGCTATGCCGAGGTCTTTACCACCTCCTCAAAAGGATACACGTTGCCGGTTTGCTGCCGGGGAACATTTCCCTTCGGCTGCGGAGGCGAGGCTGGTGCGCCGAGCGTACGAAGGAGAGCGTTCACACATTGCCTTCCCCTCCATACGCCTATGTGACAGGTTATTGCCGCTCCGTTGGTGCTGGACAGAGAGCATAACCAATGTAAAAATGAGTACCCAAACCAGGTTATCCCGTTGACGGAGAAGGACGAGGTGGAGAAGGACGAGGTCTTCAGAAGCACAGACGTGTGGCTCACCCCCGCTCCCGTGCTCACCTTCCGCAGCCCAAACGAGCAGCGTCCCACAGCCCGGTGGGGTGGCCCGACACTTCCGCCTGGCACAGCCGTCCCCATGAGGAGAACCTCCCTTTGCCACGCTGGCTGTCAGGCTGTGCTGTGCCAGGAGCTCTTACTTATTTATAGCTCCCATTCCAGCGAGGATAGTGGCTTCTCGCTCAAGCGCAGGCTTGCTCAGACCCTGACTCCTGTCTCAAGGTGGGTCAGTTGCACCAACAGAGTTTGTCTCAAGCTCGTCTGTCCAACACTAAACTGAGCCCGCTGCATAGGGAAATGCCCTGCCCCTTCCTGGGGTGAGGGGAAGGCAGGACCTCTCGTGGTGAGCGGTGAGGCTCAGGCACTTGCATGTCTTCAGCTTTTTCCATCTCAGTTGGGCAGGGGTGGTCATCAGCACATTTTGGGAACCTTTGCTTGCTTCTTACAGCTTCTTTATATAGTTGGGCTGATCACCAGGCGCTTAGGAAACCAAGCACATACTTGTATTGGTTTCTGCGGGCAGTCTTTCGCATCTGTGTGTTCAGAAGTGCTGCCCTGTGCAGTTAAAGCAGGCTCTGTCAGCCACAGCTTGGACAACGACCCTTTCCCTGGGCATGGATGCTTCCCAGGGAGATCACCATTGCATGGTGGGAGGGTGTCCAGCAGCACAGCGTCCCTGGGAAAGGACTGTGAACAATCTCAAGCAAACCTGTTGGTCCCTCGTGCATGAACTGTGAAAACTGTCAACCTCTTGTCATCTTGTCTTCTCCTTTCTGACAAGCAGTCCCATTTCAAAGGTTTCCATACTCTGGCCAGGCATCACCAATGTGCCCAGAGTCTTGGGGCATCTCCATTTTTGAGTGTCCATCTGGAGGCAGAGTGGTCAAGGGTCTTGGTTTTGGCCCCGTACTCAGCTTTTGCCCTTCTTAGTTTAGCACACAAAAAGCAAGGTACCTGAAACAAGCACTGAGCAAGGCTGTGGAGTCTCCATCCTCAGAATTATTCAAAACTCAGCTGAGCAGGGATACGAGTGACCTGCTTTATATTTTAGGTCTCTCCTGCTTTGAAAAGGTAGTTGGACCAGGTGCCTTCCAGAGGTCCTCTCCAAACCAGATTTTTCTAGATTCTGTGTTCTAAATAGGCCAAGGCATCAGCTGTGCTCCAGGGTTTGGAGGAAAAGCCTGTGATTCTTGCTGGGGAAGGAACCAGTTTCTGCAGAGCCAGAACTGGAATGCACTGATTTATTTGAAGGCTTCCTTAACCTTCAGCCAGTAGTCATGATGGAGTAGTTCCATCAATGCCATTGGACTTGCGGAGGGAATTTTGGTCTCCCAAGTGCCTTCTGGATATTTTCAGCTCACAGTCAGTGAGATGGTGCTAGTGGGTAGTTATGATGTGAAAGTGCTGAAGTTCCTCTGAGAAAGCTGGCACCTGGGTGGTGTGTTGCTGCCTTGTAACCAGTGAGAGAGGATTCATATAGCATATCTGGTGCAGCAGAAAAAAAGACCACTGCTTCTTTTCTTGCACATGGGAGAATGAGACAGATAAGGCAGCATAAAATGCCAAGATGAGGTCACATTACTTTCTTGCAATTTTGTTCTCATGAAAAGTTGCAATTAGACCTTAATTTTAGCAGTGAAAAATGCCTTTTTTTTTTTTCCCCCTAGGATCCTGCTCTGTTCACTTTAAGAAGACCATATCCTCAAATGTCTGTAAAAGCTTTTGGCCACAGTTTTTTGTTAACTTCTCTGCCTTCTCTTCACAGACTTGAATGAGGAGCGGTTGGGTGATGCCAGCGGAGCAGACAATGCCGAGACCTACAGTGACAAAGACACAGACCAAAGGAGTTCCCCAGACATGACTAAAGCAAAAAGTTGCTTCACCCCTGAAAGCCCTGAAATTGTTTCAGTGGATGAGGTTGGTTATGCAGTTCAGAAAAATGGTGGGAGCACAGAGAGCCGTCCAGACAGCCCCAAGTACCACCCAGAACAGAACCACCTCCTGATAGAAGGTCCTTCTGGGACAGTTTCTTTACCTTTCAGTTTGAAAGCCAACAGACCTCCGCTTGAAGTCTTGAAAAAGATCTTTCCTACCCAAAAGCCAACTGTGCTGGAGCTGATCCTGAAGGGGTGTGGCGGTGATCTGGTGAGTGCTGTAGAGGTTCTCCTGTCCAGTCGGTCTTCGGTGGTTAGTGGGGAGAGAACTTCTGCAGAATCTGATGGTCTTGTTTTGCCTTCCAATGGGCACATTTTTGAACACACACTGAGTTCATACCCTATTTCCTCTTCCAAGTGGTCCGTGGGCTCAGCATTTAGGGTTCCCGACACACTGAGGTTCTCTGCCGATTCTGGTAATGTCGTGCCAAACCCTCTGGCCGTACCTTTGCAGCACCCTTTCCCTCAGCCACCACGCTACCCACTGATGTTGAGGAACACTTTGGCAAGAAACCAATCCAGCCCGTTCCTGCCCAATGACGTCACCCTGTGGAACACCATGACACTGCAGCAGCAGTACCAGCTGCGGTCCCAGTATGTCAGTCCTTTCTCTAGCAACTCAGCCAGCGTTTTCCGAAGCTCGCCTGTCCTTCCTTCCCGCTCGTCAGAAGATCCTAGGATCTCAATCCCTGATGACGGGTGTCCTATTGTGTCTAAGCAGCCGATTTACACAGAAGATGAGTATGATGAAAGGTCTGATTCTTCAGACTCGAGAATACTCAACACATCTTCTTAGACTGACCTTTGACAGCTAAGTGAGACTTGCAGTGCAGCTGAACTACTGGGCCCTAAGAGGAGGGACATGTACTCTATGAAACCCTTGCAACTGTATTAAAAAAGTGACTTTGCTTGGTATTGTACTATAGCAATAAAGACATAACTTATTTGATTTCTTGCACTTCACTGGATAATGCCAAATAGCAATACTCTGGCTTTAGTGCTGAGTGTGTGTTACAAAGGAAGACTTTACGGCTATCGGTTATGGGACTCTGGAAGACTCATAATGGAAACAGAAGCCGAAGGTCTGCTTTGTTCCTTAACTCATAAAAATGGGGATGTTAAACTAGAATACTTGAATGCTGTTTTATAAGAGAGAACTCCTCAGGACATAAGAAATCAGACAGACGTAGTTCAATTGCAAATGGACTAAAACAAGGACCTTAACAATCTTATGCCAGTGATCATCCTTGCAGTGAAAGAAAAGGCAGAAGAGAGAAATACGCACCTGAAACTAGCATGAGCTGCTGCTGTGCCGTCTGAGCTCGAACACTTTTCAGAGAAATAATATTAAGAGTTATTCTTTTCCCATGTCTAGGTCGAAATGTGTAATGTCAGTGTAAAACCAATTACAGCTGTGAATTGCATGAAGTGTATTGTGAAATGAACACAAGATTAAACATTGTCAGGTTAATGTAGCATGCTAAGGACTCTAGAAAAATAAACTGAGATGATGATCTTGGTTTATGTCATTTATACTGGGCAAATAACATTTCTAAAGATAGAGAGCTGATTAATCCTCAAGCCGGGGTTAAAATGTCCAGCTCCAGCAACTGCAGTCAAGGGAAGCCTCTTTTTCCAAGGCCAGGTTGCACTTCCCTGCCTTGTAGCTTGCAACAGAGATCAGGAAAGTGCTGTCATTAGGGAGGCTGAGGTCTCCTGAGTGTGTACTGCAGACTCGTCCAAGCTCAGCTGAGTAAAGCAGAGCTTGCTACAGTCACAGCAAGCAGAAAAAAAGGCTCTCCCAGTGCTTTAGAAGCGTCTTTTTTCTTATACTGTAGAAGTAGAAAAAAGGAGATAGGACGTAATAGCAGGCATTTCTTTAAAATAATGTTTAGCCAAACGGCAACTTCCCGAAATCTAGAAAAGTAGTGGTTTGAACAATTTATTGCATGTTTGCATGCATTGATTACACTGCATATCTTACATGTGTCAGAGTAACATTAGGAATTGCTTCTGATGAGGAATGCCAGTAAACTAACTGTCCGCTTACCTAGAAGTTTGTTAAGATTGTAGTGCCATTTTTTTCAACTGTTCACAAGTGACTGCATCTGCTTGATGGTTGGCTTTTCCAAAACGCACCTCTGAATGCAGATGGAATGGCTGTCAGGCCTGTCAGGTGCACGGATTAGTCCCACACCTCAAAAACAATTGAGGCTGCCCTGAAGTGGGACTGTAAAGCAGATGGACTTTAAAAATGTAATATATATCAGGCGTGTTAACTGGTGTCATTGCTGATACGAATGCCTATGTTCTCGTCTGGCATTTCATATTTTGTAAGGCTTGTGCACCCAGTGAATCTTGCATTTTATAAGCATACTGAACATGCACAAAAAGGAGAATAAAATAAATAATTATTTTGTTTTCCTTAGGGGATAAATGAACAGAAAGATACTGTTTCTTGCATAATTTTCCAACCTGTTCAGAAAAGCCATTTGTTGATAATGCTAGAAAGCAAAGACGTGAGGGCGGGGGGAGAGAGGAAAGAAAATAAATAGCTTCCCTTATGGAAGTGTAAATGTGAAAACATCTGGAATTTTCATAAATGCAGAATTACAGCTTTGTACTGGCAGATTTGCCTGTACTCACATGGCACTTGTAAACAAATTCATCTTCCAGCCACTCCAGGGAGAATAGTAATAGGCAAAATAGACTTGATCTTGCAAACGGAAAGGGATGAGGTAGTGAAATGCTGTGCTCTCACATCATGGAGAAATTAAGTGCTCAAAGGCTAGATAAGAGCAGAGGGGTCCAGGAACTCTGATTTTGAGCTCATGCACCAAACAGATTTCCCTCCAGCAGGACCTTTATATAGGCATCCCTGTGCACTGAATGAGATGTGGTTTTTTCTTTTTTTTCTTTTTTTTTTTTTTTTTTTGCCACAGAGGCCAAATCATCTCCAGCAGAAAGCCCAGACAGTGGCGCCTGTGACAGCTCATAGCAAACTTACACACTGTGGTTTTTCAGAAAACGGAGTTTTGGCATCTTGGAATTGGGACACATCTTTCAAAGAGAGGTGACCCATGGCTAAACTGGAGTGAACTATTATCACTCTAAACACTTGCAGTGAAAAATGCAGATTTGGTGGTATGATTTTTTTATTAGATCTCTTTTGATAAAGTTTTTTTTCCTGAAAAAGCAACCATGTTAAAATAACCCTTGCCTGGTGTTATAAAATATCTTTTGACTCAATTTGCAACTATATTTTGGGTTTTTTTTTCAAATAAAGTAAACCTAAATGTGTTCAAAATCAGAAACGCAAGTTTTGATGTTGAACGACCTTTTTTTTGCTTGACCACACAACATTTTGGCTAATCCAGAAGATTATTTTTTTGAAAGACATGGACTGGCCTGCAACAATTATCTTTGAGAAATTACTTTCTCCACCCAGCTGTATTTTGCAGGCTGGTACTAGAGGCAAAATACAGTTTGTAACTTGCTGGGCACCACGCAGTGGAATTGGCGGGACCTCCTGCCCACGCAGGGCTGGCACCCCTTCCTCAAACCTCTCCCCAGCTGGCGGGAGATGCCCAC
>NW_009260129.1:241825-260839 GCF_000687185.1 Egretta garzetta
GGGCTATTTCCAGACCACCCCCCCGGCCGCCCCCCGGCGGTGCAGCGTCCTTCCCCACGGCTCCGGGGTCCGGGGGAAGGGCTGGGGGTGCGGCACCCAAACCCTGCGTTTTCCAGCTCCATCTTGTGGTAACAAAGGGTGTTTCCACGTCGGAGCAAATACTTCACGCTGTGTAAGCGAGAAGACCTGTGGGTCAGGAGGGGTAAAGCAGTGATCCTCAGAAACACCCAGTGGAAAAAACACAATGAATTAAAGCAGCAGGAAAGATGGCTTGAGCCCGGCGAGGTCTCTGCTAAAGCCTAATTCCTGCTCCTGGCTGAGCAGCTGCCCGGGTGCCTCTCTGGGGTGCCCCGGGGATGCGTCTTCTCCTCTCAGGCAGGCGATTCCACTGTCAGCTCTCCGTGGGCGCACACAAACCTGACAGGCAATGCCATGGGAAGCTGTCTCTGTCCATGGCTCTGCCTGCCGTTGGCGGTGGTGCAGGCCCACCCGAGACCGGAGCAGCGCGCTCCGCAGAGGCTGGCTGCTTCCCCAGAGGCACGCTGCTTAATCCCTGCTCCTTAACCTCTAGCTGTGACGAGGTGGATAAGGCCAGTGATGATGTAAGCAATAACAATAATAATTACTCCCTCAGAGGCATGCTGTGGAGAGACCTAACGTGATGCTCACCTTCTCCAGCGGCTCACATAACCTGTAGATAAGGCAAGAGTCGGGGTGCGGGGTAAGCAGGGTGCAATGGGTCTGTCCTGCCCCAAATTCCTCCCTGCCTTGACTTTGCCAGTGGTTGCACTGCTCCCCCCGGGGGTCCCCGACTTGTCGTCCTTATGGGCCCGAAGGGCCACCCTACAACATTTGTTGGATGCTTGGTGAACAGGCTCACCTCACATTTGTGCTGACACCTTTGAAAAATGACTTTGATTCTCTCAGTATACTGTTTCAGTGATTCATTCTTATGCGCATTTACTCAGCGGACGTGAGTGGGGAAATAAGATTGATGCTAAATTTATATGTTAATTTTAATATTGAAGCTATCCTGTATTTGAAGAATAAGATCAATTCTTCAATTTCATCTCTTACGTGATATTGCATATTGTCATTACTGGAAAATAAAATTATTTCTGAATGCACACTATCCAAACTTCAATTTTAGTGGACATATAACTCTGAAGCATCATTCTTCTCCCTTCCCTATAACAACTAACTTAATACAGTATTTTAACATCCTCGCGCTAGTCTGCCACTGGAAGATAACAAAGTCTTTTCACCCTAAATGGTGTTCTGCTGATGTGCTCCCTGCAGCATTCTGCACTGTCACAGGCAGATTTGGAGCATGACTCAGCAGCTCCCTGCAGGCTGTTGCACAGATGGTACAACAGGAATCACGGTTCCAAGGGTTGCGTCCCTCGCTAGAGACTAATTCCATTCATTTCCACAACAGCAGCAGTGCTTGAGAGCCATAGGCACGCCAAGCAATGTGCCAAGTGCGCCTGTATACAGGATGAATGGTGACCTTGAGCGAGGGATCAGACCCTCAGAGCACTCCCAGGAAGCAGGTCCCACAGAGGATGGGTAGGGAGCATCACATGCACAGAAAGATTTGGCACCTACAGCAGGAGATGTACTTTAAGGAGGTCTGCTGGCAGAGGCCAGGCTCTCCCAAAGCTGCAACAGGAAGAAAGTATTTACAGCATCTTTGGCAGTGTGGTTTGCTATTTTTTTGTCTTTGCAAACTGTGCAGGAGGCTAAGCAGAGGGTTGGATAGCAGGAACCATTGCAAGGTTACATCCTGGCTCTGCTCACCACCCTGAGGAAGACCACACAGGTCAGTTTAAATTTCAGGTGTCTCTTTTTCCCTCTCCATGAGATAAAGTTGTCTGCTACAAAGATTTAATGGTTATCATCTGAAAATTCTTCAAAAACTTAAGTGCTCTATAAATATGAGAGCAGAGCATATTATTTACTAGACCATGTAGTATAAGGTTCTGTTTCTAAGTTTTTCTCTCCCAGAGAGAGAGGCTATAGCTTTTCAATAGCTGAACAGTGCCTGCCTTCAGCAAGGGAGTTACAGAAACGACCAGAAAGGTCAGGATAACCCTGAGATAATCCTGAGGCGGCCACTGTCATGCAATGGCCAAAAGCTGTGAGACTTAATGTAAACACAGCTTGTGTTCTTTCCATCCGTCATATTTCTGAGCCTGTAGACTTCATACATTCCAACTTTCTCCTCTGTGATGCCCAGACAACGCCAGAAATCTCATGATAGAATTGTACTAATTGCTCTTCTTTTCCCCGAAGGCAGTGAATACCCGAGTCAGCAAACGGTTGAGGCAGAGGTTGAGAAAGCAGAACTCAGGAGACGAGAAAGCCTATTCTTTCTTCTCAGCCTCTATGTCCCCACTTGTGCGGCTGGAGCGGGGGGGTCTGCAGGCTCAGGAGGAGCCGGTCTCCTCCTGATCCCTCCAGGGGAGGTGAGCACGCACTGGCACTTCTCCCAGCAGTACACATCCCAGCTTGGGAGCTGCAGCCCCCGCTGGAGTGGGTGCGTGCCACAGGAGAACAGCAGTGGGAGAGGGAATAGCAGCATGATTGCAAAGGTGCTTGTGGTAACTCATGGACGGAGCTACTTCCTTGCTTTGATTTGTGTGGCGAAGCTCAACCCCCCTTTCAAAAACGTCTTTCTTTGGAGCCTAGTCCCCTTGCCTTGCCTGCACGTTGCTGAGATTCCTTCTTGCCACACTGAATACAAACTGGAAAGAGTAAGATAAAACTCAACGTACACAGAGACATATAAAAGAGACACTGAAATACACAGAAATACAGGGAGACACACTTCCTTCTTAGTTGTCAAACCTAGATATTTTTATCATTCATAAGGGCCACCTGACCAATGTAACAAGGAATGCCCTGATGGGGCATGATACCTGAGGGAGGCCTGCAGTAAAAATTTAGGTTCCTGTTCCTTTGCCTCTTGGCTCGCTCACTAGGAGCAGGCTCCTGGAGGGTGCTCCAAGCTGTTCATGTGGCACAACTGGCATCTTCCCTGGGAACAGGAATTGATGGGTTCTCTCCTTGAACCTGCCTCGTTCCCCAGTAGAATAAGGGCAGTGCTTAATGTCTGGTACAGGTACATATTATACATATTGAAAAGCAACACTTTCTCAAGAAGAACAGTTCCTAAGCTACAGAAAATTATTCTACATGGCTCCATACTTACTGCAAAACCCTTTCTAGGAAACCTTAGCACCCTTTGCAGATTTGGCCCAACTCACAGCTAGCTCTTATGTCTTATACTATGTGGCTTAATCACTAGTACACTTATGGTCAGCTACGTGTAAGTTACAAATTTTCTTCCTTGCTCATTCCTCTGTAATTTCTTTTTGTCTAAGAGTCTGCAGAGGTATAAACAAGAGGAAGATTCGGCCACATGTATTTTGCTTCTTCTAGCTCCATTGCCAAATAATTCATAATCAGGGACAGCGGGGTGTTGAGGAGGAGAATTGCATTTATTTTGAGTTTTTGTCAAAAACATAAATACTTCAAAACATAGGTGATAATATTTATGAGTGTCCAGAGGGAGGAGGGGATTGGTTCCTCTTACCCATGCATACCTCCTTCTGCCATTCTCACCTGTGCCGGGCACTCACAGCGCAGGCATCAATCACTGCAACCCTTGCGAGCAAGGGGGGATTGAGCTGGATTTGGGGTTGCTTTGCAGAACTTTGAAACAAGTAAGGAGTGAGGGCGGGGATAGTTTCTGACCTTCGAAGGCTTCTGGGTAGCTGTGCTTTCCCAGGCCCAAGCCTGCACTATCAGAGTCTCTGCCTGTGTTGCTGTTGCCTTGAGAAGGGAACAGCGTGATCTATAGCTGGAGTCAGGAGGCGAGAGCGGCTGGTCTCGCTGCCTGGCTGTGCTCCCTCCTCCCTCCTGCCCTGGAAAGTTCACCGCATGAGGTTTTAGCAGACTTGCGTGATGTATGAATACGGAAAGCTATGACTAATTCCCCAGGTGATCAGTGTATATATTTAATATCCAAAATCTCAAGCAAACATCCTGCTTGTTGAATTACTGTCTGGCATTCGTGTATTTCCTGATTTGGCCATCACTGCTGGCAGCTTTTTTAACAGATTTTCCCTTTTTCTGTGGTCCTGTCGGTCTGGCAACAGGAGAAATATAACAGTGGTTGTGGGTGTGGTGAGAGGCAATACGCTCACTGCCATCCTGCTAGTGGTGGCTGTACTCTGGCTCCTCACCTCCTTTACAGCATCGCTTCCCTGGGTTTTTACACACCTTCCGAGGCCTGAAAGCACAGGCTAACACCTAGTTATTGTGACCTGGTTTTAATTCATCTGCAACTGATTGAAATTACTCCCTGAGGGAACTTCAGTTGCTTTTTTCTTTCACCAGCACCCCAAAAAAATCACAGATGCTGAAGAACTGGTCTTTGACTCCAGTCCTTCAGCCCAGGGCTCCCTCCTCCTCCTTAAGCTGGCAAAGTACAAGTTCAGGCGAAAATGTGAACTGTGTGTACAAGACATTTGAGAGCTCCTTGGGAAAGGGGTTATATTTTCCCCTTCCAAATGTCTGGAATTGCAACTGCCTTTGAATATATCCCTGAGCCAAGCTTAGAGGAGAAAGAGTCAGTCACAAATGGCTGTAACATATATTATTCAAACATGTATCTAAAGTAAACACTGTCTTGCACAACTTGACATGGACATCAAAGGCATGGCCTTGTCTTCACGTAAAATAAGGCAGCCTGGTGGCATTTCAGCCAAGTACTGGATGGATTTGTAAGAGGGAAGGGATGATATTTCATTTGGGAGGGGCAACCAGGTAGAGACCGACTTTTATGACCCTAGAGCCCTCCTCCCTGGGCTCCTTCCTTCTTGCTGATGTCCCCATCGGCTTGTGTCAGTGTGCCCGAGCCCACCCCCGGTCCTTGGCCCCAGTCCTTGGTGGCGTGGTGCCATCCACTGCCTCACCTGTGCTGAGTGATGACGTAGCCGGCTGACGTTATAAGATGATATTAAAATGAAGTGGGATGGCTCTGTCCTTCCCTAATTCTGCGTGGCCCCGGCAGCTCAGCCAGGGGTGGGCCGGGGGTCTGCTCTTGCAGGTCAGCTCAGAGCGGCGAAGTGGGGGTCACCAGAACTCCCTCTCCTTTGCTGTGAGTGCCTGTTTTGGCAAAGCTGGAGGCGGGCATGAGGCAGACAGCTTATCAGCCATTGCTGCCCTTTCGCAGTCAGCGCTGGGTTTCCCCTGTGTGGTGGGAGAGTCAAGCCAGGAGCCCTTCTGAAGGTCTGCTTACTGGACCAGCAGTTTTGCCAAGGGATGCCCCTGCGGAGGCAGACGTGGAGGTCAGCATCAGCGGCCGCCCACAGCTGAGCTTCACTCCCTCCCCCGGGCTGGCTTGGTGGGGCAGCACACACTGGCACGTAATCACTGCACCTACGTGAGGGGGTTACGGCGAACACACATGCAAACCTCCCGTGTGCGAGGTGATGGCTGCTCTGCAGAGTCTTGAGGAAGCATTGGTGCAGGCTGCACACAGAAAAGCCGCTTCTCCTCCTGGGCGCCAGCACGTACAGCACAACTGCCCTGTGTTCACAAGCACACAGGTAAGGAAAACGAATAGCTCTTGCAACACACTCTGAAAATCAATAAACAAGGATGGCCAGTCAGGTTTTGCTGATTGAAAATGGTCGGTGCTGTGGACTCCTGCAAGAAGTACTGCATAACACTGAGCCGCCAAATGTTGCTCCCAGTTTTGTTGGTGGCTAAATGTACTGTGGGGACTGATATAAAATACATTACAATAGTCAAAGGCATGGGTGATGACAGCCAGGTCCTCTGTCAAAAGAGAGGCAAGTCTTTTGGCAGTATGTAAAATAAACCAAGCAGGTCTCAGGTAGCAACGCAGAAAGACCCTTAGATTATGTACCTTCTTCATAAATTGTAAGCAAATTATGAAGCACAAATGTGGGGTGCAATTTCCCCATTGTTTGTGCTGGGAGTGATTTATCCTGTATTATTCTCTGAGGATAGTGATCTGGTGGAGAAGTTGTGGCCTTTACTCCCAATTTTCCTGTTGTGCCTGAATGTAGTTTCTATCTGTGCCTGAGGTTTTATCCAGAAGTTACCTGAGCAGAGAAAGCCACTTCTCTGAGCAAGTGAATGGAGACACTTGCAATCAGCTGATGCCACCTCCCTGCCCAAAAGAGCTGGCTGGCTGGCTTCTTGAAGAGGAACACTGGCAATTTGATGTGCTCCTTGTACAACAATGACGTAGGCCTTGTCTTTTCAGTGTACCAACAAAATAAGTCTTGTGCTAAATTTTTTTCTTGTAGTGCTCCCAGTTGCCTTCCTTCTTTCTTAACCCTGTTGAAATTCCTGTATAAGCTAATGTAACCTGTGAGGATGGAACTGTTCAAAAGGTTGTCAAGGAGTCCATTTCAACAAGTTAAGGTCAAGAAAGATGTTATCGCGTGCTACTACATTTCAAGCACTACAAGGAATTCTTCATTTGTGAAGAATGTAAAGGTTTATATTGCAACACTACCTTAATCCTGCCCAGGGTCAACAACAGGGGTGATGAAGATGATGATGATAAAGAAGAAGATGACAAGGGGAAGAAGAAGAAGAAGAGGAAGAGGAAGAAGAAGAGGAAGAAGAAGAAGAGAAGCCAAAGGTGAAAGCAGGGCTGAATCATTTTCCTTCCACTGTGAGGGACCCCTGTACTCTCTGCTTCCACTGGTAAAAAGAATGGAGATGGGGAGTAAATTAAGTCCTTGGGTTTGATCCTTGGGTTCAGTTTTCACTGATGAAATTAAGTAAATCAAAAGACAGATCCAAATTGTACAGCCGTGGGGATTCTACATATGAATCAGTATTATCTGCTGGCTGGAACTACTGGCAGCTTTTGCACTGAGATGGAGGTAGGTTTGGTGTCACATTTGACATGAGACTTGAACTCATACTGTATTTTGGTTCCACTCCATATAATGTTTTAATTTCCTCAAGAAACAAGCTGCATATTTCTTATCTTCTAATGTTATATTTTTTTTCATTGAAATGTTAGTTGCTGCTTACTAGCCTTTCCAGATATGTGACCTCAAAATCCCAAAGTAGTTTTTGAACAGATCCTCAAGTGTCTGTACATTGCCTTCTCAGAGTATTGGGGCATTCTTGGCACATATGTTTCACTGTAGACAGGAAAATTAACTCATAACCGAACACAATCAGATCGTTACTATCACTATCATGCATGCAGACACATAACCATTAATAATGGCATTGGAACACAGCTGCAGCAGGAACTACCAAAGTCACCAAACTCCATCTAGTGGGAGAAAATCAGAAACAAACAAAAAAAAGATGCAGTAGTGTCTACCACTTGCTTATGCCATGCACACACATACACGCACAACTTCACTTTGAACTTCTCTTTCACAAAAAGCCAAAGATGTTAAAGGTATTTTGTTTACCCTATCTGACTCTGGAAGGGGGCCCAACAAAATAAAGAAGGAAGTCATATGTCAAACCTTTGGCTCATCAAGTGTCTCAGGGTTTCAAGACACTTGATATTGCCTTTCTCCCTTATCATTCAAGAGACTTACTCTTTTTCTCAGGTTGTACACTACATGTTGTCAAAACTTTTTTTGCCACTATGCAGTGGAACAGTTACAGTGGGGGAAAGTTAACTGTTACCCAGTCAGCCCAGCGATGTCTGGCAATGTCACTGGTCTGGGATTTATGTGGGTGATGTGTATGCCCTTCGAACTGAGGTCCTTTCGGGCTGGATCGCTAGCTGCTAGCCACTTTTCAATATGAAGATGCAAGCCTTTTTCCTAGTTACCTCTGTCTTGGACATTACAAGCCCTTCTTTTGACACTTTTTATCTTGAACTCTCGGTTATAGTCAATATTAGATTATTTCAGTGCTCTCTATCAAAGGATGAGCTGTAAGTCTGCCTGGAAAGTGAAGCTAGTGCCAAATATGGCACTTTGTTTCACATTCTCAGATGACAAACATATTTTAGTCAAAACAAAGTGTCTGTGTTAATGCCTCCTGTATCTAGTGGAACTAAGATTTTCCTAGGGTATCTTTCTCTTCATGCCAAACAGTCCTTGTTACACCCTGCCTGTGGAGCAGCCCTCTCGATGGGCTTGAAATTCATCCTCTGTGCCTTAAAAATATTCTAACTGCACTCCTATTTGGGACATGCTGAAGTCCTGCTTTTGAAGTGAGGGAGAGGTAGAGTGGGTTTGGTTTGATGGTGGGATGTTTTCTGGTTTGTGAAAAGCTGCTTTTTCTGTTTTCTTTACTACATATAGGCAAGATGCCTGCTTAAAAGCACCTACCTCCCTGTTTGCTATTTCCAATAGTAGGGCTGAATAGGTTAGTACGAAACAGTAAGTCATCCCCCATGTCTAAATTAGCCTTTATATTTAGAAATACATATATTAACACAAGTTGTAGAAATCCAGTTTAGGCACTACTGCTCTTGGTTGTGGACTTTTGCTGCTAGGTGTGCTTGGGTTTAAATATCATGCCAAATGTCTCAGGTGCACAGGAGCAAATGCAGTCACGTTACCCAATGCATGTTAGAATACAACCAGGAATGTAAGCTTTGAGGTATCCAGTGGATGCCACGAGTGCTGGTACCAGTGAGCCAGGAGGGAACTGAGAAATTCCTGGTGGAAGACAGGTAGTTACAGGGATAGGCTGAATCTCTCAGGGCAGGAACAGCTAGGAGTTAGCCTGGGCTCTCTGTGGCCCTTTTTCCCCCTCATAACTGATAGTATCTGGTAAAGCAGGACGTAGGGAAAATCCGTGGCAGTTGGTTATATGCTGTACTTATAACTGTCTCTGTGCCTGGAGCAAGTGTAGAGACCGCCCTGCCCCAAGGCAGGGAGCTGTGGGCGCATTTCTTGAGCATCTCTCTGCAGCTAAGCCCTCTGATTGAAGGGCACAGGAATTTCCCGCTGCCACCACTCTTCTGCTGATTCCTACTGTAACTCTAGATACTGGAAGGACAAGATTCAGCCAGTTCAGTAACCTTCCTGCAATTACGGAAAGAATATGCATTGGGACATTTTTTCCCCCATTGAAGCAATTGATGTCATGCACTTTGACAGATCGTTACTGTTGGGAGAGGTGGCATTAATGTCTGATATTTCTGGTCTAATTTGCTCTGGCTCATGTGCTTTATCTTTAGGAGATAGGCTGTAGAGGACATTCACAGCGGTCTTCTCTGGCCTTGCTGCCTTATTCTAGGGCCTTGATTTTTGTACTCCTCTTTTTGTGTGGATGCTCAGGACATCAGTGTTTCGGGAGAGAGTTTCTGTGGAGAAGTTGGCTGCCCATCTTCAGAGTGCAAGAATTTGGGAAGCAATAAGTCATGCAGTTGCCTGTGGGTTGGTTTTCTAATCTTGTATTCGGTTCCTTCTCAGTAGGTCCAACCAGTGCTATTTCTGCATAGAGCTACCTTGCTCTGGTTTGTTTTGAGTTTGAGTAGGACATTATTTTACTGAATGACTGCTTTGCTTTATGTTCGCCTCATTCTGAGGTCTTTGGCTGACCCAGAGACCCATCAAAGGTATATTTTATAAAACAGCATTGCCTTACAGTGAAGTGAGTTCACCATGTAACACTTTTCAGTGGTGCACATGAAGTGAAGACTAAACCAAGGACAGTAATACCTTGGATGTGGCCTCGAGTGAATTTCCTTATGGACTTCACTGCCGAGTGTGGTGTTTTCTGATTTTCCCATTAACAGTAACATTTTTTGGAACACGTCCTTTTTCTCATTCAGTGGTGATACTGCGCTAACGTACAATGCAGAGTGAAGTTTATGTTACCAAAACTCATTCCTCGGCACGTGTGTCAGTAGGTTAATATTGTTGTAGGGATTTTGTGGAGGACTCTAGTGCAGATTGTTTTACCACAAGAAGCTTTCCTCAAAATGTTCCTTCATGCTGCTTAAAGTATTTATGTTCACACGAAATAAATCCCCTCACCTGTAAGTAAAATACTTTCTTCATAAAAGGTGGCCTGTTCTTGAACTGTCTTTCCTGTGCCCTGATTTTTGACTCTCTGTCACTTCCCTGTAACAAAGCTGCTGCTTTATAATGCTCAAGGTACCTGGAAAGGATAGCGTTGTGTTTATGACTGAGCACAGTTCGCACTGGTAAAAGTTCTGATTCTTTGTCATGGGCAACTGAAAATAAAACACTGGAAAATGTAATAAACAGATGTTCTGCCTGCCACAGGAGTTCCCAATTTCTGCAGTATTTATATCCCAGGACTGTCCCTTTCTTCATATGATCAAGGTGGTTTGTTTTTTTTTCTTACTTAGAGATGTGCTGAGCCATAAAGACCATTTAAGCAGCTTTAGCTGTATCTGTTACCTGTACGTGTGAGAGGCAGGAAATGACTGCAGGGCACAGCACCCTGCAAAGGATTATGGCTGGACTTGCCTGCTTGTATTTTGGCATGGCTGCATCACGTAAGGTTCAATACAGAATGCAAGTTTGTAAGCTTGTGCTCCCGATTTGCAGAGCTGAAGGGTCACTCGCCTGACTGTGCAAAAACGGCTTTGCCTGAGAGCAGGCTGTAAGAAGCGATCATCATGCCTGATTTTGATCATTCTTGTCTGATGTACCAAGAGGTGGCAAAGAGATCTGCAGTGCTCAAGTGCCTTGCCACATGCTGATCCGGCTTCTCTGTAACAATAACAGATTAGTCATTCATACCAGCACATCTGGCTTGTCCTGGGTGTGTTATTTATGGTGGTTCAGATGCTGATACGGTCTGACAGCTGAAAGGTAGGCGTGCTATGATGACATGCTGTATATTGTAGGATCTGACATAGACCCTGGAAGATACCTCTTAAGGTGGTGGTGTTCTTTGATTATCCCAAATTGCCTCTTAGCTTTGTAGCTGTGGACAGCAGCACTGCTAACACTGCTTTCATTCACTTAAAGCATGGTTGTGGTCAAAAGCTGGTTAAATTAACATGTTGAAAATGTTTTTTCACCCACCAAGGTGTCCGTCTTTAGCTTTCAAGTTAAAATAGCGTTTCTGTTTGGCTGCCGGTATGGCAAGATCAGCAAGACCACGCCTGCTTCACGTGGCAATTGAGGATGTGCTGGGTTTGCTTGAGACACTAAACTGACCACAGGAGAAAGTGGTTTTGTCCACAGGTTAGGTGGTATGACCAAGAAGACACACAAACAATCAGTTCATGGGTATGCATATTTAACTCAAATTGTCTCAGTCAGATTAGTCGGACATCAGTCACTACAAAAATACAGTCTATAGAGTGAAAATAATTCAGTGACAATTTGGAAGTGGTTTTGATGCTGTTCTGATTGTAACCATCCATTTGAGTTGGCACGCCTGGCGTTTGCAGCACATACACCTCAACACGCAAGGCCGACTCAACTCCTTGCAATTACATCAACTACTGCTGTTAGCACGCTTGGCTGCGCAAATCATTTGTTTCTAGCTACTCTAAGCTGTGATGAAAAACAAACAGGAGGAATATCAGGCCAGCATCAGGTCCCTGGCTCTACCAGGGCCCACTGCTAATTATTAATTGCTAACGACTGTAACTGGAATTTGAAGGGTAATCCCATGCATACAGTCAGGATGCAAAGTTGTCGTAGGGTATTTGCCAAAATCAGAACTACAGAATGGCTGCAGAATTGGCGGCTACTGAAGATGATCACAGGAAGAAACTGATTCGTTGGAAGGTGAAGTTGGCATTTGCTTTTGCATTATTTACGTTGCCATGCTTGCAGATTTCTGTGATGGAATTTTTAAGACTAACAGTAAGAAGACAAATATTAGCCTATCAGGGCAGGTTTGCGGTGAAGGAGGTTGGGATGGGGAAGAAAGGTGTGTGCAAGGAAGGTAGGTGTTCCTGGAACTTGTGAGGTTGCCAGGTAATGAGAGAGGAGTTTTGCACAAAAAAAGAAAACAGAGCTGCGGTTGTCTTCTGGAGGTCCCAGTGGTTCCTTGAAAGAAGTCTGTGGGATAGGTGGCCTTCTCCTACACTGCTGAAGGGCAGGAATCTTCAAAGAATTTCTCCAGGGAGGCACATCGTCGGGGAGCAGAGCTGAGGTTTTCATGTTATTTGGTGCATGGAAGGATCAGTGCATTGGATCTGGCTGTGGAAAAATTGTATTCAGCCTCTCTTGCTACTATTTCTCCTTGGCTGTCTGAGAAGGGCTGAGGTTCTTTCAGCCATTTTGCCCCCTCATGCTGATTTGCATCTCCAGTTTGCAGACAGGAGAGTTTCCTCACTGGCTGGTATTATAGCATTGCTTGGGGAGAGGGGGCTGTCGGGGCCAGGGGAAGGAAACAGCCCCCCCAGTTCCTCCGCCTTCTCTTCCGCAGAGGAATTTCACTGAGAAATGTTAGCTGCCCATCTCTCACCAAACTCCCTGCTCCTACCTTCTCTACCAGAGAAAGCCCCTGCTTGTCCAGGCTGGAGCTTCTCCATCTCCCCCTCCCTCGAGAGCTGCTTGGGAGATATTTTTGATGCGGGACTCCCAGAGTGACCCTGGGCTGGGCTGGACCATGGTCCGACAGGGACTGAACATGGGTTGGGTGTCCCCCACCGCCCCTATCAGGAATGAATTAGAATGTTTCGTTCTTGTAAGTGATACTTTTCTGAGTAAACATCCCTGGGTTCCTGTGATGTGTAACTAATGGAGTGCTAAACTCTCAGGGCTGGTTTAAGACTCAGAAAGTACACGTGTTGCCAATCCATCATGTTCCTAATACTAATTAACATAGCAGGGACACAATAAAGCCCCAGAACCTGCACACATTACCCTGCTCACATTACCACTCTCTAACAGTCTCTCTATTGACCTAACAAAAGCACACATTGGAAAAACGAGACGCAGACTCTTCTGACTCAGCTAGACTTATTCAGCCAAAGAAGAGAGCTGAGGACTCTCATTTATTATTGTCCATTATTATTCTGGTATATCATGAAATGGAGTTCTCAAATCATGTACAATGACATTTCTACCTTGCCAGCATTTGTGTGTGCTACACGTTGCTGGGCAGGCAGCCCTAATGCAGGCAGAGCCGCCGCTGACTTGCAGAGAGGGATGATTGCGTTGGAGGGCATGTTCTGCTCCGGCACAAGTAAGAGGAAGACCTTATTTGTCAATTTACATCCCTGTTATTTGCAATTCAGTTACACTGAAAATCTTATTGTTCTTAAACCTTTAGTAATAAAAGTGTTTTGTTCCCAGGCTTAAACTGGTTCCTGTGTGGACAAAGAAAAAAAGGTAATAATTTGATTAAAATTCATTCTTGGCTAGACAAACATTTCTTTTTAGGTCACAGAAAAAATTTCCTTGTATTGAAACACATTGATATCCCTGTAATATGCTCTTTTCAATGTGTGGTAATTCCACTGATTTAAAAAGATGCACGGTGTACAGCCAAAGAAAAACCAGAAGGAATCCGGACAGCAAGACACATGTGTGTTGCAGTGATCCCTAACTAGATGCAGTCTGGCTTTGTGGAAGTTGGGGGAAAACCGTCATTTACTTCCACAATTTCATGGTTAGGATTTTATGGTGCCTTCAGCTGAAATCAGTAGCGCTCACTCACCAGCACCTGAGACTGGGGTGTATCTCCTGCTGTTGCGCATCCTTGAGTGGGCTGATTATGGAGACCACTCATTTAATCATTATGGCACAGAATTCTGGTACCTTGTTGAAGCAATGATAGGTTTTCTAAGTCAGTACACTGCTACAAACAGGTTAGGTTCTTGGGCACATTCTCATGTTTCCTTACGTCTTGGTTAAAAATTTGGATTTTTGTTTTCCAGAACAAGCTGTTAGCATGTGTCTTGCTATCATAAATGTATTTTGAAAGAGTTTTCTCATCACTATTTAGGAAAGAGGGGTAGTCATTTATAGCTATATGTCTCCCAAATTGTGTGTCACCTAGGTCTCTAATATGCGGTTAAACCAGGTGGTATCAACTGGTTGGACATACTGGCTGAGGTGTTGGTGTTTCTGTGCTGTGGTCCAGTGTGGGATGGAAAATGTCCCCTACAGACCAGGAAGGCGGGCCCTAAAGATGAAATCCTTCAGGTGGGAGTCACAGAGGAGAGGGGGATGCGCAGTGCCAGACCGATGTCAGCAAAGCGGCGCTGCTCCTCTCACCTTCTCTTTGAGGTGAACAGTTGAAGAAGAACAGGCAAGAGACTCTTCAAGCCCAGTGTTTTGTGGGTCATACTGCCAGTGAACTGGTCATGCAGGGCAGACTGAACCTCTGAACAGCGCGTTGCCTTCCCTTTTAAGTCAAAATGAATTAAATGTGGGCCTTACCCAATTTCCCCTATGGTCGACACGGGAGGTTTTCTGTTGACGTCAGCAGAGCTGGTTACAGCCCTTTACTCCTAGGATCGGTTAATTTTATGCACTGAGTGGTTTGACACTTTGCGTAGTTGATATCACGTTGGATGGCCAAAGACCACGAATTACCAAAGTGTCACAGATGTTAAATCACGAAGTAGATGACAGTGTGCTTGCTATGTCATATGATCTTAGCACCGTTTGTGGAATAGTCTTTTTTATTATTGCAAGTAATCATAAGTGCTGAAAAAATACTGTAAGTAAAATAGCATTTTTGAGTACAATGCATCCAATGTTCTTAATGTATACACACATCTGCAATATGTTAAGCTCAGACTTATGCCCATTTAATCGCAAGGACTTCAATGGGGTGTCTGTATGGAATGAAGGGAAGAGTCTGATCCCAGAATACTGATCAGCTGCACCTCTCAGGAAGGCTTTTTGCTTTAGATTTGCACCTAGATTTGTGTTTATAACAATAAACACAGCATTTATTAAATGTATATTTATAATACATTTATCAAATATGTATTTATAATACTTTCCACACTAGCAATGGTCTATCTGATGTAGGATTTGTTTCAGGCATTGTTTGCTTTTTCTCTGACAATTTCAGAAAACAGCATATCCAGGTAAATCTGATGTGTGGGGATGTGTGGAGCCACAGTGCTAAATGCCTGGGGTCAGGATGGGCTCTGCCTACTGACATGACCAGGGTAGCTGTTCCAAGAGAAAAACACAAGCCAAGTCAATGAGCAGGTGCGCTTGTGAGAGGAAAAGAGATTGAAGTGGTTACAGCTACTGCGCTCCCCTTCACAGGTACAAGTCAACAAAAACGGATGCTCCAGACCTGCTCCCTTCTGCTATGGGACGAATTCACAAGGTGGGGCAGAGGCACCTCTGCCCTACCAGTGTGTTTGCAAAACCGCTGCTTAGCACTGCAACCAAGTACGCAGCAAGGGCAGGGCAAGAGAAGCAGTGAATAAGATGCTCCTAAATGTCCCTTAGCACATAGGTGCTGCATCCAGCCAGGGCACCAGCTTCTCCCTGCGATGGCAATGCCACCCCTACAGAGGGTGACCCTGGTGTCACACCTCCACCTAGACTGACTCTGAGGGGAGCCGGACATCCCAGTGACAGCAGCTGAGACAAAGAGACAAAGGCTAGCAGCAGCCACAGTCATCCCACCTCCAAAATATCTGGTAGGAATCATGTGTACGCCAAGTGTGGTGTGCTGGAAAATTCCCTGGCTATCAAAAATTTTGCTAGGCTGTTTGGGGTATCTAAAATACCTCCAATGCAAGGATTCTACTTCTAGAGTCCTAAAGATACCTAATTCTATCTCTGTGCCTCATGTACTTTTTGATTCTCCTGGTTTTGTCTCTGAACCTAGCCTCAACAAAGCAAAACAGAAGACGTGCAGAAGTACTAGCCAAAAATTAAAAAAAAAAAAAAAAGAAAAAAACAAACCACAACGTTGAGTCAGATTTTACCTGTATATCTGCAGAAACCTCTTCCACCTCAAACATCACCTAAAATCTTCTACAAGGGGGCCCTGCACCCATAACTGCTTCCTTTTAAGTATGGGAGGGGTTGGAGATGCATCAGCATCACACCGGCTGCATTGGGAGTTCATCCCTTGCTTTCCTGTTTTCCCAACCGATGTCCAAGAACCAAGCAAGTGGGATTTCACAGTACCAGCATGTGTCCACATGCCAGGTGGACAGATCTCCTGTTCCATGGAGTTACAGCAAAGGCTCATCTGATTTTCCAGGTAAGTTCTTGGAAGGGTAGATGACAAGATACTTCAGAGGGCTTCAGTGGACATGTCACAGGTGGGGATGTACTTACAGTGTGTTTTATGCACAGTTTTTTGAGAGCCAAACTGTCTCACATTCACTCTGACATGCTGTGAGTGCTGAGCAGATGCCAGTCACCTCTTCCACCTCGTATGTCTGCATACTCCACAGTGGACCCACTGTGAATCAGAGTCTCATACTTGTATTTGCATGGTGCAATATCACAGTCTGGAAATGGCTCCAGAAACTTTCTTGCTAGTACGAGCAAGTATAACAAGAAGCCTTTAGTGTGGCCTTGATTACCTCCATGCATCAGTACGGCCTGAGTCTTGTCTGGCTTGTTTTAACTGATATATTGCCAGATTCTGATGCTATTTTTCATGCTGACTAATGCCTCAGGTTGTCCTATTAATTTCAGTAAGGCTACTTGGAGACTGCAATGCTACCTGCTAAATGAGAACACAATCTGGCTAGTTACGGTTATGTGACTGGATTTTTACTGCTAAGCACAGCACAGTCTACTCAACTTATTTGATTTAGCAGGTGTCTTACTGGCATTTTAAATATTTTGCATATGATTATAATGTGTCCTGAGGGGGGAAAAAACTCCCCAAAACACCCCAAAAGAGTTTATTAGCAAGACTTCTTGCTGTTCCGCTAAAGTATGGCAATCAAAAAGACAATTTACGTTGCAGAGACTTGACCTTTACTTTCCAGGATTGTAAAATAAAACCCCAAACCCCACACTTTCTGCATCTGGATGACATTTGAATAAAACTGCCAGAGTGCAAACAAGTTTTGAGACAACATCTCCAGCAAACTCTGCAGTGACTCTAAAAATATTCTTGGCTAAGTTACTTTTTAAGGCCATATGTTGAAAAAAAAAAAAAAACCCAACCCCAAACTTCACTAGAATTTATTGCAACAAGAGATTTGCCAAACTACTTAAGACATTTGGGAAGATTATAGTGAATTACATTACTTGCTGACTTGACAATTTGCTATGCTCACTGCTTGTATATTGGATTCTTGATATTCACGCTGAGAGTTGGTCCAACTTTCTAGTACATTTTCGCAAAAGACCTGCCAAATGTCTACTGGCTTATTAAATGCTGGCAAACCAAAGGTCAGCCTTGTTTATGAGCCACAGAAAAGCTGCTGTGGATGGCACATCAAGCCCTCCTCACAGCATTTTTCTCGTTTAAATTCAGAATACTAGTGCAGGATGGGATAAGGACTGGTTGGGAGTGGTTTTGACCTGGAGTCTCTCTAGGTCTTGCCCCCGTGTCCCCTGGCTGTAAACCTGGAAGCTGCAGAAGAGGGAGTTCTGTTTCCACTGAGCTGTGTTTCTTCATCGCTTCATCTAACGGTCGTTTGCGTGGTCCCCTTTGCAGAGCCATGGGCCAGAGTGTGCTGCCCTGGTGCAGCCCCAGCCAGCAGGCAGAGCCCCCAGCCGCAGGGGGAAAACCTGCCCTTCCTTCATGGCCCACACCTTCTTCCCCTCTGGGAGCTCATCCCTGCTTCCAGGCAGCTGCCAGGATAAAAAAGGCTGCAGAAGGAAAAATCTGTTGCACCCCGTGCCGGATCCAAAGCTGCCTATGTCCATGGGAAACTTTCTGTTGAGGCCTCCGGACTTCCCATCAGACTTCCCCTAGCTGTGCCTGAAGTGGCAATCCTGCACTGCTCACCGTTACTGCTTTTGATGCCAATCCAGTTTTACGCGACCGAAGATTATGCTGGTACAATACGCAAGTCTCTCCTGTGAAGGCTAACCCTTGCCCTCCTTGCCAAAGCAAACATTCCTACAAAGGCAGTGGGATCACTCTCACAGTCAGTAAAATTTCCTTCCATATCATACGATAGCAAATGCATTACCTCGACATTTCTTACATCCTTATTGTATGTATTTATTATATTTATTTGACTGACATACAGGAAATACATAACAGAAAATTCCTCCTCTGACTCTGTGCCTGGCTGCTTTACAAATACAGCAATGTAATAAAAAAAACCCAAACATTTAAACGCTTGCTTGAAACACAAACATAAAAAATTTAAAACTTGCTTGTTTAAATGTTTCAAGGTACAACCAGTTTAGAAAGGTCTGTGTCATGGATAAAAATCTCATCCGGGATTACCTTAGTGTAAGCGCTGTTTGCAAGAGACAGAGGGAGTCCAATGTAGAGGGGAAAAAAACCCATCCACATTTTTATGGAAGAAAACTGCAAAAGAAATCACGTTTTTTACCGGCTGGATAATACCGGAAAAGGAGATTTCTTCTGTTTTTATTTTTTTTTTATCCCCCCCCAGTCCCTCCGGAATTGAGATCACCTGGGAGATCCCAAGGTCTTCTCTGCAGCAAATACGGTGTTCGGCGGAGGAGAAGCCTGCGGGCACGGCGGGCGCCCCGGGCCGGGCACCGGGACCCTGGGGCGGGGGGGGAGGGGGGGCCAGCGGACGGGGCGGAGGCAGTGGCAATTTGTTTCAGATTAACTGGTAACACCTCTGACCAAACAAGCGGCGGGGATCTCCCGCGTTTGGCGATGTAATCTGCTCCCGGCGGCGCGGGGAGAGGGCAGGATCAAAGCATTCCTCCCGGGGAAATTGCACCCCGGGTTGCCGTTTGGTTAGCCTGCCCTCACCTCAATAATAAATTTCCCGGGAGGAAGGGTGTGTGTGTGTGTGTGTGTGTGTGTGGCTGTTCTCTGAAAATCTGAGTCTTGGGTGCCTGTGGTGCGTTGGCAAGCTAAGACTGAACAAAACACAGCAGACAGTTTGGCTGTCAGGAGCCTTCTCGAAGACAAAATCATGATGCATTGACATGG
>NW_009260129.1:261066-261951 GCF_000687185.1 Egretta garzetta
CCTTTGCCGGGGCGGCGGGGGGAGAGGCTGGAGTGGAGCCCCACCGCGCCGCGCAGCGCGGCGCGAACAAGAGGAGGAGAGGAAAGTTACACAAACAGCCTTGCAAACCGTGGCTGGGTTTCGCAGTTCCCTGCGGATAAAGTAAACAGGAGGCGAACTGTTTTGTAATTTACTCCGGCGGCCCGCGGAATCGTACTTTGTAATTCGGTGTCGGTTTACAGGCAGAGGGGACTTCTGTTTCCTAACCTAGCAGGTCCTTTGTCATGCCCGTGCCTTTTAAGAGGGACCCCAAGGGGGAAAGTGGAATTCCTTGGGTATTTGCCTTTTAGTCATGCTTCTAAGTCGAACGGTAGCCGGGCTCTCTTTTGGGATGAGTAATACCTGCCGTCGGGGGATGCGCTTTCCTCTCCCCGCTCTCCCGGCGGTGCGGCCCGCGGAGGACAAACGCCCCCTCGGGGCAGACGCTCCCCCCCCCCCCCGCCCCCCCCGCCCCCCTGCCGTAACCTGCAGCTTTTGCAGCTTCTTCGCCTGCATCTCTATCTCCCTGGAGCTCTTCTCATCCTTCTGCTTCAGCGCCTCAAAAGCAATCTTCTGGTGCTCGGTGGCCTCCGTGTAGCTCTGCATGGCCCGCTGGAACTGCTCCCAGAGCACGTCCACCTTCCCGCCCAGCTGCAGGCGGCTGTACTGCTTCTCCTGCAGGCTCTGGGGACAGATGCGGGCGTGGGTGACCCAGCACCTCCCAAACCTCATCGTGCGTTCTGCTCACAGGCCCTAAAAGGTTCGTTGCTGGTTCCTCCCCCAACCCGTGCCTTGTTTTTGAGGTCATCCCGGGCGCTCTGGAAATTCAGCGTAGCCTCATGGTCGTTCTTGGCATAATTCTGCTCC
>NW_009260129.1:262978-263200 GCF_000687185.1 Egretta garzetta
AGGCTGGGAAGGCCGTGCGGGAGGAGGTAGGGGTCCGAGGACACTGCCTCCGCGGTGCGGGGCGCTCCAGCAGCCCGTCCCGCCCCCGGCGCGGACAGCAGCGGGGTGTGAAGCACGGCTCTTCCCTGCCCGCCCCCTCGGGTTGAGCGCAGCAGCGTACGAGGCAGGAGGGTTGTCGGGATCCTGGAATAAGCAGGTCCCTGTGGGGTGCTGGCAGCCCCG
>NW_009260129.1:263797-264535 GCF_000687185.1 Egretta garzetta
GACGGCGCTGCCTGATCGCTCTCCTAGGACAAGAAGGGTCTGGCGGGGAAGCAGGCGAACCTGGAGCGCAAAGCCGTCTACCAGAGGCACGTCCGGACCCCCAGCCTCCTGGCCAAAAGCATCCTGGAAGGTAAGCGCATTCCCCGCCCTTCACACGGGTTCCTCCAGCCCTGCAGCAACCGGCAGCCAGCGGGGAAACCTCGCTCTGCCCCGGGAAAACCCATAACTCCCGGCCGAGGCGCGGCTGTTCGCGGGCACGCGTGAAATGTAGCGTTATTTCCCGAAATAAACGAGGGATGGGGTGAAAAGGTGCTCCGCTACCAACGACGGGCGGCGGCGGAGGCTCCGGGCGCACCCGGCACCCGCACCCGAAGGATGCCCCCGGAGCCTCTGCCCGCGGTTCTTGCCCTTGGTAGCTGGGAATCGATGATGGCAGAATTTCGGTTCCACCCGCCCAAAATAATGCTTGAAATGCTAGCAACGGCAATTTGAAATTTGAGAACTACTGTTACAAGCTGACATTCTTTTTACATGACTGCCCAGCAGCGTTTTGCAGCACAGGGTAATTTACTCGCGGGTTTTTTTTGGGTTTTGTTTTTTTGTTTTTTTGTTTTTTTTATCAGCAAACGAGTAAATCAATTAGGGTTGATTTTTTTTTTCTCCGTTTGATCTGAACGCCTAACACAACATCGCCGTTTGCTGCATTGTCGATAGTAAGATATACACAATAGGCTGCCC
>NW_009260129.1:264546-277621 GCF_000687185.1 Egretta garzetta
CCGTCAACACCTGTGGAGAAATGACATTTTTAAAGATGGGTATTATAGTGAGAGGATGTGTTTTTTGTTCCACACTCCCTCTTTGGGTTGTCCCCAAATTTATTTCTATGTCTGCTTTAATTATTTTCCAAACTGTAGCCCTGTAAATCATTAGAATTCCCAAATCTAGCTCCCCTCAAATAAATAGAAAGCTCTTTTCTTTGCCTGTGCAAGCACAATTAAAATTTTCTCCTGTTAGAAACCTCTAATTTTTGTCTGCAGTTCACTCTCTTAAAAAAAAAAAATCTCTTCTGTATTCTTTCCTCTAATTTATCTTAACTTTCTCTTTCTTTTCTCCTAGTTCTCCTTGGAATTTTCTACCATCTGTAGCAAATTGTACATAGTGATTCATCTTTAGAGAATAGAAAAGGTGTCAGCTGTAGGTATAGATATCTTCCTTGGCAATGGGGAAACCCGTATGAGAGGAGTGGGAGTGAAAACAGGTAAAACCCTGTTCTCCTTACTCACGTATGTAGTTCCATAAATGCAGTTTGATTACTTGCCTGGGTAGAGCAAAAAGTATTGGACCCTATCGGTTATATTAAGTGAATCCAGTTAGCCTGGTAACTGAGTACACTGGAGACTGGATTTCTATGTTTTATTGAAGTTCTCTTTCAGTTCAGAAGAAATAAATAAAATTGACTACTTTCCCGATTTGTTAAAAATGGATGGTTATTTCCTTAAACTGCATGATGTGATACCAGTCATAACACACAGCAGGGTTTTGCCACCCCCCGTTTTTTTTTTCCTCTCCCCTCGATCTGCTGTTTTGGAAATGCTTTTTAAAGTCACCATCAGCTAACTTAGAAGGAGACTACACATGTCAGAGGATCAGGGCTTGCTTATCTGCGTTGAGGAGCTTGCACTGGATGTGCCTGACGGCGTCCAAGGTCTGTAGCAAGTCCTCGGTGCCTGGCAGGACTGGCTCCAAAACAGAGCCCTTTTACAAACACAGCTGTAATGTTTTTCTTAAACGGCTTCATTCCTTAATGCTGCTTTGTTGTTTTAGGTTACCGTCCTATTCCAACAGACCCTTACCTGGGAGGGAATTCACCCTTGCCACCCCCTGTAAGTGACAGGATGAGAAAGAGACGGGCTTTTGCTGATAAAGAGTTGGAGAACATTATGCTAGAGAGAGAGTATAAAGAGAGAGAGATGATGGAAGCTACACAAGCAGCTGCCCTTTTCCTCCCTAACCGCATGGTGCATGGAGCTGAATACAACTCCTATAAAACAGCCTTCAACACTACTCAAGTTGATACTCCAAACAAGGAGTTTTGCAATTTTTTACCAACCTGCCTTGATCTAACCATGCAGTATTCAGGATCCAGCAACATGGAGCTAATTTCTTCAAATGTCAGTGTAGCTACTACCTACAGGCAGTATCCCCTGCCTTCTAGGTTCTTAGTGTGGCCAAAATGTGGCCCCATTAGTGATGCTCTCCTCTACCAGCAATGCCTGCTAAATGCTACCGCTGTCCAAGCTCTCAAACCTGGGGCAGGCTGGGATGCCAAGGTCTCACAAAGTCAGGACTGTCCAAACACTGAGCATGACATCATATCTCCAAAACTGGAAAATTCGCTCATTCTGACCCACACACAAGACATTCAGCAGTCATGTAATGAAATACCATGCCTTCCTCAGGAAACTCGCGAGAGGTCGGCTTTCTCCCCTCCAAAAAAGACTTTCTCTCAGATTTCTGATAAGGATTCTCTGGCTCCTCAGGAACAGGTATTAAACAAGATCAGCAAAGACAGTGCCAAGCCCCCTCTGCCGCTCAAATACAATCCATTTCAGTCGCTGTTCCAGCAAGCGTTTCCTGACAGATCAGGAGCAGAGCTGAGAACATCATTTGTGAAAGAGACTTTTGAAGATGCTTCTAAGAAATACAGAGAGTGTGCCATTAAAGAGAATGAAAAATTTAAGTTTACAATAGACAACTGTGCAAAAGACTTCTTTGGGGCCAAACAGGCCACAACAAAACTTTCAACAACTGAGCCACTGTCGTTTTCAGTTGAATCCATCCTTAAACGACCTTCTTCTGCAATTGCTAATGTCTCTCAATGAATAAACTGTACCTTCAGTGTAGAGAGTTTGTATGCTTTGCCTTCTGCAGAATTGCTTCTGCCTGCCTTGTCTCTTAAAAGATTTGTAAAGAGGAATTTCTGCTGTAAATGGTAATTCTTTCTTTTATCTCAAAATGATGTACATAAATATGCATGCTTTCTCTTCTGAAAAAAAGAAATATATTTAATTTTTTAAAATTGAAACTGCATGTACAGACTACAAAATGTTGTTATTTTAAGCAGCACTTCAAACCATTCAATAAAGTGAGATTACTGACAAGCATATTCCTGATCTCTGTTTTGTCTCTTCTATCTCACAGGCAAGTATGCCCTACTTGCAGAATACACTTACTCTTTTACCTGCTATTATCTACGTACTTACTAGTTATCTCAGTGGGGTATGTGGTCATTTCTGCTTTGAACCTCCAGTAACTAAGAGAAGAGGTAACAGTGGTGCACATAGGCTAGTGTGAATTCACAACACTTCTTTTATTAATTTAAGTGAGGTTTGGATCAGATTCCAAATGCCTTTCTTATTCTGAAGGCTGAGTGCATGCTAGCGTAAAAGACTGGTTTATTCACACCTCTCTATAAAACTTCTGTTCCTAAAGCAGAAGAGTTACTAGACTGGATTTGAGGAGAATGGCTCTGGTGAGCTTTTGGATAGAAAGTCAGCATTTTTAAAAAATTAGTTTTTAAATAAAAGGTCTGGGTGTTTGGGGTTTTTTTGTTGTTTTTTTTTTTTTTTTTTTTTTTTAAAATGTTCAGCTGACTTTACTCTGGATTTCCACCCCCTAGAATATTTCCCTTCTGAAAACATGACCAGCAAGAGCCTGAGATTCTTGTATTGTGGTAATTGAAATGACCTTTAGGCTGTAAAAATGATGCACAGAATAATCACGGCTAATGAGAAATCAAGTCACGATCTGTCAGTTTTGTAATTCTACGCCCTTTTGCAGGGACAGCAGAAATACAGGAGATTAACCAGTAGAATTTATCTGGGAACCTGAAATGCCCTCAAGGTTGTAGAAAAAGGCATTACCAGCTCTCATTATGACAGAGCTTGAAGCTTTCTAAAGTAATGATTTTTAAAGTTTTTCCCTATATGTTATTGCTAGCACATCTAGTGCTAACTGGTAAGTCCTTGGTTACTTTCCCTAATATTTTTATCCTGCAGACAGCGCTCAGCCAGCTGAAAGGAGCTGCTGTTTGTTCTTAATTTTTATTATTTTCTAAGGACAATTCCTGTTTGGTATTTGTGAGCAGAATGTAGTATTTTCTGCTTTTATTACACTTGCTGCGCAGGTTAAACGCTCATTTTGCTATGAATAAATCTGAGCCTGTGAGTATCCCCGAAAATATTAAGTGTTTCTGTTGGGAGTGGTGTTGCTGAATAGCAGGACCCTTTTCATGGATGGGAGGAGTCGCCTGTTGTGGGTGCTTTTCTAATCCACTTTGCTGAAGCCACAAACACATTGAAGAAAACACATTTTATGTAAAGTGTGAATTTTTACATAACCCATCTTACACAGCACATAAAAATTTTATGTCAGGAATGTAAACAAGTTTGTTGTAATTTAAAAGAATCTTGGGCACTCGCTAAAGTTTCACTTTTCATGCCTAGCCAGAAATACATTTGAAATGCAGTGAGATGCTTTTCATTTTTCAAAACTCTGTCCTTTATCGAGTTGCCATTAGAGGGAGTTTTAACTTACTTGAGAGCTGAATCTGCTTGTTAATCAGTTCAGCAGTCAGACCAAGCTAAGCAGCTTTTACCCTGAATAAATGGAGCAAAATTCTTCACATTTCATATTGGTTTGCTTTCACCACAGCTTGCTTCTTTGGCTGAGTTGAACATTAAATGCTAACAAGGGGTTTTAATTTAAGCATGGTTTCCTTTGTTTTTAAAAATATAGTTTGTTTTGTTTTTTGAGCTGCTGGCATAAACTAGGATGACAGATGAGAGAGAGTTCAGCAGTCTATGTAGTGAACCAATATTGGATACTGGAATTAGTCCTGCATAAATATCTTTTTGCCTGACAATGTGTGCATCAATCATTATTCAGTTTCACCTCTGAAATATTTTTCCAGGAAGTCACTTGTCTTAAAAAAAGACGAGAAAACCCAAACCCTCCAAAATACTGGTATCCCTTGGCCTTTTAAAGAACTGGTTGAACTGAACAAATTCAAACTCTGAAGATATACCAAACACTAATATATACATATACATACACACAAACACACACACTTATATACATAATGTATGTATGTTCCAGATAGTTTTGTTCAAATCCCAATCATCAGAAGAGGAGTGACATTTCTATTACTATTTGAAAAAATGTGACCCTTGAGGTGAAACTTGGACAAATTGTTTGCTTCACTGGAGCCAGCGTTGGCCACCCTGTCTTGCTGTCACTTGCTCATGTCTTGCTTCAATTCCATGAGCTATTTTTCCCTGTACTTAAGTTTCCTTTCACAAACCCTTGACCTCACCTCTTATGCATTTGAAAGCTTGTTGCACCCAAGTCATTTTTTCCTTTCCTTTGTTAAGAACGTTTATAAAGGCGTGTTCATGGAGAGGGTGATTAGTAGCTCGAGCAAGATAGTGTATACACAGACAGCGTGTGATTCTCCTCAGACGTCTTTGCAGTGGATGTGTAGCACTCTTGCCTCTTTCAGCTATGCGCTTCTCTAGAGCAGAGGTAGCGACTCGTCCGCATATGCTGGTGTGGCTGTGCAAACTCACAGGGAAGAGGAGAAGCCATTGCTCTGAAAGTGCCTAGCAGTCACTGCCAGGCAGTTTCTCCCTGGCAATAACTCAGCTGTTAAAATATCCTATGCTTCCTTGCTTCTTAAACACAATTTTTGTGGCGTTTGTTGGGTGTGTGGACCCCTGTATCTCCCATACAGCGCAACTAGTTTTCGCTGAGTACGAGATGCACCTTTGTGCTGTGCTGGTGGACATGAGATTTCATTTCCCTTCTGATCCCCTTCTGACTGCAATTTTTCTTATGCAGTGGTGGAACATGCTTCTTGGGAAGCTCAGCTTCAGGGCTGGGACAGGAGGTCAAGAACCTGTGCTGGCTGTAGAGCACAAAACAGTCGTGGAAAGGAGTACAAAGAAGAATTATTCACTTGGTCTGCAAAATACTAAGCCTGGTTGATGGCGTTGTCAGAGACAACCAACTACTTGTTGGAAGTGCAGGCCCTCCATATGCATGTGGAGACAAAAATTCTTATAGCTGTGCAGAGGTGTATAAGTGTACAGATCTAGAGGAGCTGGGAATTAATAGCACGCCAGACAGTGCCTGGCTTACTACCTGGCCTGGTGGCGAGGAGTGGGCCATGGTGGGTTCACTTGGAGAAGGGATAGGTTATGGACAGCTGCTGCAGTGACAGTGCTCCCTCATGTGGCACTGGAGAATTGAGACGGGAGCTGTGGTGGTTGAGGGGAGTCCAGGCTCAGTAGGTGTGGCTTTCTCTCAGGTCCTGCCTTAAAAGATGTCTTTGACGTCTTTGATGTCTGTGAATCAGCGTATAAAGCTGCTGGGCTTGAGGTAGGTCAAGGCGCAGAAGCAAGACTTAGCCTTGTGCTGTCTGCCTGTCTTTCTGCTATGACAAAGACCTCTCTGAGTTTTGCACTCTGAGCTCCTCATCTCCTTGGGATCATAAAAGCAAGTCCTCGTAGAGTTAATGTCTCTGAAGGCTGAACATTAACCAGCTCCCAGTTACTATTGTTCTGGAATTAGAGAATTTGACACACTCTCAATTTCTTTAAGAGTAGAACAGGGATGTAAGTTCTAGTTTTGATTTGGCAGTTTGTTTGCACGATCAAGCCTTTCAGTTTCTGTACGCAACACTTTCCATTCAGCTGACCTTGATGTGAAAGCTGGCACCAGGAGTCATTGCCTGTGATAGATGAGATTCTCACTTGTATCACTAAGTTCCTTCTCTGAATTTCTGCCGGCTGAAAGCCTCCTTTAACTCAGATAGTAGCGATCAGCCATTTTTTGTTTGCTGGCATTGAAACCAAGACAAACTGTGGCTTGTGGAAGAAGGACCGCTGGGGAAGCAGGTGTGGGCAGGTGGAAACTAGTGGCAGGAATGTCAGAGTGACTGGGGAGACAGGAGCCAGTGGGAGGAAGCATCCCTCTTCATAAGTAATGAAAACATGCAAATTGGGAAAAAAAATATAAAATTGTTCAATATTGTGAGTTCCCCCTCCTCCTGTCCCCAGCACCAGCTCTTTGTGAACAAGCTGCCATTATTTTTCTGTCCCGAAACAGGTCAGAAATCAGGTTCATGGGCTGCAGCCATCCCTTTTGTTGTCATTTGGAATTGGTAGCCCAAAGCCAGCAAGCCCTGCTGTTACTGTGGCCTATTGCCTGCAGTATGGGGGCTGATGTTGGCGCTGCTCCATGGCCACAATCTGAGGGTAGGAGTCTATCCCTCACCCCAGACTCAGAGCTCCAAACTTTGCAAGGATGTGAGGGCATTTAGGCCTCTGGAATGAAAGCTCACCCTCTAACCTGTTTGTTAACACAGGACACACTGCTGTGTCTAGTTTTTGCTGACAAGTAAGAGCTTCCACAGTGACCAACAGAAAAGAAAGTAGTGATTCTTTATATTCGGTGATGTTGAGATATTCTATTGGAAGAATTGGAAGAATGAAAAATTATGTTGGAAGAGGGCAGAGGACCTTTTCCCAGTCTTTGTAAAAAATAATTAGAGCTGAAATCAACCCAAGGAAAAGCAAAAAAGTGCATAGGCAAGCCTACTGATGTGTACGGCAACTGGAGCCTGCTGAGACACGTACGGATCCTTGCAAGATGGTGTCTAGAAGTAAATTTAGAAGAGATACAAAAGTTTTAGGAATGCCAGATCTCACAGTCACACTGCTGGCTGACAGTCTCTGCATCTGTACTTCACTGTAGCTGGCCAAATCTGGGCTTAAAACGATGACTAGATTTTTCACTCAATCCTTGAAAATCCAGTTCATCAGGAAACAGGTTGAACTAGTATCATGTGTGATACACAGTTTCTGTATTTTTGTGTCAAGAGCTGATCGTGGCATCCATTTCACCCTGCCTGGTTTTCGTCTACCCATTTTATTTCTACACAGAGAACCTCCTACATGAGTTGGCCATGGCAAGACTCCACTTTTCCAAGTCAGACAGAAAACAAAGGGTGAACTGTCCACCTTCAGTGATGGCTTGCTTCTTGGTCAGGAAAACCACACTGGGAGCTGGTCCTCTGGGGAAAGATGCTGTAAGTAGTCATAGAATTGTTGAATCACAGATTTAGAAAGACCAGAGCTACGTATACAGATGGGAAAACAAAACCTTAGTGTAAAATTTTTATAGGTGAAACCAGCTTCTTTCAGGCAATTTTAGACTTGCAGCAGTGTAAGTGTGAATGGAGAGCTGAAAAAAAGTCATCAGGAGATCTTAGTAAGGGACTTGGGGGTGACAAATGTACAGGAGCCTTACACTTTAACCTGTGTGGAAAATCACATTTTATTTAAACTTTAATTTAATTTAGAAAACTTATTTGCACTTGCTACCATCTGAGCTGTCCTTACGTTGTAGAGCAGAACTAGTTCCTCTGCTATATCCTCAAACACATTATCAGTTGGCACTGAGTGCTATGGGTAGAACCGTAGGGTAGAACTGCAGTGCAGGGAGGCTGGATGGCAGCTCTGGAGAGCACCCAGCCTCACCCCTGCCTGTAGCAGGACAGCCACAGCCAGTTGCTCAGGGCTGTGCTCGGTTGGGTTTAAATATCTCTAAGGTTGGAGACTCCACAGCCTCTCTGGGTAGTTTTTGACCACTTGCACAGGAAAAAAAAATCTTCCGTTTAGATGGAATTTCCTGTATTCCAGTGTGTGCCTCGTGTCCTATCCTGGGCACCACTGTCTTCTTTGCTCCCACAATCTATACACAGTGATAAGGTCTCCGCTGAGCCTTCTCTTCTCCAGGCTCGACAGCCCCAGCTCTCTCAGCCTTTCCCGATATGAGAGATGCTCCAGTCCCTTATTCATCTTCAAGGTGCCTTTGCTGGGCTCACTGCAATATGTCCTTTTGTACTGGGGAGCCCAGCTCTGGACACGGTACTCTGGATGTGTCTCGCTGGGGCTGAGTAGAGAGGAAGGATCACCTCCCTTCACATGCTGGCAATGCTGCCAAATGCAGACCACAGTGCTCTTGGACATACTTGCTGAAGTGCATGCTGCTGCCTTCTGGTCAACTCAGTGTCCACCAGAGCCACCCTGCCTTGGGACATGTCATGCAGGACTTACATTTTGCACTGACTGTCATCTGCACTAGGATTATATAAACTCCCCTCTGTTAAATCTTTGCTTACTAGATTCATGATGGAGTAAATGCAAGAAGAAATGACTCCCTATGACTTGAAGACTGCAAGATCTGGAAAGAAAAGAAAAAAATAATACTTGTGAAATTCTGAAAGCATAACACAACCATGCTGCAAACCTATGCAAATCTGAGCTTAAGGTGATGCTAAAATTTCAGCTCAGGCTCAAGATGAAGTAGCTGCACAGAGCATGACTAAAAAGCTTTATGTGAGGAAGGGCTGAGTTCCCTCAAACATAACATCCACCTCATCACTCACCACACCTTCCCATATTAATCTTTCATAAATTGACTGAGAAAACAGGAGTCTTATTATCATGGTTTAAAATTATTTCCATTCTGACTCTGGAAAACTGGTTTATGATAGGAGTTCAGGAACTTCATACTGAAATTGCTTTGTCTTTAATCTGCCTCTGGGATGTGCATGGAGGGAGCTGGTAGCCTGGTCCCTTTGGGAAACTATATTGGCATGACAGAAAGGTACAGAGAAAAACAAGACTAAAACCGACAAGGAGGACTTTACCTGGTGGCTGGTGGGTTGGCCCCACCTGACTTCCACCTTCTCCTTGTTGGCCGTTGAGAAGGTGGGGGAATGGCAGCAGGGCCCCGTGCAGAGCCCAGCCCCGGCCTCAGAACCAGCCTGGCCTCAGAGGGGCAGCTGTCCATCTCCATGCCAGTGAATGGGTGGTATCCAGTTTTGGAGCACCCTGGCAGAGCTTTTTCAGACCGTGGAGTATCGCCCTGCACAAAACTGCTTGCTTACAAAGCTGCTATGTCCTGTGTGAGTAGCAATTCTGGGCTAACAGTTTGCAGATGTAGCAGTAAGGGGGCATGCTCTGCTGGGTATGGAGGCTTTAGACAGAGGCTCTGCAATGCAAAGAAGTGAGAGGAAAAAAGTTTTTGGGATAAAACTCTTTTCTTCAGTCCATTAAATTCCTTGCTCAGAATTAGAGGAGAGCAACTCGGGGATTTTGAACTAAGAACAACTGAGAACAAACCCATGAGGCCGTGAGCGTTATTTGTAATAATTTAACCTCAAAGCAATGATGGCGTAGCTAACCATAAAGGGGTTTGCATCTAACAGAGGAGGATATGAGCAGAAGGTTATGCTGAGTGCATGATCTTCTGTAATTTATGGCAACCAGTAATAAATCCAGGCTTACAGAAAGGAAAGCATACACATGTTAACAACAGGGTCCCTGTAGCAATGTCTTGATTCGGCTTCTGGTGTTACTCCCACGCGGTGTGCTCAGAGTTGTCTTGTTAGTGGGAACGGGGTGGGAAGGGGCAGAGGGAACCTCTGCAATGCAGTAATAAGAGAGAGTTTATCTTTGCACTCCCCCACTTCTCACTGCTCACTGCACAGCAATTCACACTTCACTTCCCACAGCACCAGAGCACACACTTAGTGCATATGGGTTGATACCATTCCAGCAGGTACACAAGAAGCAGAAGACTGGCATGCGTTCTCTTAGCTGGCTTTGCTTCAGCTTTTACTTGGCACTCACTTTGGCATCTGCAAATGCAAATCAAGCCCTTCCACAAGCCACACATTGCTTGAAGCTGGGGTCACAGCAAAAGGTTGTCTTTGAGTTGGATTCTCTGTAGCCCAACTAATGAAAGTAGGGCTCCTCCTATCACTTCTACTGGCACGGAGATACCTGTACAGTATATCTTCTCTATCCAACTGACTGCATCTGTGACACTTGTTTAATTTGTTGTCTTTGAAACTGCTGCTGTCTGCAAATGTAGCTGAAATAGTTTCAAAAGTGGAGAGAAGTAAGATGCAAAATGTTTTGGGAAACCAGGCTTAAAAAAGGTTTGGTGTCATGTGCTTTCCCTGTCATCCTCTCCCACGCAGTTAATCTTATGTACCTTCCTAAGTTCCTTCCTTTCCTGTCTCACATGATATCCCCTTCTGCCTAGGACATACCAGTGACTCATCCCAACCTAAGTGCTGAGGTCCATGCTTCCCTTTACATGTGGCAGCAGTTGAGTACCAGAACCAATCGTTGTGCTCAGGATTGGGTTCTTGTGCTGCAAAACAGTCTATCCCAGAATGACTTGTAAAGGCTTTCTACAAAGCAACCAGCTCAGCATGCGCATGCGGAAGCTGCAAAATAAACAAGGAATAATAACATATCCCCCACAGCTGGGAAATACCACATGTGGATGAGCATAATCCATTCATTAGGCTCTGGACACAAAGTCCCACCGGAGAGTATCATAAATCCATGTGATGTCCCTGAACACTGGATTTTTCATTTGGGCTATGAAGGTACTGAAAAATGTGTGAAATGAAAATCACATGTACTCCAAAGCAGCTCCATAGCACTGGAAGCTGGTAACATCTGAAAGTGAGTAGGCAAAACTGACACATAAAGATGTGCTCTGAGCCAATTTACAGCAAAGGGTAAAGATCATACTGCATCTGAGTCAGAACAGGGTAGGCACTACTCCCTGGTGACTGCACATCCGAAGAGTCTCTTGTGTGCTGATTATGCCAGAAAATGTATGGAATACATTACAATTATGTATGTTCCTCTGACATGCTATTTCAGAAAAGACCACGAGAGTAGAGTAAAATACAGGGCTCAGTCTTTCAACCTGCAGTCATAACCGGTCCAATTTCCATTGCTGTCAAAGATGAAGCAGAGATGTTTATCTCCACACAGGCACTTGTTAGAAGAGTATTCTGGCAGAATGAAGGTTTTCAGCAAAAGCAGTTGCAAGCTTTTCTAAAACGCTGTGCTTTCTGGTACTTGTTTGGAGTTAACAGCTGAGTCCAGAAGGCAGGGCTCCAAAATGCTGGTATGGTGCATTCTGCGGTTGCTTAAATGGAAGTGTTTTATCTTCAAACTGTCATGCTGTTGGTTTGCTCAAGAGCTTTCAAAATGTGGCGTAAATCTTCAAAGTGAAAAAATAAAAACTAACTCAGTCCTGTGGCTGATGTTTTATTATGCAGCTGATTTGATCAGTTCCTTCCTACACTTATTTTGGACCATTCTGTCTTTGGTCTCATTTTGTATTGAGGAAATGCATTCTTGTGTAAGCAAATAGACTATAGTGTTTGGGAGATTCAAGCCATGAGGCAAAAATCTGAGGTACATGTGGAGACTTGGACTTGGAGTGCAGGGAAAAGGAAAGCCATCTGCTCTGCCATCCTCTGTGCATCTTACTGCTAATGAAGTTCTGTGAAAAGAAGATACAGTGGATACTGGGACCAATGTTCAGATCAAAAGGAAGGCCAGAATTCCTGTGTTCAGCATATCCCAGGTGCCAGTGCCTCCATGTAGGAGCAAGTCAGCTAACTAACTGCTGCCAAGCCATCTTTACAACACATCATCTTTGCAGATCTCTTTCTGCTTGTTAAAGTCTTCTGGATTTTAAATGGCCAAACAAAACGCGTCGATGGTGTAGAAAGTACCACTATTTCAAGCCCTGCTTGGCAGCAACTTGCTTCAACAGGGAGATCAGTGACTGGTTAGACTGAGCAAGAAGTAAATACAGGCCATCTCCTCCTAAGAGAGAGGCTGAGCAATTCTGAAGGAGCTGGGAATGATTTCCATTGGTCTCTGCCAGCTGAAGAGTTCAAATTAATGAGGCCAGGAGACAGGGTGCATCTAACATGATAATACATGGGAGCATCTGGATGTTTTGGGTTTTTTTAAGAAGAACTTTCACCCAGGAGAAGGTTTGCATCTCAGAAAGATATCCAGGGCCAAGAATTTGCTAGTCATTCCAGATCTAGGTAGGTTACATAAAACTTGGTTTAGACAAAAAAGAGATGTCTCCTATATTTCAGCCCATTTTTTTACAGACTACAGGAGGACAACATCCGGTGCAAGTGCGATTTCTGTCCCTGCTTCTGACAGCTCAATGGTGAGTTTGTGGTCCTTTGGCCACTTGCCATAGGGGGTTTGAGAAAAGGGGCAAGAGCTCCCAAAGATCTGGATCACGGTATGGGCATCTGCAGTGGTGTGGTGGGTTGACCTTGGCTGGATGCCAGATGTGCACCAAAGCCACTCTATCACTCCCCTCCTCAGCTGGACAGGGGAGAGAAGATATAATGAAAGGCTTGTGGGTCAAGATAAGGACAGGAAGATCACTCAGCAATTACCATCATGGGCAAAACAGACTTGACCTGGGGAAATCAGTTTAATTTATTACCAATAAAATCAGAGTAGGGTAATGAGAAATAAAAAACAAATCTTAAAAATACCCCCCCACACACACTTCTTCCCAGGCTCAACTTTACTCCCAATTTTCTCTACCTCCTCCCCACCAGCAGCATAGGGGGACAGGGAATGGGTGCTGGGGTCAGTCCATCACACGCTGTCTCTGCTGCTCCTTCCTCCTCAGGGGGAGGAATCCTCACCCTCTGCCCCTGCTCCAGCATGGGATCCCCCCCACGGCAGACAGACCTCTATGAACTGCTCCAGCCTGGGTCTCACCCAGGGGTGCAGTCCCTCAGGAGCAGACACCTCCAGCGTGGGTCCCCTGTGGGGTCACCAGCCCGGCCAGCAAACCTGCCCCAGCCTGGGCTCCTCTCCCCACGGGGCCACAGCTCCTGCCAGGAGCCTGCTCCAGCGCGGGCTT
>NW_009260129.1:277765-367163 GCF_000687185.1 Egretta garzetta
GGTCCTTCTTGGAGCCGGCTGGCATTGGCTCTGTTGGACATGGGGGAAGCTTCTGCCATCTTCTCACAGAAGCCACCCCTGTAGCCCCCTGCTACCAAAACCTTGCTACACAAGCCCAGTGCAAGTGTTTTAGCCTTGGATGCACTGCAGGTGTGCTGTGTGACCTGAGGGCTCAGTTCTGCTCCCACAAAAGTGTTGAACCCTTTTTCCCAATCCTCACCTGCAAGATGGGAGAAGACCACTTCACAAGCAAGGTCAGATGTGACGGAGGAACGCTCTGCTGTCAGGAGCCCTGGCACCATGAAAATTTTGTCAAAGACCTAGTTAATGCCCTGCCTTCTGGGTGCGGAGAGGAAAAGCTGAATCTGCTGATGCAGCTGCTGTATCAGAGTGTCTCCTTGCCAAGCTGATGTGCCACTTCTTCCTGCTGGGAAGAAACACATGCTGACTAATAAATTCTTAAAAAGAGGCATCTTCACCTCCATAGAACACTGGATTAACAAAGTAATGCAAGACCCTCCCTGCAAGGCATATACAAGTTTCCAGAGCACTGACAATCTTCCTAGGCAGGGGGGGCATGGTATTATGTGTCCTGCCTAATGGGAGAGACTTCCCTGTGGGATGTACTTTGGGAAAGCTTGTTCACCTTTTTGGCATCTCCTCCCCAGCCTCCTACTGAAGGTAGAGACTCCTTGCTAAGGTTGGCAAACTTCAGTGATAAACACTGCATAGTTTTTTTTGCTCTGATATTTCCAAGTGCTTCGTGAGGACACTAACAGGACCCAACCCATGAGGAGGTACTGCAGCAGTTTGGGGGAAGAGCAGAGATCTTTGGCTGCCCTGATTTTGGGTGGCTTCTGGGGACAGCAGGGCAAAAGCAGGCTGCAGGAAGGACCAGGACAGATCGCTTGCCCTGAGTTGTCCTCAGATGGCTGTTGGGAACATCTCATTAAGGCCTGAAGTGAAGTGCCAAGGCTGGTTTTGTGGTCTGCCCAGCACCACACCTTGAGGCAGAACCACATCAAGGCATCTAACACAAGCATTTTGAGTCTCTTCTTTTACCACTAACCCACACTCCCTGTGGTAAAGCAGCCTTCACCAAATATAAAGAAAACAATCTTCTGCATGCTGCAATCACTAGACATTTTCCCTCTCAGACGGGACATGTACATTAAAAGAGTGAAGGACAAGCCAGGGATAAGAAAGGAGCAATGTAAAATCACTCTAGCATGTGGTTGCCAACACCAAAATCCTCAACATTTATTGCATGATGCTTGGTAATGTAGTTTGGCCTTCAAATGCTTTGCAGAGTTAGCAGAGGGACAAGCAGGCCTCTGGTAAGAAGCCTGGCTTGGAGCTGACTGAAGCATGCTGCAAAATGTGCAGTGCTCAGTGAAATTCTTCAGGACTAACCTTAAAAAGCAGCAAGCTGAATGGTGAACCCTGACTGAACTTTGACTGAAGTGTTTACTTCAGTGTAATCAAGTGTCTGGATTAATAATAATGATAATGTTAATAATCATCATCATAATCTTTGCCATTGCAATATCATTGCAACAAAAGCTAGCTAGATACTGTCAAAGCTTCTTGGAAGGACTTCCTTATAATTTACACCGCATAGCTGAAATACAGATTCTGATGCACTGGTACCATACATCTGTTCTCCTGACTTTTTAACCATGGAGTGCTAGTTTATTGCTGAGCTTAAGGATAAAAGAAGCAAGAAATGAAACTAAAAAAAAAAAAGAAGTTTCCTCTCCCCTAAGTACATTCAGATGTCAGCCTCCGAAAGCCCTATACAGTGTTTCATTCCTGGATTATTTTACCTTCCTGCTTATGAGGCAATAATGTTATCAAATAGGTTTAATCACAAAAGGGCTGGGTTTTAGAATGGGGATACATTATTTGCAGATATTGTCAGTGAATTAAATTAAAAATAGCTGCAGCGTGTCAGCACTAGCATGTCAAAACTTCCAAAAGGACAGATTTGTGAAACAACTATTCTTGAGCTTACCATTGGTCCTTGTTTGGATAAAAGTTTTCAAGGGTATCAAGGTTGGAGATAGGAAGTCCAACAGTCATTCATGCTACATATGAACATACACCTGCTCCAAGGAGATACTGTTCCTGTCAGCGGTTGTCTAGGAGGAAATGTAGCTGACCACAGGACAGCCTTTTGAGTTTGTGCCATCTTCAAGACTGAAAGAGAGCTCCCAAGAAAACAAATTACATGTCAGTGTCTAGCTTTGGCAAAGGTGTCCTTGCTGGCAGGGTGCAGGGGTTCCCACTGTGTGTGTTCCCACCCCAGAAGGTGTTAAAATGTGGCATTTACCTGTACCCATGGCAGATACTCAGTACACAATAGCACACCAGTGGGCATTGCTCTCTTGTTGGGCAGCTCTTCATTGAAAGTGATAGCATTAACCTCCCTTAAATGGTTTAGTTTACCCCAAAGAGCATATCTGAGACAGATTTCAGCTAAATCCAATCTGCTCCTACCAGGTTCAGAAACAGCCTTGATTTTAATGGCTTTTGTATTTTTACAACCCCTTGCTGTTGCTCCTGATTCTGCAGGTAATCTGGGACCATGGCATTTGGCTTCTTTTATGGAGAACTTGAACGTCTCAGCAGAAGCCTTATGGCCCCACAGAAGCCTTAGTGTGAGAACAGGGAGGGTGTGTAGATGCTTAAGTTTAAAATTAAATTTGAAAAGCCTAAATATTTTTTTTTGTGGGCTGCTTTTTTAGTACACAGAACATCTTTCTGTTTTACCCTCCCTACTCACTTTCCTGAGTGTAATTTCTCCTCAAATACAGGAATTGCTGTAGCTACTATAAGTCATCTGACCCAAACACAGTACAATGCCCCTTCCCAAACACAGTCCTCAGGTTTTAATTGCAATTTAAAGCACAGATCATGGGGGAACAATCTTGTGCAGCTAACCAACACTTATGTCAGGATGCAAGTCAACAAACTCTACCTCATGCTTTGCTTTTCCATGTGTTTCCCTGGAAGCCGCTTTCTTTCCTACAGCCTCCTACACTTCTCGGGAGAGTCTGACAAGGCAAATCCCTCTTCTTTGCTCTACTTTGTACAGCTGTGGTAGCCTTAACAGGGTCAGATAGACTCTGTTGTTATTGCAAAGCTACATTCAGAAATAGGTTAGTTGCTCACAGCCCTATAACAACCAAAGCATAGAGACAGGACTAGAGACTGCTACAACTGTTTTTCACCCACAAGTAACTTTTAAAGGCTGTTGCAGGGAGGTGGTGCTGTCCCCTCCTGGGGGATAGACTGCGAGGTGTTTAAAAGCACTTTTAAGAAAGCTGCATGCACACCTACTCTAGCTAGGCACGTGCTTCCCCATGTGAGCTGGCCAGCAGTGAGAGAGTAGCAAATATTGTAAAAATATTAGAGGCACAAATGGAGTGTCTGTGGCAGGAATTTCACTTTTTGATGCCTGTTTTCACATGTATCAGATTGTGGGCTGTGATGACGTGCTTCATTTCTCCCATGATATATGCAGACTGTGCCGTAAGGGTGCCACAGTGTGTGTCCAGATAGCCACAGGGAGGGAAAGTTAAATAGATCTGAAGTGTAGCTGCAAGCCTTTAAGCTAGGCTGAAGGGGTAACATAACTAGGAGAGCATCCCTGCTGCTCCCTCCCCTTTACTGCCAAGACAAGAGTTATATATAAACCCCTCATGGTCTTCCCCTTGACATCTTCTTGGTCTGTAGAGCCTCTCCGGCGTGCTGCCAGAGACCTCCTAAGCCTGCTGCTCCCCCCGCCTCCCTGAAGCATTCACTGGTCCCTTCCTAGGGATGTGCAACTTCTCAGGTCCCTCTGCCTGAAGCAAACTATTTGGTGGTTCTGCTTAGTGATCACCAGCAAACCAGGCAACGGGGGCTGACATAAAGGCTGTAATCATTTGGGCTTGGAGTTGGCACTTGTGGATATGAGCTCTGTCAGCAAATAAATCATGGTAGGGCTGATGAGCCTCTGACTCTTACTAGGTTCTGACACACTCAGCACCAGACAGGATCTTTCTCTCAGGTTCCCCCCCAGCTCATAGTGCTCACACTGCCTTGGCTGACAGAGGAGGACAATGCCGAGCAGCCAGAGATGGGATGTGTAGAGCTGACCTCCCAGGGAAACCTGAAACTGTTCTGTACCTTCCCTCAAAGGAGCAAAAGGTTTTCTCTGGACACAAGGCTAATGCTGCTGGTCAGTGTGAGTGAGGGAGGAAGGAGCACAAGCACCTTCCCAACCGCCCTCCTTCCTGACAGCTTTTATGTGCTTCATACGGTGCGTGAGGAATTGCTGTGATAGCAGGTGATGAAGAAGAGTTTGTTGCTACTGAGCAGTCTTTCTCCAAGCCAGTACATGGTTGGGGCACCACACATTCCCTCGTCACTACTACCCTAAACAAAATCACCCTTCATTCTGTCCAAATACGACCACTGAAAAAAATGTACAAATCATCTTTCAAACACAAATAGTTGGCTTAGATGATGAACCACCCTCAGAAGCGTTGCGCCCTCTGCATCCACTCACCATTTGGCAATTAATAAAACAAAAAACCATGAATTCACAGTAACCATGGAGAGGCAGAAGAGTGGTTTCCTCTCTTCCATTCCTTCTGAAGACACAATCTAAATTTATTTTTTTTATTTTTTTTTTTTTTCCCAACTTCATGCATTTTCAGTCTTACGGCAATTGGGAATTAGGGCTGCCCCCTTGCCACCCGCGCAGTTTAAGTTAGAGAAACGGCGCCGTTCTGCGGCATCTCCCGGGCGTTTGCGGTGGATGAGGGCGGGCTGCAGCGCAGCTGCGAGCCCCGCTTCGCCTCCCCCGGCTGCAGGGCGGCCGCGCCGGCACCGCCGCTCCGGCCGGCTCCGTGTGCCTCCTCGGAGCATCCCTCAGCGCCGTGCTCGTGCTCCCTGTTTCTCCCAGTGCCCGCTAGATGACGCCTGTGATTTTAACAGGAGCCCGCCACCGTAAAGAGTGGGAGATTTCATAGCTTCGCTCTTGATTTTCCACATGTTGTATTTATGTGTGGTGCAAAGAGGCCTGGAGAGCAAGGGAGGCTGAAAAACATCTCCCCTGCTGCATATTTGCAAGGACTTGTGAGGGTGCAGAGGTGTGTTTTGTACTTTCGTGCCCTACCATCTCGCCTGGCTCGTGGAAATAGCAGACTTTAAAGAGACATAGTTAAATAACTTCACTGTTTCGTCAGAAGGAAGAAACACTTTGACGCTACAAACACAGTGACGTTGACATGTGCAACCTGAGACCAAACTGAGGAAGAAAAGGAATATTGAAAACTAGCACCAGCTTCAGCAAACAGGTACATTGCTGGTGCTCTGTGTTGCAGTGCATGCTGTGTAGATGTATGCCGAATAAACTGAGTGGAGGATGGAGTCACCAGTCGGCAAAGTCCTCTAAGCTGGTGATATGCCTCAGGGATGCATGCAGCAGAGCTAAGTCGATGCCCTAGTTACAGAATAGCTGAGGGCACTCCTTTTCATGTATCTGCCTTTGCTGGGTCGGCATATTTGAGTCTATAAAAGCAAGGCATAGTTTTATTTTAAAAATACACACTGTAGTTAAGCCTAATGCTAAATACAGATCGCAAAACTAGATTGGCTAGCCATTGTGCCTAGCTACAGCAAGTTAATTTATTTAAGTTTTCTTGATTGGTTTATAACAGGCAAATACATTTATTTCTCTGGGAGCAGGTGCTCCTGCTTCATTTTGTTATTTGTATTCTGAAAGCAACATCGTGAGCGTGGGTGGGGGAAAATTAAGGATGTCATACAGCAACATGTTGCTATGCCCGGGCAATACAGCCTCCAGTTTGTCAAAGGCTAAAGGTGAAATCCTGTCACTTGGCAGCTGAAATGTGTGCTGGCTGTGGTAGTTGTCTGCAGTGAGAAACACAGCACAAATGACGTACGGCTCTGATGGACCTGGAGCACTTCAGAGGGAACAGGCAGAGAGGAAAGGTGGGTTTGAATCAGGAAGAAGTAAGTAATCATGTCACGTATACCATCATTTCAAGGATGTTTTCTGAAAGATATTTCTTTCCAATATATTAGGAGGAACTGCAACTGCTTTCAGGTTGACCTTCCCTGGCTTTTCTTTTTTAACCCTGGGACTGTTGAGACTGCCAAGTCTTTTGTGCCCTGGTTTCATTGGCAGTCCTCCCGGACCTCCAGAGGTGTCAAGTTAGGACCACTGTTGGCCATTAGTTGAAGGAGCGACTGTGCTGTTTCATTACCTAGGATGCTTTTTCTTCTTGATGTGTGGGACTCGTACTGAAAATGAGAGGTTTAGAGGTTTAGACAGCCTCAATTAACCCAGTTTCACCCTCTTTGCTACCAGTTATTGCTACTAATCAGTGCTTCTACTGGTGTTTATAGCCTCTTCTGTACTGCGCAAAACTCTTAATGTGAAAGCAATAACAAGTAACATCTTTCCAAAAGGCAAAAGTGTTCAGGACCTCCTTGTGCATTAAGAAGAAACACAAGTCCAGCGTTTTTTCCCTTCCATAAATGCATCTGAGCAGCTCAGGTCACCACATCACTTTATACCTTCTGAGAACCGCAAAACAATCACAATACCCTTGCATTTGCAGTATAGACAGGCTCTGATGTGTGACCTCTCAGGTCCATCTGAAAAACTTCCCTTCTACCCAGTAATGTGTGCCTTTCTGTGCAAAAAGGCCTCAGTGAATCTAGGGATTCATGAAGGGGAGGAGATGGCTAGAACATGGCCTGAATTGCTTCTCTTTCCCCTTAGCTGGGGAGAAAATGGATAGAAATGAGTGTGATGTATTAACGTCCTCTCCCTGTGCTCACTGTCCTGGGACAAGTAACACTGTCCATGAGCAAAGTAACATTCCCATCTACAGTTGTTAAAACATGCTGGCTAGTACTACGCTGCCTGACACAACATGGTTTCTTTGGTTAAACAAGACCTATAAGCAAGATTGCTAGACATGATCTCCCCCATAATACATTTTTTTTTAATCTTCTGCTGCAATAGCATTTGAACGGTTTTTGCCTCTGGCTAAACAGACAAGCTGAATTTCTTTGTCTCAAGGTGGCATCTGAAGTACAAGCTGGACAGCAATAAGCCCGTTTTAAAAGCTCGAATTCGGTCACACAAAGGAGGAAGCACGTTGTGTAGTCTTCCTCACCTGGTGGGCACGTACAGCCTATGGGCGATGTGGAGAACCACTCCTCTTGCTGTGCCAGGCGTGAGAGATTTGGGTGCTGGGTTGGGTTTGAGGTGGAACAACAGCTGAATAGCAGCCCTGCCTTGGGTTGATTGTTTGTCTTCTCATTGTCAAGCATGAGCAAGCCTGGGCATGAAAAGCCAGGTAAAGTTGCGGCACATAGGCCACCCATGGTGCATATACCCTCTTCCAGACAGCTCTTTGTAAGGCTGTGGTGCGACTCCGGAATTGTTTTACTGCGGAAAATTGTGTTCTGTTGGGCAAAGCTTCTCTGAGAAAGGAATCAGGTCCAAGATGAAAGGTCAATGAGTTCTCATCATCAATTTTGTGACAAGTTGTTATGGAAAGGATTTCTGTTGTGGAGTGGCATGAAAATGACTTATTCCTTGCCTTCTTGGTCCTTTTTAGGGCAGTCACATTTTTGATGATGTGCTTGGTGGTTTAAGTTTCCACAAGAAACATGCTATTCCACTTCAGTAGGCCTGTTCATAGCACAAAAATCTGGTAAATCCCAAATGAGTAACACTGACTAGCGAATTCAAGAGGTCTATCCTGGAAACACTGATCTGGAGACCTTGTACCTGGATGTTCCTCGGCCCATCTTTCAGATCATGCCCACAAAACCTCTCCCATAACAAGCCTGTTGCTCTTTTTCCCCTTTCACCGCACTGATGTCCATTCTCTCATTGAACCTAGACGGAAGAGTAGGAGGAATGTATTCACCAACTCTAATTCATGCTGAATATGTTCTTATGCCCTTAAGCTCTTTGAAATCAACAGGAGCATTTGTATAAAAGTGTGTTATTTGGTGCAGGTAAGAAACAGAGAACAAGGCAAATAAGAGGAGGTGCAGTCTTTGTTGTGTATCAGTAGCCTTCCACAATGCTGTTCAATCAGAAACCGTTTAAGAGGCTCTAAAAATATTAATTTGGTCAGAAACATCAGGTGTACAATACTTTGTCCTGTACAATACTTTGAAACAAGTGTTATTTATAAGAGAAGTTTAAAAGGTACCCTCAAATACACAGTGACTTGGATGGGGCAGATACCTCCCACATGTGGTGCTGGCACAGAAAGTCTCTGTCCCTTTTTTTGCACATTATCAAGCCACAAGACCCTACCTGTGCTTGACAAAGAGAAACTTTCCTAGTGTTTACACAGGTGGGCTAGGCAAGGGGTTGTGAAGGCTGTTGGCAGCTGTGCAAAAAGCTGATGTGAAACTGTGAGAACAAGTATATTTTCAGGGTTGAACTATTTAAAATACACATTTTTTAAAGTGCAGTGAATTGAATTCCATGCTTGCAAAAGACAAATATAATGCTAACACAACAGGTCAGAGACTGCAGTCTGGTATTCATTGCCTGAATGCAGCTTAGGATGGCTCTTTAAACCTTCTCACAGTGGCTGGGGGCACTGTACCTCCACTCTGATCTGGAAGGATTACTTGGGGAGGGTGAGAGCTTAGTTGACTTCCTCTGGCCTTGCAGGCCTTGGTCTTTCTGCTGAGACCGCTGCTTATGTGATCATCTGAACAGCTGGTGCATAATGGAAATATTCCAGAGGAATTAAAATTGGGGACTTAGATATGGAGGGGCTGCATCCCCTGCAGGCATTATTAGAGTTGCAGCAGTAGGAACTGAGTTTTGGGGGGATCTGTCTGCAAAGAGAAGGGCGGACAGCAATGTGGAGGCAGGGGGGGAAGTATGACACCTTATGGACTCCTCAAGTCTCCCAGGCCGCAGGGTTAGTGTGGGCATGGTGAAGAGCAATAGAGGCACAGTCACTGTGTCCCAGGTGGAGCAGAAGTGGAGGCAAAGCTGGGCACAAGGTCAGTTCTTGGTGAGCCTTCCTATCTTGGTGAGCCTTCCTATCCTGCAAGGTCAGCAGTGGACACAGGAAGGGTCAATAATCACCATCACCTCCACTTACGGCATTCTTGAGCTTTTGTGTGTTCCCACATTCATGTGTAAAATACAACACAGAGAAGGAAGCAGACAGAGAAAAGATTGGCCAGGGAGAAAAGGGTTGAAATGGAAATTTGCTGCCCAGAGCAAGGAGCTAAATTTGTGGATGTTCCTGGAGTTGTGTGTGGTGCGGGGTGGCATTTCACCCATGTGGTCGTTCTAGCGTCCGTCTGTTTTTGACAGAGACTGGCCTGCAGTGAGCATTGACTATGCTGGTGAGACCCAAAGCTGACACTCTCCGTGTTTTGTACAGTCAGATCTTCTCAGAGGTAGCATGCCGGCTTTTTTTCATGGATTGGGCCTCTAGTGAAACACTGATTACTGCCACGTGCAAACTATGTCTAGACTGGGCTCAGATCCACCAAAACTTGCATGGACTCTGGAGAGAGACATGCTTTTCCTTTCTGCCCCAGTTGTGGGTCCCTGTAGTTTTCGGTTCCTCTGCCCAGGATCAGTCCTGGGGATTGAGGGGAGGAGATCCCTGTTCCCTGCTCAGTAGTGATTAATGATGCTGTTTGTCACCCTCTGCTGCCCTGACATGGGTTGAATACATTCTTTCTCCACAAACTGTGCTCATCGCTGAGCTCCCCGGTTGAAACAAACACCCTGAGCAAGTAAGTCTAAGTGAGCCGGCCAAAGCCACAAGAGCAATCTGTCTCAGGGTCCTGGTTTAGGGCTGAGGATTTCCTGGCTCCTGGTCCAATGCTCCGTCTACAAAGATGCATTTCTCACATGGTTAGTCATATATTATCATCCTCCCTTCAAGGCGGGTGTGTGGAATGGCAGCAATTAGAGTTCGTGTCCCCATCATTGCCTTTGCTGTTCTTTTTCTGTGCCTGTGTAAGCTCAGATTCACAAACAGTTGCAAACGTCCACCTTCTGCATTTCCCCAAGCTGTTGTCGCGCAAGCACCATCCACTCGCTGGGGAGGATATTGAGGTATTTCTGCTTGTGACCAGCATGAAAAAATTTACTTTCCAGACAGAGTTTCCTGAGGAGTAACCCAGTTCCTGGCCAGTCCCTCCTGGCATCGCCCTGCCTCTGGGACAGGTGGGCAGGGGAGCGGGAGGTGCCCACTGTGTCCTGGTGCCTGCACCCAGGCCAGCAGGGAAGCTTGTGGCTGGTGACCTGGGCTGGGGTTGCTTTGGCCATCCCCTCTGCGGCGTCTGCAACACACACTCGTTAACCGTGTTAGGGCTGCCTAGCATCAGGGCCTTTATTGTGCCAATTTTGCTACCTTTACAGGCCCTGCTACTTAAGCTAACAAAAAGTTTGTAAGGGAATAGGATATGAAACACATAAATAAAAGTATCAGGTATCCCTAAAACATGTGTGGATTAAGCTGGTGAAAAGGTGAAATTTCTCTTCCCCGTGAGTTAATGTCTATTTTTCTTGGAAACTATACTTTGAGGGCTGCCCCCCCTTTTGCTAAAGTGATAAAAGATACGTTTTCTTATCTGAATGCAATGACATTTTAAAAGGCTCCCTTTGTTGTTTCTAAACCTGCATGTCAACAGTTATACCTCTTATACAATTTTCTCCATATTTACTTAATATAACTCTACATTGTGTTGATATAAAACTAGACAGCATACTTTTAACTTCTCAGTACTTTTGTTGGATGAAAATCTTTACAATGCCAGACTAATCTTTCATGACTGACAGCATATTGGCATGGCATGACAATTTAAATCCACGCTGGAATATGTTAATCCATCACCTGGCATTATGATACTTTTTTTACTTCTGGCTTCTAGACGCCATAACTTTTGTTTCAAGCTGAGTGTTTTTAAAGGTCAGGTGTCTCACTTCTAACTCTTCTTTACAAAAGAGTTCTGAAACTGTTTATTCCTCGATATCAGGAAGGTGTTCTCAAATGAAATAATAAGAAAAAGCCTTTGGACATGACTTTATTTTTCTAGCCTTTGTTAGGTAACTTACTCTGTTAATAATTTATTCTGTAAGTTTGAACTAAAAAGGTTTATTCTATGGCTGTGAGGATGAAAAATGTGATTGTTACTTATTGCTAAACACAAAAAGGGCTACTTTTTCAGAAAAATACTTGCTGAGATTAGCTATATTTAGTGCAAAAGTGAGGGAGACATTCTGATGTGGAAATCAAATTAAAATTAAAATTCCTCTACAAGCATTTTTTTTTCCCAGCAGTAACCACCAACAGAAATTATGTCTGGCATTCTGCAAAACTGTACCTGGGAATCTTGACCCTGATAGCGAGACCCTTTCCTTGTTTATTTGAAGACAGAAAACACATCACCAGCTTTGTGTTATTTATCACTTGTTTACAAAATATCACACTCCCTGCTTCTCTGTGGCCATCTGAATACAGAGTTTGCTAATTGGATCAACCCATCAGTTTAAATCTCCTTCTTACGATGCTTATGATGGTCCACTGCCTGGCACACCTTGTCGTGAGCAGCACAGTGGATGACCTGTGGTCAGAAAGGGATGACAGGTTTAGGCTGTGACTAAAACTGAACAAAAAGAGCAGCCAAGTGGTAATGAATGTTATATGGCAGAAGCAGAAGGAAAATCCTGTGACATGTGCATTGATGCCAGACTGCACTGAAGGGCTGACTCACCCGCTGTTCTGCACGACCACTTCTTCTGGGTCCTCACGGAGCTCCTGGAAAAGAAGCAGACATACTGAGGCCCTGTTACACTAGCCCAGGACAGAGAAAAGCTAGGAATTTGTTTTTTTCCTCTTCCTTCACTATGAAGACTCATGGTGCTGGGGCACAACAGTGATACTGTTTGCTTTGAAGAAGCAAGTCAGCTAAAAATCATCACTAAGCAGGCTTTTCCCCAGGAACTGAGGATTCATGGTCACACAGTTAAAGAAGATGGATGAAAACACTTAAAAGGGAAAATATTATGTAGCTATCAACAGGGTGAATACTGAAGGAAATATGAAAAGGAAAATAGAGTCCCTTCTTTCCTCTACAACTGTAAAAAGGAAAAAAGGGGAAAAAAATTACAGCTATTCAGGCAAGGTTGTTAGGTAAGTTTCCACGCTATGAGCTGTCTAAAGATGAAGCCAGTGCGTTATCAGGATTTGTTTTGGCTATAGACAGTATGAACTTTACTCACCAATATAATAATGGAAAACAATTTGTGTGTGTCACTTTTGCTCACCCATTTTCAGGAATAATGAGTTCCTGCTGGATTAGTCTGTACTACAATTTCTGCTACCACTGTTGACTGAAAACAAACCAAAGAGAAGTTAAGATCATGCCATCTACAGCCAACCTGGAAAAACATTACCAAAAGGAGCTTATCCTGGCTTTGAATGCCCAGATAAAGCCTACATGTGAATTGAACCACAGCTAGGAAAACCTGCCTGCATCTATGACACACTTCAGAGTGGTAGTCTTTGACCCTTAATTGGCTGGCTCTTACAACTGGGTAATGAACTTGGTACAGTTCAATGGCTTTAATGCCTCAACAACAGACATTCTTCCTTCTGGTTTAAGATGTTCTAGGTACTAAGCTTGCAAATAGCCCAGGGAACTCAATTAACCAAGTGAACACAAGCTGTGGTGTTTTCATGGAGGAAAATGTTTAGAGGAAAATGACTTCTAGTCAGGTGAGCAGAAAATGAGGCAGAAGTTTCTGTTTTCTCATTGGTAATGTACTTGGAAAGCAGCAGAAAGGGAGTTAGGCAGGAGAAAAAGTCCCAGAGAGGAAGGGAAAAGAGAGCGGAGATGACTTAATATGATTTCAGGTGTCATAAAAATAAATCCTACAGCAATACAATGTTCCAAAGCAGTGATGTGCAAGCATCATGGCTGGAGACTGGAAGGACCTCTCAGATCACAGACACCATCCCCCTGAAAAGTCACAGCCATGGTTTAGGACATATCAGACGTGCAGTCAGAGGTTAATTAGTGGCGAATATCTCTCTGCAGCCATACTAAGAAACCACTGTAGTCAACGTCTGTTGAACTTAACAGTGCTCACTGTTACAGAGCGACCTGAACAACCTCAGCTTTCCTGGCTTGTCAGTTTTGGCAGGTGTTTAACAGGCCATTCATTACAGCAGTGGATTAGTAGGGGATGAAAAATGTATCATTTCAATTCTTCTCTCCCAGCAGAAAGCAACTGATGCCATGGCATGTTAAACATGTTTATTCAAGCAAACTCTATTCCTTTTAGTTTTGCTGAATAGTGCAAGTTCACTGTCCCAATGTACAAATGTTGCCAGCATACCGACTGCTCAAAAAGAAATGGGTATTGTTGACCGCGATTGAATGGCTGTTCAACACGGTGGTGAAAACATACAGAGCTGTGGCAAAGGTCTTATAGGTAATAGGTTTTCAGTAGCCATTCCTGAGTTCTCCTTTCCAGCTACTCCTGTTACACAAGGCAGTGGCATTTACATTAGCAATCAGCAAGGTGACCACCCACCTAAAACCTTACTCAGCTGGGAGGCTCCACACTGCGCACCTAGGAGCACAGTGATAATTCAGTGGGAGCCCTGACTTGCTGTGAAGTGTCTTTCATTACTCATTTCAGAGGATTTTTGAGGGTAGGAGAGTATGTGGCTTCTGTGCATGCTGCACAAAAGCAGGCTGGTGGCTAATGCATTATTCAGGATGCTAAACCCGAAACAACTCACTCTGTCAGTTGGGCTCAGTAAAGTACAGGCTGTTCCAGGTCTGGTGAAGACAGCTTTTTTGCTTTTGCCTGGTTTGGGCTATGGTTGTAATTTTGGAGTGATATAATGCTGGTTTTGAGCCAATAGAAAAATATTTATTCATGCCTAGCTCAGAATTTGCCCCAAGAACCACCTCAGAAAGAAAATACGTTTTCTGTAAACAGTGTCAATAGTATAATATTACAAACTCTTAAAAAAATCGGAAATAACAAAAGATCAGGGAATTTACAGATGATTTTTTACAACCACATCTATTTTTTCTTGCATTTCCAGTTCACTCTGTATTTCTCTTTTTCATCAGTGACTTTGCAAAAGATTGCAGCTAATTCCATCCATGGTGCTCATCACGTGTGGGCCATTGGAAATGTACAATTTGTAACTTCTTGCCAGTGGCTGTTGACTATGTCAAGTCCATGCGGATCTCCTGGAGCCATCAGACACAATAGTTCTGTATAAAGTATGTGGATGAACAGTTGTTTGTGTTTTGCTAATGGAAAATACAATAACTACCTTTGTATTCTGGAAAACCTCCTCTGAGATATGTATATTAACAATTATTTCAGTTACGTGTTATAGCAAGGAACAAGAACAGTGATAGGAAATGTGGAGATAGAGAACGTATTCAAGATGGCTCCTGTGATGGCATTGACACCTTAATCACTTCTGCTCTGATGGTGTTAATGCAGATGTTGAGATGGCGGTGGTGAAACTGAAAGCTATGCTTTCTGTGGGCTGCCATCACCAGGACTGCATTGCTTCTCCATTCATTTTAAAATGGGGAAAAAAAAACCCACCAAAAAAAAATAAATTCTGCCTGTGCTTGCTAATGAGCAGGATAGACCATGGCATTGAGGGAACTTTTTGTGTATGCAAAAATTTGGACTCTCAAGTCCCTGTAAGAATGAAAACCACCCAGAAACTGCAGACCTGTACCTGGTATCAAATGAAGCGTATTTGTGGTAAAAGTCACAACCTTCAGCGGCATGACAGGAAGGACCTTGATAACTGTGCACCAAAATTTTCAGGACCCGCTAGACTAATGAGTGCACCCAACACACCCCTTGGAGCTTTTGCCAAGCTTTGTCTGAGCTGTGTTTTCAGGGCTGAAAGCCTGCCGGCAAAGGGTGTGCTGATGCCTGGAGCACTGGCCCCACAGGCACGTGAGGAGGTCTGCTGCTGGAGAAGGCCTGCTGTCAGGAGTTGTGATGGGAAGTCTCAATAGTCACTGCTCTTCTCTGTTTGCTAGGCCTGATGCTCTGTGAGGAAGAAAAGTGCTGAGTGACTGTGAGAAAGGAAGATGGAGCAAAGAGGAGGGAAGGAAAGGAAGCCTGAGGAGACGTGCGGCTCTGACAGCAGGAGCAGTGACAACCCATACCCAGGTTTGGGCGTGAGTCCTGCCAGGCATGTTCCCAGAAAACCAACCTCTCACCCTCAAAAAATGGAACAGAAACTGGGCAACATCCAGCAGCAGCAGTCAGAGGCTCCGCTTCTTGTCAGCTAGTTTCCTGGTTGGAAAGAGAAGTAAATGGTCCTTTGAAGGAAATTAATGGCTTTCCCAACTTGGCATCCCTTCAGCCTCCCAGAGTGTTCATATAACACCTCTGGAAGCAGATCAAGAGGCAGCACAGACTATGTGGATGGAAGCCAAACCCCATCCCTAAGCAAAGATTTTGCTCCCTAATGGGAGAAGTGCCAGCAACTTCATTAAGTTCATAGAGACAACCTCATTGATACCAGCTAGGTCTGGACAGTGCACAGGCATAGTAATGAAGGGCATCGGCATTAACTCCTGAGGTAAATTGCTATTTAAGCAGGTTATCTCTTTAAAGAAATATTATTTTAATTTTGGTTCATTTCTAATTTCTGCATAGCCTGAAATGACCTGATTTTCTTTTCCTTTTCAGGTAAACTCTACTTCCTTCTGCCCAGCCCGTCCATTTCTCAAGAGGAGGGCCTGGTCAAACTTGCCTCTATTGATGTGTGACTCACTTCTGCTGGGCTTTTTCCACTTTGGCAAGAGTCTTCACAACCTTTGAGCACACTGGGGACATGAAAAGAGTAGGTGAGGTATATGATATGGGAGACAGTTCCCTGGCAGGGCAACTGGGATGTGAGGAGTCAGTGTGTTTGAGGAAGACCAGAGTGTTAGAGTTGACATGCCAAAAGTGATACTTGTGTGCTAAATTTCTTTCTAAACTAATGAGTTGGGTAACTGTTTCTGTTGTTACTGTTTAAATATTTGAATTGTTCAAGGCTTTTTGATGTTCAGACATGGAGTAGGAACAGTAGAGGACAGGAAATAACATTATCAAATGTATTTCTCAGACTTTGATGCTGTGACAGAAAAGCTCCTAAGTGGTCTATGGTCCATTGAACCTTTTCCAATACTACTTGTAAATTTTAATGACTATGAAGTGTACTTCATGGCCTTCAAAATGAAAATTGCTGAAAAAGAAGTCCTCTGATTTGGAAAGGAAAGAAAATCTGAGGTCCACAGGGAGTCTCAATAAAACTGAAGTGAGACAACACAGCGAGAAGATCATACAACTGTATGTACGGCTGAATGTATATTATTTTTCTCAGAAGTATTGGCTTCTTTCAGTCTGGAATAGCTTAACTTTTAGGGCATTGGTGTAATAAATGTAAAAAGTTATACCTTCACTAAATATGTCTTTCCTTATAAAGTGCCTGAAAAAGAAACTAGTATAGAATATTTCATTATTCAATATTAATATTTATCTTTCAGAAGTCACATTCAGATAAATAAGTAATGCATTACATGTAGAGTCTCCATGAAAGAAAAGAAGATGGTTAAAGTCAATATTGAGAAAGTTTTCTGCTGACAAGTTGTGACAGGTACAGTCCATCCCCCTCCCCCACCTCCCCAACTCCTCCCCAGAAAAAGATCGGGGCTTTTAACGGCTTTTCATGCCTCATTTTGGTGCCTTTTATGCTCTGCTGTGTACATCCTGGCCAAGTGCTGACCATTGCGCACCCACCTGGGCACTGCGTCCACAGGCATGTGCAACCAGTGGTAGGGGAGCAGGCGAAGCAGGACCCCTCGGCCAACAGGCAGGGTCTACAGCCAGTGAGGCACCTCGGCTCAGAGAAGATTCTGCATCATGACCAATTATGGCCACAGCTCTGATCTGACCCAGGGTATAAATGGGGCACTGCCAGAGACCCCCATGGTGTGATCAAAGCCTCTCCCCTTGGGTTGGGACGTGGCCTGAGGAAACTTCCTGGGATTGAGTGCCCTCACCTCCTTGTGGGGAGTGATTGCTTCTGGATACATCCTTGAGTGAGTTCCTCCTCCCCCCCCCAAATCCGAGTGAGCAATTGTATCTTCTGGGTACCCACAAGAGGGAGAGAGTTTCCCTCCTTCTGAGTGATTTGTGCGTTCATGCACTGTGCGTGCACAGATCATCGTTCTGGTGTGTAGTGATGTGCAGTAACAATACCCCGTCTGACAACTCGAACCTGTTATGCATTAAATGTTACTGAGTGTTGACTGATTTCAGTTTACCCCTGTTTCTCATTGGTTTCTGTTGTGTGGTTTTGGCTGTTCTGTGAAATAAAATTGTTAGAGCTTGTCCTTCATTTGGGTTAGTTTTGGTGTACCTCTGTGACATAAGTGATTAAGTCATTCCATCAAAACAGTTTCTTGGTCTTGGCTCTAGACATGATACCATAAAAAGCCAGTCACCTTATCTTGAGGGCTTTTTTTCCTCTCTAGACTTGCACTGAAGCAGAACCTTGTCAACACATGAGTTTACATCATTAGCACGGGTGTTTGGTTTCCTGAAACATAACAGAAGAGCCCTGTCGATGGGAGAACAGGGAACGAGGGCGAAGGTAAGGGAATGGCTTCTACATGATTTGCTGAAACAGAAATGCAAAGAAAAAGAGCCAGCCTACTCCACATGGCAAACCCATGTGTTTATGTTCCTGACCAATCAACTGGTGATCATGGCTCTTTATTTATCCATTTAGGTCACAATGTACTTGTCATGTCACTGAGAGAGTGTACGGATGCACAGGTTCTACTTGATAGTATGTGTTTTGCACTTGCTTGGTTTGCTTTTGAGAGTACTAGTATGAGAAAAAAGAATGTCCACTGTCCTCAAAAGACACTTTCCACTACCTATTATAGTATGTGCTATGAAAAACTGTCCTAGTGTTCATAAGCTGCTTTCTGGAGTGTCCCTCTCAAGGCTGACATTTCTTGCTTGCTTAAGTCACCTTCACTCATCTAAAGGGACAGCAGTTTATCCCATTTGATCCCACTTTAAAACCTGGCCCTTAAAACTGTTCGTCAGCCATCATTAGTAGTGCTTAGTTATCTGGGCAGCCAGATCACTTAAGTGCTGTGCTTTTTTCTGCCAGGTCTGTATCTCAGTTTCAGTATTTCAGTTGTGAGCAACTATGGCAGAATGTGATCCAAGCAAAAGTTCAAGAAGTTACCACCCATGAGCTGAGACCCTGCAATGTCTATGGACATGTTCCTAGTTTGCCCCAGTTGCAATCTAATTTGACATAACCTACATTTCCTTCATTGTTTCTTGTGATTTGATGTTCCACCACAGGCAGCATCCTTCTGAGATCCTTCAACTCCTTTGACCTCGTCTAGCAATATGGCAGGGGAGCCAGAAAGCAAGCACTTTCAATTCTCATTGATTTCTCCCCTTTCCCATTTGGGAGGACGAAGTTATAATTTCAAGCATTAATTACCAAGATGCCCTTGTAAAACAGGCAGGCACAACCACATATTACATGTACCAGGTAGGTGAGTACACGACACATATGACATACATAGCTTCTTTCTATTGTAGCTGGCCAAACACTTTGAAAAATTGCTTCTACAACGATGTACACAACTGCTAAATTATTTGGCTTTAGCCATGCCAGACTTGTTTGTTTCTGTGTGAATTTTTCTTTCCCAGGGATACTGTGCTCATCAAATTTTACTGGCACTTGTGTAGGCATGGAGAAAACTGTATATGTAAATATTTGCTGAAACTGAATTTTCAATATGCAGAAGTACTTATGTGAGTTGTAGGTGCTGGATCATTCAGCTCCTCAGGAGTGTCTGTCAGGCACCCTGTGTGGTTTAAGGGAAGGCAATGTTTGCAAAAGCAGCTCAGGTCCAATCTTTCAGCTCCTTGGTACTTTGACTCCTGAATGCCAGTCTGATCCTGAAGAGGAAAATGATCATCAGGCTACTAGACCCTCACATCCTCTTGTATCTGAAATCCTTTCTGCTCTTTCATGTTGCAGTCAAATCAAAAGGATAAGAAAAGGCATGAGAGGAACTTGTGGCAACTCCTGTTAGTAACCAGCAATGTCACTTGGAAGCGTTAATTTTGCTGTATGTGCTTTTCTCCCTGGAAGCTTGTCAAGTGGCAAAGTGGGATCCTTATTTTCCAGGATAAATATATTTGGGGTGATAAAATTAAATACTATCACTCGCCTTCCAGAATGTTAATATTCCAAAGTTTTTCCAAGGTAGGATTTTGATGGGAAGATACTTTGTACATCAATTTAAAAAATTATGGGTTTTAGAAGCTTGTGATTATCTTTTAAAATTGTGTAAAAATGACAGCCCTTCAAAACTATTAAAGTAAAGCATAATGCAAGCATATATTGTTTTGAAAAAAAACTTTTGCTCTTTTTTTACTTTGAAACCACAGCCTACTCCTCTTTCATGACCCATTTTTTTGTTATGATAAAGGTGCCATATTGTTTCATGTGTGAAAGTTACATTTAGGGTATTGGCTTGGACTTGCTCCGCCATAACTGATTTACTGCCTTGGGTGAGAGACCACATGGAACAGCATCTGAGCATAATTCTGACCAATTACACCTGTACTCCTTAAAGCAAATGCTACCAAAATCTCAACTCAGCATAATTCTACTCTCAGTTGTACTTGAAAAGAATAAATCACTGGACAACTCCATGGAAATAATTCTATTTTTTTTAGAGGAAATAGACATTTTTCATACACTGCTCCACAGCTAAGAGAAATATGGGAGCCGAGAAACTAAAGAGCCCTTGTGAGGTGGTGGGCTTGAGCTACGCTATTTGGTTTGTCTCACTGTGGTCGCACTTCAGTTGCTCAGAGGAGCCTTTGGAAGTGTGACAGGACCCATTGTCATGGTGTAAAATCTATTGTGTTGAAACAGCAAAGTTATATTAAAAGGTAATTTTTCCTCTACAATTCTTTTTTAAAGAAATGGTTTGCCTTACAAGGCAACTCATTTTGTTTCCTAGTCTAAATCTGTATCTTCATAAGCCTTTGGGGATTCTGTGATGGGATAATAGCTGTAGTTAGAATTTTTAAGGAACTTCTGCTAGATTCAAAACATAGCTTATTTTTACTTGCATATAATTTCAGAATTCACTGTGTGGTTTTCTTAAGTTCATTTGAAAGTAAATAAGAAGTATAGATTGCAGTTAAACAGTATTTTTTAAAGATGTCATTGAAAAATTCTGTTGAAATATTTCCTGGGGGAAATGTCTTTCCAATGAAAGTGAAATCTTCCTCAAAATACTTGTTATCTTGAAGAAACTAAGCATCATCTGCTTCCAAACCCATTTTTTCTGCATTTTTGGTACCTAGACATACCTCTTTCTGAAAAAGATGAAAATATTAAAAAAAAGAGGTAGATGTCATTTCTGATAATGTTTTTTTTTTTTGTATGGGGAAAAATACAATTTTCTGAACAGCTGTGTTTCTTACAGACCTACCATAATAAATCAGTATTTGCCAGTAATCAAAGAAAAGAATATATCAGATATCAATCATAGTCTGGTTTTGAGTTTCCAAAGGATTATTATAAACAGCAAGGAAAAATATATGCCAAAATATATTAAAATACCTAAGGGCCTTTCTTCGGTGAAAAGTAAACCCTACCCTTCTTTTTGCAGATTGCATTTTGCTCTCAGCCAAGGCAAAATCACAGAAGTGCTGTCTGGCTGTTCTGGTCGCACCTCCAGGTAGTGCGCCTGGATACAGGGCTCCTCACACCAGGGAGAGCACTTGGGATGTTTTAGTGGAAATTCATGCAGAAGCAAAGAGTAGGGGATGAACTTGGCTGGCCCTGGCTTGCCCAGGCTTGGTCCAGCCTATGTGCAGCGCCGTGCTCACCCGGGCTCAGGAAGGCTGTGCCGCAGAGCACTGTGTTTCCCTCGCTTAGCCTCTCCAGAGACCTGCACTGGCTTCTGCCTGCCCCCACACTTTGCAAGCCAGCTCCACCTTGCACAGCGCTTCACCTGCAATTTGCTTCCAATGATTGCCTGTGTGTCAGTAAAGCTGTCAGGGAACGTCCTTATGAATTTTCGGCTAGGTATGGCCATATGGTTCAATCTTCACTGAGAAAATATGAAGATGTTTTTGAGTTTTTCCTACATCTTATGGTGTCTTTCTGCATTTCCTCTGGCGCATTAAGTACACAGGTGTATCACAGGGATTTTATGCTGGCTGCACATAATAGAAGATATATATAAACCAGGGGCTCAGATTTTCCAGCAGAAAATGTGGTAAAGAACCCAGCCCAAATGATGCAATTGTTCTTTCTCAGGTAGACGCCCAAAGGGGGAACTGATTCAGCCTACAGTTTTTTGTTATTTTCTAAATGTAATTTTAGCAGCATCTGTTAACAGAAAAAACACATCTTTTTTTTTTTGTCTGAAATCTCTCTTAATCTGTTCTAATCTTCTGGCTTTATGTTCTGGGAAGTTTGGAAAGAAAACAGGTGGCAAATCACTGATTTCAACATTCAGTTTTGGAAGTGAGTACCCTAGCCCTACATTGCCATTGGAGGCCAGGGCTGTGATTGACATGGATAATGATGTGCATGTTTTGTTGTTCTGGCTGTGTGAGTGTTGACTTGCTCCAGTGAAACTGCTCCAGAGAAAGAGTTTGGATTTGCTTCTTAACAGTACTTTCAAGTGTGTACCTAATATCGACGGTTTCTGACACAAGGTCCCAGAAATTGTTTTACTGGAGTGCTTACAGAGTGTAGAAAGGAAAGTGACAAAAGCCATTACGTTTTTGGATCTGAGTGACAACTTGCATGCACCTAGTAGGTTGGCTTTCCTTTCATGCCTTGTTCCTCAAAGTGTATAGGACTTAATGCGTAAAGACTTACTCTCTTGTGATAAAGCACAGCATTTTGAATTGCTGTAGAAAAACCATTCAGCAGCCCAGCATTACGCTTTCCTTCCACAAGTAATCCCCACCAGAAGTGTAATACCAGACTGTCATCCTTGTGAGGGAACCTTTGTAGGGTCCAGGTGGCAGTGGCCTGCTACATGGCCCAGGAGAGCAACCTCCAAGATCATTTCCCATAAACTCTAGCTGAACCTAGTAAAATATTGGCCACTCTGCATGCTGCAGTAGATGAATATGACCTCCATTTATCTTTCATATTATAAATATTTTCTGTGATTTAAGGCATTCATTGCTTCCTTTTGCTGTCAAGGAAATGAAGGAAATACATTTCAGTAGCACTTTACAGAATGTACTTATCTTCAGTCATTGCTGTAAATACGCAGTGATCATATTCTCACTGTGCAAAATAAATCAGAATGTTTTGCCAGTTAGTTCACTCAAGTCTCAACTTAAGTTATGACTAGTGTCAGTTTTTCCCTTGTTAATAAACTTCTTAGCTACATCACATTTTTAATGCATTTGACTGTTTCACAGTTATAGTTAATATAGAAGCACTGGAATAAAATCAAGGTCTGCTGAGTATCATTTTCCTGTTTTATTTAGAACAGCATGGATCACATAAATAATAATAGCGGGATTTGTAAAGTGCCTCACCCCTGCAGTGCTTAAAGTCCTGAACAGAGGAATGAAAGCGGGATTAGAGGTGTCAGTCATTGGCATATAATGACAAATAAACAAATGAAATGTGATCATACGGAACCTAGGGAGAACAAAAAGAAAAATAATGAAGAAAGACCACAGAACCAGCATGTGGGAAATAGCTTAAAGTCAGGTAGAGCTAAAAGATCTTCAAAGGTGGAATGGGATGAAAAGAGACAAAGAAAGGCAGGAGTGTGCCAAAGAGTCTGTTGCAGCAGAAGCAAGGCTAGCTGCAGGTTTCAGGTGCTGTAGAGGTATGCAGACACAGGCATGCTCGCTCACATGCTCAGGGGTGTGACTCCAGACCTTTGATGCCCCTAATTTGCTAGGATGATGTCAAGAAACAAGCCATTACAATATCAGGGTCTTGTTAGGTCTACTTAGCAAATGTATTGGCATTAGCGGTATCCGTGACTTACTTTCAAAACTGAGGCTGATGTCAAAGGTGAACGCTAATTTCTCTGGTTTGATGGCCCTGAGGTTGCTTGCCCACTGTTTAAGAATAGCCCTTTAATTACCCTAAAGTGCAGCATGCTCGACTTGCTGGGGTTGTTTGTAAGCTTGGGTTTCAGGGAGATCTCTGGCTGAAGCATGTCCAGAGAAGGGCAAGGAAGCTGGTGAGGGGTCCAGAGCACAAATCTGGTGAGGAGCGGCTGAGGGAACTGGGGTTGTTTAGCCTGGAGAAGAGGAGGCTGAGGGGAGACCTTATTGCTCTCTACAACTGCCTGACAGGAGGCTGTAGCGAGGTCGGTGTTGGTCTCTTCTCCCAGGTAACAAGTGACAGGATGAGAGGAAATGGCCTCAAGTTGCATCAGGGGAGGTTTAGATTGGGTATTAGGAAAAATTTCTTCACTGAAATGGTTATCAGGTACTGGAACAGGCTGCCCAGGGAAGTGGTCAAGTCCCTGTCCCTGGAGATATTTAAAAGACGGGTAGACAAGATGCTTAGGGAGATGGTTTAATAGTGGACAGGTACAGTTGGACCTGATGATCTAAAAGGTCTTTTCCAACCAAATGATTCTATGATTCGGACCTCTGACTGGTGGGGAGGATGCCAAGGTAAAGCCTTGTTGAGGCTCCTGGCTTAGCTGTCGTAGCGTATTGGGTTCACACAAAAATGTACGGGAGCTCTCTAGGAGGCTGCTGGCTCAGCACTCACTAGTAATTAAAACAGATCAGAATAGGAGGTGGTGCCTGGGAGCTCTGGTGCTTGCGTGTGAGCCTGGGATTTGTCATGTGAGTGGAGGATGCTGTGATGGGACATGGTATGTGGAAAGAGGTGAATGTCAGAGATGCCTGTGTACTTGAGGCATATTTGAGTGTGCTCATATAAATGGGGAGAGAGAGGAGGAGAAATGTGGAGATTAAGTATCTCACAACCTCTTCCAACTCCCTCTCCTCTTGCTTGTGCATGCTGCACGTCTGCTGAGGGCGTTGCCATGTCAGCTTTGTCATTGTGATCATACAGTAATCTGCATAAGGCCTAACTTTCTGCTGTAATTTTTTGGGCTTTCTGCTTCTTCTGTTCACCTTTCTGTTCCCTCTCCCTCACTTGCATCTGTCATCATCCCTTTCCCCTTCTGAGAACGCTGTTTCTGCCCCCTCTCTTTCTCTACTGCCTCCAGCTCAGCTTTCCTTCAGCACCCTGACTCCACTGATATTTTCAACCCTTGCTTTAATTTTTCAACCACGAGAAAACATCACCCAGCCAAAGCCTTGTTCCTTCCCCAGCTGAGATGGCTCTGGGTGCTGATGTGCAGTGTCACTTGCACCACCGCTCACTCCCATGATCCCTGCAGGACGCGGGTGGCACCTCTGTGTGTCTGCCCCATGCCGCCAGCAACACCAGCTGTGCTGCAGGGAGTCCAGACAGGAGATTCTAACCTGTTCTGCTTCTTTGACTCCTCTGCTGTAGTGAGCACTGCTGTGTAGAAGTACAGAGTCCGTGGGGCCAGGCGACTGCTGTGGGGAGTGTTTCTGCAAAGAAACCTTGAACCAGAACGTACATGGTGAACTGACTAATTTGAATGCAACTGGTTTAAGTGGGTTTGGATTTCAACTAAAAATATTCACTCAGCCCTCGCCTCAATCCTTCATATTGTGTCCATAGAGTTTATGGAAACACTAAGTTAATTGCTTGGGTGTTTCCAGAACTTCTCTGGTATTTAATTTAAGATAACACATGAGGAAGTGTGTTTGCAGTTGAACGTAAGTTCTTTTTTACATCCTCAGTTTATAGTACACAAATGTTATTTTTATAAAAAATTCTTCCTGGTCACTGCAGTAACTGGCAGATCTCATTCAGGCTGAATACACAGGCTGTTTCCTCTCCATAGCAGTCATCCCCCTAGCTGGCAGACAACTAGGACAGTATTGCTAATTGCAGTATAACTGTTCTAAGGGAAAGCAGAAGACTCTCTTGTCCAGGGCTGCCGGTCTGACACTGCTAGCAGTAACATATAGTTGCATATTAAAGAAAAACATGGCCATGAGCGATCAAAACAGAGAGACTTAGATGCTAGTGAGTATCAGAAAAAGCCCACAGAATGCTCTTTGATTTAAATATAATGTGTCTATAAAAGTGTCATCCCTGATTCACCTCTCTGAACTGATGAGGTCAGTGCTGCCAAGACTGTGGTATGGTTTTGGCTGTTTTAAGAAGGTACTGTATCAATGATGGAGTCGATAGTCTAAAATGGAGTGACAGTGCCACTAACTTCTGTAGTAAAAATAACCCCAACCAAACTCTGAAACTGGAAACAGCAAAAAGAGAGAAGTGATAACTATGACTGAGAGGGAAAAAAAGGAGATCAAATGAGATGAGCTTAGTTCAGTCCAATTATTTGCTGAAATCTGGTGTGAGACTCTCAGGCCATAAGACTCCCTAGGAGGAGTGTAAAGGACCACCTTAGAGATAGGGTATCTCTGAAAAGTAAATGCAAAACTTCTAATATGGCCTAAGAATTGCTTCTTTACATTTCTGTACAAGCAACACCTAAGATATCAAGAAATATGCATTAGCTGTGTCTTTATCTATGTCTTCTGTCAGGAGGGATTAGGCTATTTAAATCTATAGGTTGCCCAGCGAGATGATGAAATCTCTGACACTGGGGACACATAGAACTCAACTGGGCTGGGCCGAGCAACCTGACCACTTCAGAATTGGCCCTGCTTTGAGCAGAGTGTTGGATCACAAACATCCAGTGGTCCCTTCCAACCTAAATTATTCCATGTGACTATATGTCGGCCCCACATACTTTCCTATGCAGAATTTCAACAACACACCTCACCACATTAAAAATAGTAAAAAAAGAATACCCAGAAGTTAATTTCTCTCTTTGCTGTTTAATATGACAGCACATCCCAGCTCCACATCTCCAGGTACTGTAGAAAGGTACACTGAGAAACATGAGGTGCACTCTTTCTAAATGAGTGTGATGGGAGGAGGGTTTACCACTGCCACATCCTTCCTCTTCCCCAGAGCAGGACATAAGCTTCTGGGTGAGTTTTTTTAGTCTCTTACAAAAATCTGGGATAGAAGGAGGGTAGCACCCCAGTTCACTAATCTCAGATCAGTTATCTCTTCTTCCTCTCACTTGAGTACATGAAGATTTTATGCCCTAGCAGAATCCCTGTGTTCGCTGCAAAGTGAAATCAGTAATTAATGAGAAATGCCTGACGCTACTTGCATGAGGGATGGTACATGTGCACATACAGGTGGCACTAGGATCAGGTGTTAGGAGCCATTTTTATCTTTAATGGAAGCTGACATAAAAATCCTTGTGACAGCTCAGCATTTTGTATTGTGTTTAGCACCTAGATGAATGCTAAGGATACTTGAGTATAATAATGAATGAGTATTAAGGAAAGGAGAGTTTCCAGTAGTACAAAGAAATTTTAAGTATCTGGTTGGCAAATAAGTCCCTTATGTCATTCCTGAAAACTAAGCAAGCTCTAGTACCCTCAAGAGATGTCAGCTACCTTCATAGACTTTGGCATGTTTTTGCCACTGCACAGTCTCAGGTGACAAAAATAACAGTAATCCCTGGATTTGCATTTCAAGAGGAGGAAGCAGCTCCCTGGGACAGGCCAGGGAGATTTCAGTCTATGGAAGGAAATACTAAATGAATGCTAAATGACAGTCTGTTTTTCTCAGGGTTTAAAGCATCATTCATTCTTGGGTGCATACCAGCCCATGGTTGTTGACAGAAAAAGCATTGGGGCTTTTCTTGGGATTTTTTTTTAATGTGTTTATTTATTTATTTACTTCAGCTGTGGAAAATTTAAATGGACAGTTATGTCTGGCTTTTATCAGTGACTGATATTTTGTATTAAAAAAATGAAGTATGAATTAAAAATGTGTAAATTTTGTAAGAATGCATACATAGAGATGAAATACATGTTAGTTATTTGTTATTGGTCCCTTTCTTTTAAAACAGATGCAGAGGCAAATAGTATGGAAATATAAAATTATCAGTTCTTCGCCATCTCCTTCCATTGGTGCATGGAGCAGAAAACCAGTAGCATAGTTTGTGGATGTAGTACCTCTGTCCACCCAGTGTCTTCAAAGATCTTGAAGGACAGTCTTCAGTCAGGAGAGGAAAAGGAGGCATTAGTTTTGGTACTGTTACAACCCCCAGAGACTACCTTGCCAATCACTTCCTTGTCTGTTGGACAGAAGATGCTGAAGGCCAAGGATCCTTCTCACAGAGACCTGTAATGATGCTTAGCTTGTTTGTGGATAGTTTTCCTGATCTGAATTGACTCTTGCTTTTTCAGTCTCTGCTGTGAGTCTTCAAAAATTAAATATTATTCTGTTTGCTCCCTGTATGTATGCTAAAGGAATCCACAAGCCTCAAACTGTGTATTTTCCAACTTTCCTTAAACTTTGTCCCTGAGCAGTAAGTACCTACTGTGTGATGGAAATTTTAATGTGCCATGAAACTTGGGAAGTTGCTATTTAAATATTCCTTTCAACTTGCTCATCTGCAGTTGCTTCCTAGACTTTGATATGCCTGATCAACACAATTTTGCAGTAATGCTGATTAATCACTCTTTAAGGGACAAAACTCCCCATAATGGAGATGGTGTAGCTTTAAAAAATAACCTATATAAATCTGCAGTTCTGTCTTGAATCTCTTCTGTTTTGTCAATCACCTCCTTTGTGCTACAGGTTGGATCAGAATGATATTGCTTGGGATGGGTGTAGCTCTCATTACAGACTTTTCACTCCTGGTTTCTCCATTTCCATGTCAAACTTCTGAACATGTGCATTTGCTGCCTGTGGGATGTTATAAATCCCTTCAGAACAGAACCAGAAAGTAGTTCAACTCTATTGTTTCATAGGAAATTACAAAGCTCACATTAAGAGCGTGTACTTGTCTTAAAGGGGTCAATGGCAAGTCGTGACTGCTGATGGTATTGGAAATTACAATGGGTAAAATGCATTTCATGTTATGAAGAAGACAAACAGCAAGCATAATGCAAGTGAAGACAGATAGCTTTTCCTTCATCAAAATATCTATTGCCTCTGGACAAACTACTTTACTTAAGAAAACTCTAAATCTAACCTATGGTCTCACATTACTTCTAGAAGGAAAAATAAACTCTGGAAAGTAACATAAAACATTCTCTAATCAAAACTATTTCATCACAGTCAAAAAACTCAAACTGGTTAACAAAAGCTTTTCATTTCACTTAATGATGACAAGCAGTGGAGCTTCAGAAAGTCAGGCTTTTTCTTGGAAGAGTAGAAGGTAGCTAACAAAAAACACAGGTGAGAAAGGAAGTTTGTCAAGCCCAAACTGGGAATTGTTTTATTAACTGCTCCAAGCAGAACCTTAATCATTTGACTCATCGGCTAGCCCTGAGGACTCTGTTTTGCCCAAGCATATTTTCCAATATGTGTTTAAAGTTAGGATTTGGTTTAACTTTTAACCTCCACACAAGCAATCTGCACTGCAACTGTTCCAGTAAGTACCTGGGGAGATCTCTGGAGATTTGCTGCCCTCAGCGGGAACAGCATTCTCCTTTTTCTGTCATGTATAATAAGGAAAGGGAAGATGCCAAGAAAATGCAACATTCAGCCTTTATTCTGTCTCCCACATAGTCTGTCTCGTTAAGCACTTCTCCTGAACAGAGTTTTCATGTTGCTACATGTATTATCTGCTCCCTCCTCTTTCAGGAAGCTGTCCATCATAACAGCCTTTTGCCACATTCATTTGAGACAGCAAAATTTACTACAATACCCGTGCCCTTCTAACCTGGTTAGCATTCTGATTGTGCTTCTTACATCTGATATCATCAGATAACTAATGCAAAACGTTCCAAAGTTGTATTTCTCTCTGCACGCTCACTGCCCCCCTGCCTTATTTGTTTGTGAGTTAATTTATTTTCCCCTCAGCTGTACTTCCATCCTTTAAAAAATCTGATGGATTCTTTACAGGAGCCATGGTTGATGTAATGAGTGCTAGTCTTCTGATGACAGCAGGTTGTCATCACAAAGTGTTTTTTCTGGGGCTGTGATTTTGTGAGAGCCTGCCCTAATGGATTCTGGTTGCTTATCAGCTTGGGTTCTGCTGATCATGTTTCACAACGGTGCTCATCTCTCCATCCTACGTGTCCATGGTTAGGTTTTCTAACTGGGGACAGGGAATGCATTTGTAATGTCATATTAATGCATGGTGATCCATCACTGCAGTGCAGTGATTTATGTATTTGCATAGTTCTGCATATTCTGCTTGTGGAAGTCTCTCCAGGCTTTGCTTCTGGGAAGTCTTTAGCTCATTCTCATAAACTTCTTGGGCCTTGCATATTTGTCTGTCTCTCTGATATTTCTTCTGCTGTGTTTTTGCCCTTAAAATATCTCCAGTGTGGTAAAAATGGAACATAAATGGAGTCATTTCTCTGTTGAGCTGCGCAAACTGTCCTCAGGTGGAAGACGTCTGCCTCGCTTTGGGTCCTGGGCTGCTGAGAGCTTCCACGCTTTCTGTCTGTGATCAGCACGGGCTGCTGTCACTGCCCCCAGCAGTCTGAATAACTAGTCTGTGCAAAGGAGGCAGTCTGTGATGGTAGGGGTCTTTCCAATGTTCAACCCATGCCTGTCATTGCTGCTGTATGGTTGCACTGTCTCCTTCTGCAGCTTAACTTACCCATCTCCTTGTTTTCCCTCGCGGTTTGAAAAGGTCCATTTTTAGTCCACGTAGAGAACCTACAGTTTTCCAGTTTGATGTATTCTTGTGGATGTCTGAATATCATGAGTTATGTACTTTTATCTAGAGCATTAATGCTTTTTTATACATAGGATACTGCCCTAAACACTGTTTCCCATCTGTAGGTGTGGTGTACTTGTGAGCCAGACAAGAAATCCTCAAGGGTCTGCCCATTCCAATAAAATGATGGAATTGCACATCTGCAAATCTTTGCCTCATGCAAGTTTGTCCTCAGATTCTTTCTAGCCCATCATTTACCTCCCTTGTCTTTTATTCATGCATTTCCTTTTGCAGAGTTATGGGGGTCTGTTCCCTCTGTGATTTCTGCTCTTCCCTGTACTGGTATTCTTGCAAATTAGTTGAGTGCCAGCTTTGCTTATGCTTGGCAGTTGGGTATAAGTGATATAAACTCTCTACTTGCATCCAGGGTTCCTTGCTGCATGTGGAGAAGACTGCTGAAGTACTATCCTTGGAGCAGCTGTATCCTTTCTTCTTCATCCAGTAGAAGAGCTGGGTCCTGTGGAATTTGCTTGTTGCAGAAGTCAGACATTTTTATGCAGTTTGGCAACACACAGGCCTATAATTTTGTCAGAAACTTGATTACAACTGTTGAAAAGTAACCTCTTGAAAACAGCATTTTTCTGCATTAAAAATGTGTCCAGAGCTTTTCTAGGAAGTCATTGATTTCTTCTAGCTGGCAGCTGATGAACAGTGTTGCTGTAGTGTATGCGGTGGCCTGTGTACATTATGGTTAAGATGTGGACTGTTCTTTTTTGGATTTCCCTCTTACACAAGCACACAGTGATTTTGCAGCTGTTTTGGTGCAACCTAAAGAACGTGCAGCTGCTGAATACATTATCTTTCATGTCCAAGAGCTGGTGTGATCTTTGTTTTTAATTTTGGATCTTTTTTCCTTCAGTGCTCTCAGTTTCCGATTTCATGTACCAGCAAAAATGAAGCTTTTTCAAACTCTATGTCCAGCCCTGAGCATAGATAGAGATGAGAAAACTCAGTGTATGGCAGAGATTTTACTCCTTTGCTCTGTGTACACTGTCCCTTCCTAACCCTGAAAACAGTGTTTCAGGATTCCTGGCCATTACTACACACGTATGTCTGATTGTAAGTTTTTAGATGATGTAGTGACAACCGCAAACAATCCCAGCAAAACCAAATGGAGAAACAACTGTAAAAGAGGCAGTTATGGAAAATTAAGTTTTTCAGGTCTCGGTCAGCAGCACCAACAGTTTGGTTTTTTTCACAGTCTGAACAGAAATGGGTTTGGTTACATCACCACAGTTTCCAAGGAACAGGTGTCAGTGTCCACGCACAGTTAGCAGTAATTGGTATGTCTGAGGCAGCCCCGGGAGAGCCAGGATTAGGCACAGAGTCACAGAGGCAGAGCTGTGCTCTTCCCCGTGTAGCTGGTTCAGCCAGCTCCAGACGAAGGTCCAAGGTAGGGCCAATACTAACAGATAGGCACCATGTGCCCTGCTTTGGAAGTGGATGCTTTCCATCATTGTTAATCCACTGTCAGACACTACACCTAAATCCGCAAGCCTTGGTGAGAACTCTCTTGGTGTAGTAGGACATGCTGCAAAGCTTGAAGCTTCTCTGCATTTCTGATAACACTTCCAATGCTACTCTGAGAAAATCCTACCAGGTTTTGTCAAGGTTAGTTTAAAAATTAAAATGCTTAAAAATTGAAAAAAAATATTTAAAATTTCTGCTGGGCCTTATCTTGTCATAAGGTATGGGAATGAATGATCAAATATTTTTTCTGTAATTTGTAAGGATTTAATAAAGAAAAAGTTATTTTTTTATATTTTTTCCAAATTATTTTTGAAGAATTTTTTTTCTTCAAAATAATTTTTTTAGGAAAAAATACTTTTCTCCTGAATGGATTGCAGTCCAAACAGGATAGTTTTTATGACAAAAATCAGACTAGATTGTGGTCCTTGTGACAGGAATTGGTCCTACATTTTAGATACTACTGTTTCTTTCCCAAAGTTTTTTTAAGGTTTAAATGCCAAGGTGGCTACAGAGACTTCTCAGGAGAGCTTACCACCCCAGATGGATCTGCTCGGATGTTCTCGCTGCTCACCCACAGAATCTTTAATGCTTTCTCTGGGAGGGAGCCCAAGAGGTGTGAAGGTGCTGCAACTTACTACTAGGATTATTTACTACCAACTTGCCTGAGGACAGACCTGGTTCCTGAATCCAAAGCAATGGTAAGGGAGAAGGCAGCTGAACTCATTTAAAGGGCAGCTGACTGGACTACAGTGTTCCACACTGACCCATCAGAAAATTATTTTGGCTACTGCACTGCTGCCTACTTCTGCCTCTGAAGACTTCTGTTTCCATCACATGCTATGGGCTGAATTGTCACCTGTTGACAGATTTTAGCCCATTCAGGGAAAAACATGAAGACGAATCAGAGACCCGGTTATAATTCCCCGAATTATATTTCTCAGTAGACAATCCTGATGCTGCAGTCAGTCTCTCGGGCTGCTTTGACATGTGTCAGCTGAGGAGAACAGCCTAGAGCACCTCCTGACCCCACTCCTCCTGTCATCATCACTGGCATTAATGCAGGGACATGGCAGAGGAATACCCTCCTGAGGGGCTTTCACAGAGGGTGAGAGGCTGACTCTTCCTTCAGAAGCTGCTTCTCAGGACTCATTTCACCTAGAAATACACTACATACATCATACGCTAACAAATAACTCAAGAACACTTCAATGGTTTCCACCTGTGGCTTGAAGGGAGTGACTGATGGTGGAGACTAGAACAGAGAAGAAAAAGAGGATGTGGATTTTGTAAGTATCCTGTCAGGGATGATGGATGCTGCAAGAACATTTTGGCTTTTATTGTGCATACTTATTTGATGGTTCTGCTTTTTGTTGCAGAGTGTGCTGAAAAGTGAAGTCTTGCGTGTAACTCTAAAAGCTGCCTTTTTTCTTAATGCTGCCTATATTTTGTCTGCAGGCAAGGGTCTACTGCCCAGCATAAGGGAGCTGACTATTGTTTTTCTTCAGAAGAAACTGCATGCAGTTTTAGTAGTTACAACAGCAGGGGGACTAATTGTATTCACTAGAGTCAAACATAAATAAAGTGTCTAAGAACTGGTTCTAGGCTGCAGAGATTGTCTGTGAAAGAAGTCTGTCCAGCCTCGACAGTGACATTGTCCCAGGTGAAGGAAAGCGAGCACCCTGGTAACCAAAAGCCCGGTTTATTTATTTTTTTTTTTTCCCAGCAGAAGTGATATTTAAAAGTTGGGAGAAATTTGTCTTAGACTCTGACTTCTTTTTCAGTTATTTGAGTGCATACACTAAAAAGCCAATAATCTTTGAAGGGCAAACACCTCCATCAGAGGTAGGAGAAAAGTATACGAGGCTATTATCTTGTCACGGTGTTAAACGGGACAGCTTCTTGGCATTCTGGAAAAGAGGAGTTGACAAAGAGCTATGGTGTGGTGTATTGTTCTGTGGACTGAATTTGATATTCTGAAATGTGAGGTTATGGTTTGTATGCTAATGGGAACCTGAATGAGGAAACCATTCATTCTTCAATGAGATCATATTCCCCTGTTCCTCATATACCTTACAGAGGAGATATGTGGGCAAATAAATTGCTACTACTAGATGTGCATTTTTTGTTCAAGGCTTCTGTGCTCCTGAGTTTGGACAGAGATTTTTTTTTTATGATAATTACAATTATATATAAAACATTCTGCAAAGAGAATTTATCGCTGTTCCTATTCCTCTGTGGTGTCTCTCACAAAGCCTATGCTCTGTACATAGAACTACTCCTTGAAAAGTTGAGAAATAGAATTGTAATTAAAAATGAGAACTAAAATACTGCTTGGATATGAATAAAGTATCAGGCCTGTTGTAGTTCATCTGTGGCCAGAAAAAGACTCCCTTGGGGTTACTCCAGTCCTCAAAATACAGTTTTCTTATCCTATTCAAGACATCTTACTAGATTCCTTGTTAAATGGAGAGATTGAATTTCATTGGGATTCTCAGTCTACCCTGACCTTTTAAAGTAAACTATAATAAAAAGCACAAAAAGAATCTGATACCATAAGGGTACACCATATTTGGGCCAGCAGGTGATATTCTTTGATATCTGTGGCGACCATCAATCTGTCATTTCTCTGCATTGTGTATGCCAGTATCATAGACGTTAGACAAACCAAAACAATCCCAAACTCTCTGAAATCTTTTTAAAATTTCATACACCCCTCTTTTTTTTTCTGACAAAGAATAATTCTTTTCTTTCAAAGATCAAAGACTGATACCCCATGTGGGTCTGGCACAAAACCCTACATCTCCTCAAACTGTTAGATACTTATTTGCTGCTATTCAACTGCCAGACATAATCAGTTAGATATTCTTACAAACTTTGATGGCTGTGAAAGATGTTCGTGACAATGATATCTCTTCCAGGGTATGACTAGGTTGCCATATGACATGATTTCATGGGTTTATTTTCAGTTTTGTCCTGCTTGTGCTGAAGTCTGTTATGGTTTTGGCATGGGTTTTAATAAAAGCAAAACTGGTCATTCTTTGTATTTCATGACAAGGCTAAAAAAAAAAAAAACATTTCTGAAGGCAGAGACCAAAGCACTTAATGGTAAATGATAGCAGATTCATCACCAGGTTAGACACTTGAAATATGGCAGTCCACTTTGAATAGTTACAAAACCCATTGCCTACCATCATTCTCTGCAGAGGATCTATTGCATCTGCCTGTCAGTTCATATGTAACCTGAATCTCTTGACACAAGGAAAAGGTAAAATAAAACGCTGTGTAAAAATCACTGTGGACTTGCAATGTACCTAAATATGATACTCCAGTTCAAAGAATGGTGTTTGAACCAGACTACAGTTACTGACAAACATGTTATTAATGATCAGCCATCAAATGCTTTTGATTAAAGAGAGAAATCCTGTAGCACTAGAGAAGGCCATTTCTCTTTTTTTCCTTATACTATAGTGGAGGTACTTAGAGAAAGGTGAACTGCTTTTTAGAAAGATTAATTACACCTGTGCTATATTTTTATCCTCTTTGGACATCAAGAAAAAAGAGAAGCTGACTTGACTTGATAGTATTTTATCTATAAATGACACAGACAGAAACTCCTTAGTTACAGGAGCTGAGTGAATAATATATAATACTACATGAAGCATTGCACTGAGAATCCCAGATACGTTCCAGCCATTTTTAGGAAAATTTAAAGGGACCCCCCCCCCTCCCCCCCCCCACCCAATTTGGCCCTGTTTGTCTTAACTAGAAGCATTTTGAATGCACTCAGTTAAGTATGTAATGGGGTAATGTTCCACAGACATAAGTGTTGGCTTTTCAAATGTATTTAAACATCTTAGGAGATAGATAGATAGATAGATAGGTGTTCCTGAACTTTTCAGCTACACCAAGAAAAATTAGAAGCTGAAGACCTAGGGTAATCTGATGCCAGACATCTACCCTGCTTCGACTTGTTTGAAAATCCCAGTGAGTCTGCAGTCACATGCTTAGATCCCTAGACATAGCTATAAGACTATCCCAGTATTGCCAACTGTGTCCCAGAGCTCATGCAAAGTTGGATGTTCACAGAGGTATGTACCATTCTGTGTGTCCTTGAGCATGATGTATTGCTTTTCTCTTGTGGCTATTAAATTCAGCTCAGATTTTGTGTGTCAACAGCAGTCTGACCCTTTTGCATGTCACCCTGTGTTCTCTGGTGTTTTGGGTCCACAATGCCAGGCCTAGTCCTTGCTAGCTGACATGTTCTGGGTTTCCACCTTCAGTCCGCCAGCTGAATGTCTAGCATATACCTCAATATGTGAAATTAATTCTCCTCAGCCAGGAGGCAAGGCAGAGCTTGGTGGGGGATATAAATTTTGAGGAAAAAAATAAGGGGAGAGGGTTCAACTTATACAGCCCCGCTGAAGGTGGATCTGGCATTGATCCTACTGTGCATGTGTGGTTGGTTTGTATGTGTTGGTGTGGCTGAGGTCCTCCAAGGGCGTAAGGCTGTGGTGCATGAACACATAAACTGCACATGTGCTGCAGCCTCTGGACAGAAACTTCCATTACTGTGGCTTTGGGAGGGGGTCTGGACTGCCAGTGATAAAACAGACTATGGGCTGAAACTCCCCATGCTGCTGGGGGTGATAAGGTAGAGATGAAGGTCATGCCCCTGTTCTCCTTGTGCCTGTAATCAGGCAGATAAAGATCAAACTGCATCATACACAATAAAGATGCTAGTCATGCATGAAGGGTCATAATTACAGACCTCTGTTCCTGTGCAGAATTCAGTCATACTTTTGCTCTTCCAAAATGATCCTGGCAGAGGATTGGCATGCCAGAGAAGGAATGAATGTCACCTTTTCTTGTAGCTGCTGGTTGCGGCGGCAGAATGCTAGAGATGAATATATTGGGTGAAGTTGTTTTTTCCATATGAAGTAGAGTGTTGTTTCTTGAGTTACACTTCTTTGGCCGAGTCAAGCATTTCCTGCGAGGACTGGATGTATTCATGCTCAGGCCCTGATCCTGCAATCTGATCTAACTGGGGGAGTTACGTCTTGTGCAAAGATGAAAAGCCCTCACAGGATCTCTGCCTAGGTGAAAAGGTCTGCCAGGGTAGAACAGATTGCAGAACTGGAACCAACAGCTGAAAACCAAAACTGACTCAGAATAAAATACATAGATAGAAAAAAAAAACCCCAACCCAGTCTTCAGCGGATCTTGAAAACCCACTGTGCTCACAGGAAAATAATTTTTCAATGGTTTGTTCCAACAAACTGGTTTTGGAGTTTTCAAACTTTTCAGGCTGACTTAATGTTTTTTATTACATTTTCTTCAGTTTTAACTTGGGCAGTATTCCCCAAACTGTAGACAAAGCTGCAATTTGAGAAGATATTTTCCCTCTGCAAAATGGTTTGCCATTTTTCATTGTGTAAGGAGTTGTAGGCAATCCTGAGGTGGCTTGTGGAGAATATGATAAATTTGCAAGGCATACTGTACTTAGAGAAAAAAGATGGAAAAGTTCCTCCACGCTTATTTTCTCCCCCATTTATAATCATTAGGCTTTAAATGCCCCATACATCTCTGTCATTTAGATAAGAGGCATTGATTGCTTAACTGCTGCACAGACATTTCATACACCTGGTTTTATGGTTTTAGATGACATTTCAGGGGTAGAAAGAGAAGGAAGTACTGTAAAAAGTGTTCACAGTTTGCAATGTCAAACTTTATTACATAAAGTCATAAACAACCCCAATTAGTAGTAAGTAGGTTCATAGCCAGGGTTTTAAGCCAGCTCTGGCTTCATTAAATGTTTCCTGCAGTTGAGCAAGGCATTGGGATATATAAACTGAGCTCTGATTTATAATAAAACACAGTAAAGTTTTAGAAAAGCTTTGCTTTTCCTTCTGATTGATTTCTTGTCAAGGTCCAGCAAAGCCTGAGGAAGGGGTTAAGTAGAGGTCTTGAGGGACCACTTGACATCTGCTACACTTGTGACTTTTTGATCTTGTTTTTTTTCCTCGCTTTGAGGGATGCCCTACAGTAAAGGCCATGTGTGCCTGCGTGTGTTTCCCAGAGATGGCCGGGGGTGGGAGGGGCACAGTGGCCAGGGGAGCAAAGAAAACAGCTCCTTGATGACAGATCAAATGAAGGCAAAAAAAAAAGAGGAGAAGGGGGATTACATGCTCCATAATCATGATAATGGGAAGGAAAACACTGGGGGTCTCAAGTGTGAAAGCCTTTGTCCAGAGGAATGTAAGTGTCAAGGATGTTTTGATATTATAAACCAAAACTGCCTGGGAGAGCAGCTTTCACCCACTCCTTCGTATGCAAGTGGCCAGCCGTGGGCCTCCTGGTGCAGTTTCCCCTTCCTGGGCACCAGAGGCAGCCAGGGGGAGGCCACAGGCCCTGACATGGCCCAGGGGTCCTGGTCTGGGCACCCCAAGAGGAGGGCTGGGAGCTCGGGGCAGGTGGTGGGTGGCCAGGTGTCGCATGGAGAAAGCCACCAAGATGGCCTCATGCGCTGGTCACTTTGGAGGGTGACATCTAACTTCTCTTGTACTTCTGTCTCCCAATCTGTTTTTTTTTTTTCCACACCCCTTCACTGGCCCCACCAACTTGTGGGTTCATTAGTCAAAAAAAGTTTGTTTATGAGAAAGTAGTTCAGCTACTTGATGGGTGGACATCATCGCAGGGGCTCCTGCTGGCAGCATGGAGATGTCTGCCTTGGAAGTGCCTGCTTTGCAGCATGGGCACTGAGGTCTCTGAAATCCATGAGGAGGCTTCAGTGCATGCTACAGCCTCTAGTCATGGCCTCTGGGCACCGCAGCAGCAGTCTTCCTCTGGGGGATCTGTAGGTCCTGGGGTGCTGCTGAAGGGTGCTGGTGCTGGGCAGCTGTTGGTTGTCCTTAGGTGGCCACACCAGGACGAAGGGATGCTTCTTTGCTCACTGAGGCTCCCACATCTTCTTGGTCACTTTTTCATCTTGTGTACTTCCCTGGGGGAAGAGGAGTGCCAACTTGCTTCCTCAGGCAAGTTTATTGTTTATTGTGACATTTTGTGAATGAGCAGCCTGTTTAACCCATAGTTTACCCATTTCTCTTAAAGGCTTTTTTCTCCTTCTTCTTTCCCTTCTGCTTCCGTTAGCCGACCAACCTCTATTCCCACACTATACCTCAGTGATGAACTGGGTCAGGCACCGGCCTCTAGAATCCCACAAATGTGGGTGTTTGAAATTGTGCTCAGGTTTTAACCCAACAGTGTGGCTCCATCTCCAGGTCCGACATTAGGATTTACAAAATGAAGGGGCAATAAGGCCACCTTCGTGTGAGCAGAAGGGTCAATTTCCTTCTGGTGATCCTACTTCTTTGAAACAGCTATTTCCCAGGAATGGGTGTACCATGGTTTCTTGTGGAATTTCCTCAGCCCTCATTGCCACAGCTGTGATAGATAGCTGTGCAAAAGCTGCTGGCCGATGTGCCGGCATCTGGAAGTTGCATGGGGACAAGCTCGAACGAGAAGTCATCTTGCTTTCATGTGCCGTGATTTCTGCAAAGCTGGGGTCTCCAGTGAGGACTTAAACTAATCTCGCATAGTTTATGAGTGAAAATCCATTTACAATGAGAATGACCCCCACTGACCAAAAGTTTAAACAAATGCCCTCCATACACATTTCCTACAGTGGGGATCAAGTTCCATACGTGTGATGTAAGCAGGCCTCAAACAAGCCTCTCACCTACACACGGAACAGAAATCATTTGCAAGGAAAACCAAAATGACAGCCATATGCACGGGACATTTTATATGCTACGGCTAGGCTTGCAGACCCCAAGTAGGAGGATCTTCTGATCTGAAGATGCAATTGAAAACAGGTGCCCGACATGCTGCACATAAAAAAGTATACAGGCAATTTGGGAGCTCTCTGGAGATTCTTTCAACTGCTGAAAATATGGAGATAGCTTCCCAGCCCCTGATCTAGCTTCCCAGCCCCTGATCCTGTGCTTCCCCTCTAATTCCCCTGCTCCCCCTCCTCTCAGAAACAGAGGAAACTGCCAGGCCATGGTGATGCTGCCCTGTTTAGTAAAAAAAAATGTGAAAAGGATTAAGGAGGATCCATCAAAATGTCAGCCTGATCTTGAACGGCTGGAAAAGAAGCTTTTTTTGTTCAAGTGTCTGTCACAAAGACCTGGGTGACCTTGTTTTGCCAGTGAAAGCCTTTGACTGTGACCCAGGCATGCTTCCTGTGTCCAGCTCCTATTTAGCAAATAAACTAAAAGCACTGCCCATGTTTATGGTAAATACCTGATTAGGTTCTACTAAAAAAAAAATAAAAATTACAGCTGGATAATACAGGACCAGATTAGGTTTCCTTTTTATTTGTTGTCATCACGTGCTCCCGATATTTTTGAGCTCTAAGGCTTGTTAAGTGGATGTTTTAAAATGGTGCGACAGACAACGCAGCTGTATTTCATTTGTAGATAATTGATGCAATACATGTAATAACCCAACTAGATATGTTGACTCATGAGCTAATTTAGGTGTAGATGTTACAGCACTAGTGCAGCTGGAAATGTTGCCATCACAACAAATCAGTTGCAGATTAATGGAATCAGGTCCCTGTCTGCACTAGGAAGAGATAAAAGGCCACAGGCAAATATAAAAACAAGTTCTGAAGAGTTATTGTAAGTTTAAACAGTATTTGAAAATATTTTCCCAACCACAATGTAATATGAACCTGGAATCGCTTTACTATATGGTGATTTGGCAATTTTATATATAGTGGATTCATAAAGCTGAGAACATGGGTAAGGAGAAAGGAGTATGGCCTAATGTTTAGGAGGTGAGGCAGAGGTGAGCATTTCCACGCCTACTGTTTGCTCTGCTACTGAGTGATATCGGTAAAACTGTCCAGGTCTCCATTTCCTGGTGTGGGTCCTGGGGTGATGGTATTTACTAACTACCACTCCAGGACCTGCTGTGATTTGGTAACATAATCATATAGTTAGAAGGTAGTGCTGGAGACAGAGGGATTTGGCATCTCTTCTCACCTCTGCACGTTGCTGGCACCCCATGTCCCATTTGCCTCATCTATGAAAGAGAAGTAAAAGTGTTTATGGATTTTCTGAATGCTTTTTGTAATCTGTGGTGGAGAACAAACAAATATGCAATTCTGAAGTACTGTTATGACTATTCTTATCATTAACATCATAGCAATGTTTAAATACTGTGTACAAGTGCATACCCAACCATTAACTGGTAAGTCACGTTGTATATGCCTCTATACGTGTTGCAGCGAACTTGATGCTAGTGATCACACTCCTGATAATAATTAATGGATGGATCCAGGAGGAACAGGAAAAATAGGACTGGGCTCCTGTGAATTTTTGCCTCAAAGCTGGGTTGTCTGATGCCTTCTGAAGTGTAAACACTGACCAAGAATTCTCTTTTGGGGACGTTTGTGATATCATTCACCCATGTCGACCCCCAGAGGACAAATCAGGGTTGGGTGCAGCCTGTAGCCTCTGCCTCATTGATTTCTCCCCACTATTTGACTGTCTTTTTGCAGAAAATGCATGAAGTTATTTTGCACTGTGTCTTTTACACATTGGTTAAAACTGACAAGCAATGACAGAGTATCAGGACTGAGAAGTACAAACAGGAGATAAAGAGATGTGCGTACAAGCACATTTCCTCAGAAAACAAGCTAAAAACTGTTTCCTTGACTCATTTCTACTGTTTTGACTGTCTTCACTGTATTTGCTTTCTGCCTAACGCTGCTTGTTTCAGTAATCATTTGGAATGATCAAACTGGAAATGGAAGTGGGTTAGGCAACAGTTCTCAAAAAGTTGTGGGGTTTTTTTTTGTTTGTTTTGGGTTTTTTTGTTTGTTTTTTGGTTTGTTTTTTTTTATGAGCCCATTTTAGGAAATAATTTGGGAACTCTCTGAATGTTATTTTCCAGGAAACAAAGTCGTAGCTTTGAAAGTATCAGTTCAAGCTGAATATTTCCAGACTGGCAAGAAAATGCTAGCCAGAGTCTTTTCTTGTGAAATGGATACATTTCTATGGCTGGTATCTGATTCAGTAATTTCACAGCAATGGATCTAATGCAATCTATCTATGGTTTTAGGGCATCCAATTTCAGTCACTCCTAAAGAATGCCACCACAAGTTTAATTCGCAGTTGATAATATTTTCTCTGTGAACAAAGGAAAAGGAAACTCTTTTGGCTGGAAAGGAAGTATAGGAAATTAGTATTGGAATCCACAGAGCGATACATATGAATGTATATACATAAACATGTAATTGGACTACATTGCTTGCTTTGCTAATATTGACTTGTGTTTAGGTTACTGGAATGATTGCTGATTTAATATGTGTACTTAATTGCTGGTTGCTGGTAGAATGAGCAGAAAGCCTTTTTCAGTAATATGGAGTGGAGGTAGGACACCTTGGGGTTAAACACTTCTCAATGGCCCTAAATGAGGTATTATTTGAGGAAATCCTGCTTCTTTGACTGTTGCCAAATGTGGCTTTATGAGAAGCAGCACATGGAAAGGACAACAGACAACAAAACCATGCCATTCTACCCATAGGACTATTGTGGAATTGCTTCTCATGTGTCTTCGCAGTCTGAAGAAACCAAGTTTTTCTTGAGTGGCCCATCTTAGTTTAAGATGAACATGAGTACTGATTCTTGTTGTTTTATAACTTCCTTTTTCTTCAGTTTTGTTCCTCCTGTTTAATATAAGCACCAGTGTGGCTGAAGCTTGTTGCCTAGTTGTTGTTATATTTATTGCTGTTTATATGTGCTGGGGAGGAAAATACTGCTGAAGTCCAGCTGTACTTACTGAGAATGCTTAGCTGACCAACAAGATGAAGCACAAGAGTGGAGATTTAAAGGAGCGCTCCAGAGAGGTCAAAAGGGTGGATAAAACTGTGAGTTATAGATATGCAGCAACTGGCCTTAACCTGAAACCATGTTAGGATGAGTGGTGTGTGTAGAATCACATCAGTTCCAGAACATGGAGCTCAACTCTGTGATGCTTCAAAGCAATGGTTTCTATTTCAATGCAAATTTGACAATGATAGATGTTAATCACACTCCTTAACGAAGAACCAGAGGCATAAAAGTGAGTAGTGTGGCATATGAATCCCATAAAATAGAAAAGAACCACATCCTGTAGATACACTTAACTGCTCAGGAAACCAATCAACACCTCTAAAATGTGGCTACATGGTAGCATACAATACTTCAAAGTTAGTAGAGTTTGCAGTGAAAACAAGAAGATCTCAGTTTTACGAAAATTCCAACAGGTAATTTTACAACTGCAGGAAAAATAGAGCAGAATTAGTCTCTGAACTGAGATAGCCTTATTGATAACAAAAACATCAAGAAAAGAAAATACTAGTTCTGAAAAGGAATTTTTTTCATTCACCACTGTTGCGGGGAGGGGGGGAAGTTTGCTTTAACCCTGATCCTGAAAGGGTTTAATTTACTTGCCCAATTTCAGACATGAGTAGTCTCACTCACTTCAGACAAAGGGTAGTCCTGCTGAGATCAATGGTGGTACTCACATATATAATGTTAAGTACATGCATGCGTCTTTTCAGCACCCGGATCTCAAATGCCTACCAGAGAAATAAATACACCTGGAAATAAATTTCAAAGTGCAAAGAGAATTTTTTTTTTCCCAGCCTGAGATGAGTATGCAGGAATTGGACACAATAGCTCATTTGTGATATATTTTATCACTTCTGAAACGTGTAAGTGGAATCACTTGTGGAAAATGCGGGAAGATTACAGTCCGAGGTGCAGGGAAATTACAGCCCATGAGTCTCCCTCTCTCACCAATCATGTTAGCTGGGGTCATCAGAGATTTCCTAGATGTCTTTGTGAGTGGGACTGTAGGTGAAGTTGAACATTTATAGGCTCAGAAATTTGTCCAGGGTTCTCATTTTATTTCAATATGAACTCATGTTACGTCTGTTGAAAATTCTACTGACAGTCCCATACATGTAATTTATGACATTTCCTATCAAGATGTTTAGCTGAATTAGAAACACTTGTGAAGAAGCCCGTCTGCAGCCAGTTAAAAAGCATTTTTGTAGCAGAGGTGAGGGCTGTTGAGGCAACAAAGGAGGGCTCGTCTTACTTTTATTCCAATGGCTGTTGATCAAGCAATTGCACCATAAACTGTTTACAGCTGTGGCTTTTGTTACGGTGACAAAGAACATGTTTAAGGGTAGACAGAAAGCCATGCTGCATGTTAGTTCACAATGACCGTGCAGTTTACACAGCAAACAGCCAAAACCCTATTTCTGCAACATCCAGGCTTCTCGATGGCTGATTTGTACTCTCTTCTTTGTCATTTGTTTTACTGATCTGGTTACCTGTATGTCTGTCCTAGTTTTCCAGCTTAACACAGTCTAGACCATGGTGATGATATACCTCCTAGTTCACAGGCTTCGTTTTAGGCATGTGAGCTGTTCTATTTAAATGGCTAAGGCTAAAATTAAAGATGCCCATAGGTTTGAAGGGCATTATTATTTACCCAGTGCGGGGAACATACCTGTTCCTTCTTTCACACCAAAAGAGAGAATTTTAATTTTTAAGACTGGTCAACTTATTCAGCTGTGTGGACCAGAGATTCAGCTTTCCATTTTTGCACAGTTTCCTCGTAGTTTTGTTTTGTTCTTGTCTTCAGGGACAGGATAATTTCACAAGAAAATGATGAGAACTGGCTTCCTTGGAAGACTGAATCTTTGCAAGCCTTTGTGTTGTCCTTGCCTGGGTGCAGAAGCCAGGGTGTGGACATTCACATGGAAATAGCCCTTTTGCCCCTTCTCTGTTACATGGGTGCACAATGACACACAGGCCAAATCATTTCATGTTTAGCTATCTGTCCTAAGTTGGTAGTCCACTCTGCCTTCATGGTTAGTAGATAAGCAGCTCCAGAGATTGCCTGTCTTCAGATGAGATTTACTGCCCTCTTGAGGTATTTATCTTTCTCCTCCAAGAACAGAGGGAGCTTAAAAGACCTTGTGCCCTCATGTAGGAAGTTTGTATCAACAACCACCAGCTGACGTACCTTGTCACGCTAAGGAATACAGGCTGCACTCCTCGGAAAAAAAACACTTTCTGTACAGATATCTTGGAAGCTGTAGAAGGAACTGGCAAAATTAGCCCAAATAAGCCTGGGCTCTTCTGTTACGTTGTGGCCATATGGCATTCCCTTACCTCACCATGTGCCACCTCATGGTGGGATGTTCTAACTCTGTTTCCCACAAATGATTCAGGTTACACAAAATCCACCCTCATTGGAACACCATTGACAAATGGCTCATCCTCATTGGAACACCATTGACCTGCACTGCCTCTGCAGACTTCAGGATTCAGGTCTTCTGGAAAAGGAGGTCAAACACAATGAACTGGAATAAATGGGCTCCTGGCCAAATTTCCTTGTAACATTACTTATTTCAGTGTTCCCAGAGATGATAAGACTTGCTTCAGCCTGGCCCTTGTTGCATGCTGGGTTATTACTTGAGAACATTACTTTGAATACCTGATGGTTGGTGTTACCTGGGTTTATTCCACCTGCATTATAAAGCCAGCAGTCGGGCTGGATTACGCTTTCCCAGGACTCAGCTTTTTGAAGGCCCATAACATTAGAACCAGAAGTCTCAATAGTGTTTTGAAAATCATATGGCCACAGGGATGGTAGTAACCTACCCGAGGTGAAGTAAGTTGTCACGTCCTTCTGCAGAGGACTCTGTTGTTTCTGAGACTCCTGCTCTTGATTTTCTGCTGCTTTCAGAGTTTATTTCGAAGTCCATTTCCAGATCATAACCCTGATACTTTGACTCCAGATGGGTAGTTTAGTTTACACTGTTTAGATACAGTTATATGTGCCTGATCTTTGACATCAGGTGGCTTTCAGTCATTAATGCAGGAGAGACACTTGCACTATATATTTTTTCTATATTAGGTTAGATTACATACACATTAAACTGGAGAGAGGAGATACATCTTTGGTGAAACAAAATAAGAAAGTAATTGACTGAAAAACCCTGTTAAGATCCCTAATTAGTACCCCTTAGAGAAAAAAAAAAAAAAAAAAAAAAGCCTGCAGATAAATGCAGAGGAAAGATACTATGAGATAAAGATATCATGGGAACCTTACACTAATCAAAATCTTCTGTGACTGCCTTATTAAGATACTTGCCTTAAGAACAAAACATATGGTAGAAGCCTCAAGGAGATAGGCCCTTTAGCTCACCACCAACAGAAGTGTAAAATGCTCCCAATTCCTTCAAGGATTTAAGTAATGCTTAGGGTGTTTCATTCACTGGCAAACATGGTGATTTGTGAAGCACGACTAATGTGTCCCTGGAAAGTTCCAGCATGAAATAAAACTAGGTGTGAAAGCCTGTCAGGGTCCAAAGAGATATGATTTAAGGGGAGGCGCTCCCTGAAAATGTGAGGATGAGTGTTACTAACTTAATCCATATGATACCTTCTCCCCCCTAAACGTATGGTAGAATGTAGGGCAGCAACACACGAAGCAGACATTAGTCATTGTCTACAGGTGATATTTCTTCCATGAATTTATCAGCAAGGCTTGCCATGCTGTGCTCAAACATTTGTACAATAGATTAGTGTATAAAGATTAAAACTAAAGGAGCTACCCTATGTTTACTTGCAGATGCACACACACACAGAAGATTTAAAAAGATGCTTGTTGTATTACAAATGTAGCTCTGCAGTCTTACACAGTAATAGAAGCAACTGAAAGCTAGGTGTCTGAACAGATAAGAGGGTGAGGAAGGTAGCTTGCTGCCACCAATGCTATTACATGAATGAGCAGGGGAATGTTATGATTTTCTGTTGGTTTTCACTTTCTTTTGAAGCCTGAGGATTGCCAGAAGCAAGATTCAGTCTGCTGTAATTTTGCGTAGATGATCCTAGATTTTCTACTATCAGCACACAAAAATAACATATGTAACAATCTAATTTAACCAAATATTTAATCAATTTAATCTAATATTAAGCTGTACAAGGTATATCTGTACAAGCACAGAAAAGAAAGACATCCTCCATTCAAGCCTACAGTCTTGGGAGATAGCTAGAACTGGGAAGAGCTTTGAGATCATCCAAGTAATTCCTCTCACATGGCACAGAATCACCCTGAAGGTAAACTGCAAGGCCTGATTTTGCAAGGCCTGATTTTGGTAGTGAAAGGTATATGGGATATTAGTTCACGGGACAGCTGAAAGAATATGTTCTGTTTTTCTGGGACATAGTATGGGGTATGCTAGGGAAGCTTCTGGCTTGTAAGGTTGCCACTATACCTTGGGCAGAAATACATGAACAAGGGATAGAGAAGAGCAAGAGGGAGCCTTAACTCTGCTACCTAAGTCCTTGTCTGTTCCCTGCTACACTTTGTCCATTTGACAGGAAAAGAGATGACTGTGGAGCAAGTCTGACATAGATCCGTAAAGGTAGGTATGGTTGGAGAAGGTGGGCAAGGAGCAGCCATTTACTGCACCCACCCAGTGCACCTGTGGTTGAGACACATTAAGTGCTACTGCTGTGCACATGAGGGAAATGTGCTTCTGTCAGCTCTTACTCCAGCTAATGTGGCTTACCTAAGGCAAAAGCACAAATCAGTTCCCCTCAAGAAACACAGGTAGGTATGGGGAAACCTTTATGAAAAGTGTGAAGTGATTTGTTCCTGTGTTCTAGCTAATACAAAAAGCTTGAATCCCAAAGAAAGCCTCTAAATAAGTCACAAATGCTATAGAAAAATTGCTCCTGGTTATAAGAACCATTGTTTTACATAGTTTTTAGAGCGAAAGGAAGTTTGGATTGGAGTAGATGGACTGCCTTAAAGTACAAACTGCAAGCATTTAGAAGTAAATCTAACATCTTTCTATTGCTACTCTTCCTCTTATGAGGAATCAAACTTACTGCAGACTTCTTAAAAATAGTAAAATCAAACTCAAACATCTAGTGTGTCAAATCCCAGACCTCACTGGTGCCTTTCTACCTGGAACTGGGTATCTTTCTAATTCAAGAGTGTAAAGACCTTTCTGTGCATAGTGGAAGAGGGAATAGCACCTTGGAAGCCCTGTTTTCACAGAATCATAGAATCAATCATAGAATGCTTTGGGTTGGAAGGGACCTTTAGAGGTCATCTAGTCCAACGCCTCCTGCAATGAGCAGGGACATCTTCAACTCAATCAGGTTGCTCAGAGCCCCATCCAACCTGGCCTTGAATGTTTCTAGGGATGGAAATGCCTGTCCTCTGTGTGCTGTTTTCCTTGGTATTGTCATTTTGTTTGTTTTAAAGTAAAGAACAACTGTAACAAGCTATGCAGCACCATCTCAACCATTTGCAGTCTCACAGATCTCAGTGCAAAAGGACAGTGGCTGTATCGAATGAACTGTATTTAGGAATACGCCATGCTGATAATATTTTCTTGCTGTCTGTATGGTGAAACAGGAAACAGACATAACATCTGCTTCCTCATCCACTGATGTTTCGTTGGTTTATGTAGCTGGAATAATTTCACCTAAAATGATGAATTGAGCTCCTATGTTGAGTGAAGTTGTAACCGTGCCATATTTTACAATTTTGTGTTTCAGTCTGAGCATGTGAACTCTGGTATAATGTGAGGGAAAAAATGTAATATTTTTATTGTAGAAAACAAGACTTCGGGACTTAAGAGAATAGTAATACTATATTGAAAAGGGAGAACAAAGAGTACCTGTTGTCAGGTTATCTTGACATCTGATTTCCCTTGAAAATAACACATCTTGAAATTTCCTTCTGAATTGAAGACCTGTAACAGTAAATACACTTTTTCTCTCAGGCAATCACAGGTTGTTTACCTTCCAGTGTGATATGGCAAACAAAATGAAAATAATGGAAAATATATTATAAAAACAAGAAGCTGTAGTGAGCTGTTCCTGAAATGGGCCTATAATGGGCATGGTATTTTGGAAGTGTTAAATACAGCAGAAACACATCCCAGGGATTTGAAAGTAAAATTTTCTCCTGTGGGTCATACTTGAACGGATGCCTCTGCAAGCTGTTAAGAAGCACTGCACGGGCAAAGGTGTCAGCTATGAGATTTGAGATTTATTCTTTGTGACCATGATGACTTGATAGCATTTCCCCAAGAGAAAAGGGCCTGCTACTGATTCACTCAAGTATGAATGCACATGCACGTTGCTAACGCAACATTCTTCTGCTTTTCGAATGCACTTCTATTCCTCATCTTTACTATGTCTTGTGACAGTGAGTGCACAGCATAATTATGTGCTGGCTGAAAAAATACTTGACTTTGTTTGCTTTAAAGCTGGTAGCTTGTTCCTGTGCTATGCAAAAAAAGAGTGAATAATTGTTCCTCAATCATTTCTTCAGACCATTCACCATATTTATTATCGGACCTGGGCCATCTCCTCCCGTCAGTATTCCCTCCTTTCCACCAAGGAGTCTGAGCATATTTAGTTTTTCCTCATATGGAAGCTGTCCCATGTCTTTGATCATACATGCTGGTGTTTTCAGGCTCTACATCTTGAGGCACGAACAGCCGTTTAAGGAAAAGGACATCTTCCGTGAGGGGCTTCGCTTCTCTCCCACAGCAGGTGAATAACGTCAAGTCACAACAAACTGCTAATAGGTTCCACCTTGGCTCTGACCGAGCATTGATGGGTTTTGATTTCCTCCCATCTACATGCTGAACCAAATGAACAGTGTTTCTTGTGTGTGGTTAGTGTTTAAGGCCTCATTGTGTACACGGCCTTGAAAGATATATTTTTATAGGTAAGCACCTCATAAAATATTTTTCTGAAGACATTTATCAAGAGGGACTTTGAAAAACTGTAAGGAGAGGGGAAAGAGAAGGCGGGGAAAGCACAACATGTGCCTTTCAGCTGCCACAAAGCCCTGCAGCAGCCTTCATGTGAGAGGTGACACTTTGCACATTACAACAGGGAATCAAAAGATTTATACTCAACACTCCATATATATGACTCTCCACGGCATCATTTTGAAAGGGTGATTATTGGCTTGACATGAGGGAATATTCTACATTAAATGCTGAAAGATCTCTATGTACATAGCAATAATCACCTGATGCTGCTTTTTCTTACTGCATGGCTTTTAATAATAAATAATCATGATAATGATAGTTAGGTTCTCCCAAATTATCCCATTTGTTTTCAAAGAACCCCCAGGGCCTGGTATTTATCACTTGATGTGAATGCTCACTGCTCTTTTCCCTCCACTTGCACATGCATATAAAAGAAGCGCAGACATATGAGAAGTGCCTCACTTAATTTGATGGCAGTTCTGTTTATTATTATCTCCCTGAGCTGTGGTATTTGTAGTTCAGTTGTTGAGCAATTACTAACCAGAAGCCATAGGTCCCCTGTTAGGCTTCTCCCTGGGATCACCCATTTTCTACCCCCAAAGGTCTCGTGTTCAAAAGCAATGCACTGACTTTGGAAAAGGCGACAGGCAACACCTCTTAAATTTTTGTTTAAGTCAAGAGTTGGAGCACCCATTGAGTTTAGACAGGACCAGTTTGTAAATATGTTCTTTATACTTGTGTTTACACAGCAGCTTGGGCTAATTGGAGTAATTCAGCACATGTGGAGTGGGAAGAAGGAGAGAAGGATGGCCACAGAAAACCTAGACAACGACTTACTACAGTGCAGGAGAAAGGTCTGATTTTGAGAGGCATTACAGCATGGCACCTGCAAAGTGTAGTCTTTGTTCATGTCTGTTTTCTGCAATAAAGTTGCCTTATTCTGCTAATTTGAGGTATGCACAATAGAATAGCTTCTCTTCTCGCCTTCCTCTCCACATACTATTAACCTTATGGATGAGTGAGCTGATTTGGGATAAAAAAATGACTGGGCTCAACTAGAGGTATTTTGTGAATTAATAATTTCAGTAGTCATTTTTCCTAAACTTTTGCGCTTTCTGCTTTTTTTTTCTTTCCTCTTACTGTTCAAAAGAAAAAAAGTCAGCAGTTCTGAAATACCGCCTGAAAGATGAAGTGCAGAAGTACATGTAAGCACGACCTAAGTTTGCCAGAAACCGACAATAGTAGATGAAAAGCAGGTGCTTCTGTAAAAGACCTGGCTGGTAAAGCCCAGGGTTACAGAATAAATGACATGTCCTCTATCTGTGACCAGATTTTCACCAGGTGAGGTTCTGGCCATGCAAGACTCCTGCTGCTGTAGCTGCCATGCACTCCCCCATCCATGCAGCCTGCAGTAAGTGTTATTTCATGACCCCAGCAAGTAGAGAGAAATGGGAAGTCTTTTGACTTTCTTCCTCCCCACCCCATGCTCTGCTTATTCCAGTTCTTACAGACTTTTGGCCTTGCCTTGACCCAGCCTAGCTCATTGAAGAAGACCGGCCTCACTTGATAGCAGCTGTCAAAGAATTTTTCTTCTCCTTGCTTTCTTCAGCAAAAATAATCTAGACTGTAAATCACCAGCTCCTTGTGTTCAAAACCCAGGGACAGCTTTTCTGGAAGCTCACTGGGACAAGCATGAAGTACAAGGGAGTTATGACCTAGGGATTTCCTCAGGCCCCTCACTACAAGAAAGACATTGCGTTGCTGGAACATGTCCAGAGGAGAGCTACAAAGTTGGTGAGGAGTCTGGAGCACAAGTCTTCTGAGGAGTGGCTGAGGGAACAGGGGTTGTTCAGCCTGGAGAAGAGGAGTCTGAGGGGAGACCTTATTGCCCTCTACAACTGCCTGACACGAGGCTGTAGTGAGGTGGGTGTTGGTCTCTGCTTGCAGGTAACGGGCAATAGGATGAGGGGAAATGGCCTCAAGTTGTGACAGGGCAGGTTTAGGTTGAACATTGGGAAAAATTTCTTCACAGAAAGGGTTGTCAGGCTCTGGAATGGGCTGCCCAGGGAAGTGGTCGAGTCCCCACCCCTGGGGCTATTTAGAGGAAGGATAGATGAGGTGCTTAGGGACATGGTTTAGTGGTGGGATGGCAGGGTTAGGTTAACGGTTGGACTTGATGATCTTAAAGGTCTTTTCCAACCTAGACGATTCTATGGTTCTATGATTCTAAATAACAGTAGCACCAAATCTGAAGTGCCATTTGCTGTATACCAGATAAAAATACAATTAAACACAAGCTCTTCTTTCCCACCTCCTTTTCCTTCTATGCACCTTTCTGCCCCTGGATGTGTTTTATATATATATATTTATTTTCTTCTTTTTTTACTCTTGCATCTCTATTTTTTCATGCCTTTTGTAGTTTTTTCTACACCCGTGCCTTTCTTGTAAAGTTACTCTGCTCTCCTCTTTTACAATCTCTTCAATCTTTCATCCTCCATTTGAGAGTTCTCACTACCAACATAGTCTTCCCGTACACTTGCTTCCTGGCAGGTATGTCCTGTGCCTCCTGAGATGAGAAGTCTTCTGGTGCAGCTATTCTTGATTTTGTTCCACCAAATCAGCTGGGCTGTGTTGGCATGAATCGATAACTTGGTTGCAGGATGTTTCTTCTGCCTGCCAGATTTGAGGAGGGAGCTAATGAGCAAAGCGGTAGGGACAAATCTAGTTCAGGCCACAGTAGTCCCGTGGTCCTCCAGGTTTTGTTAATTGCCCTGTGATCCCACAGGTAAAACTGACCCTGAGGGTAGAGGCCAGCAGCATTCTTTGCACCAGCCATTACGCACTTGACTGGCCAGCTAGCAAGTGACTTATGAGCAGTGCTGGCCACAGCAAATGCTTTTTGGGGCAAGACGCTGAACACAGCAGTCTCAGCAGATAGTTTTGGATATATGCTGACATAGCTGAGTTCAGATGATCCAGCAGTCAGTGCTTGTACGAGCCTTTTTACACAAGGCTGTAACCCAAGTGCACATGCTTGGAAGCAAATTTGAACCAAAGTGTTGAGCCTTGCTGTGTTCCCCTGCTGACTAATTTATGTATCAGCTTGCAGGTAACAGAGAAAACACTTTCTTTTTTCCAGCTGGATCAGAGGTAACCATGCTCAGAAATGGCAACGAATCTCTCCAGCTGTATGCATGTGTCCTTCCAGACTACTGAGTTGGTTCAATATTTTGTTCCCTGAAAGAATAAAGCAGCTGGAACAGAAACCTTTCGCTGACACCAAAGCACCTTGAATCTCAGACAGCTTCACTTCATCCTCAAGATCACACTAAAGAGTGCGTTCCTAAACCCATTGCCTCACTCCCGTAATATTGACTCTCCTGCACTTATGAAAATGTACTGTGTTACACAAACAAACATGAACTTTACAAACAAGTGTTCTTTTTGCCTTAAATTCTGAGCAATTCACAAAAGTTATGAAGCAGAACCTTCCATGAATGCAGGTGCCTCTGAATATAAAGTCTCATTTGCATTTCTCTTTACTAAAGTAGTGCTGTTAGTTTCGATGCCGTCACCAACAGCACAGGCATGGTTTTCCAAGTCTATTTTCCAAGAAGAGGATCATAATAGAAAAGACCTTTCAGCTGCCGATGTGTAGGTGGTGGCACTTTGCTGCTGCTCCAATCTCATAACTGTGTTAAGGCCAGGTGAGAGGGAAGTCAGAAGTTACTTTCCCCTCTGCAGTCAGGCCACTTTCAGTTACTCTGTTGTGACAAGAGTCTTTGAAATGATGGTGAAAATAATTGTTCACAATGAAAAATGATCTTTTTTCTCCTGACAGAGCTGAAGTGTGTGCCCTTGGCGACGACCTATCTGCGATAGCCCTGAGCTTTGCAGAATGCACCCACTGAACATAAAACTCACAGATTTGTTGATGTTATTCTCTAGGGAGGGATGAAAGCTGCTGCGACTTGCATTCCCAGCAGCCATATTGATTTTAGTTGCACTGAGACATGCCAAATAAAGAACAGACACCAGGCTAAAATTATAATAGCCTATTTAAGAGAGGTTTCACACTGACAGCCATCTGAAAGCATTTCCTGAGTAGGCCCAAGTTCAGCCACTCAATGTCCCATGGTCCTGCTCCGGCAAAGACACCGGGAGCATGCCTTACACCTGAGTACCTGTGACTGAGATTGCCAAGAGCAAGTGGCAAAGAGTAAATTCAAGTCTTGGTAGTAAAGAAAAAGGTGAGGGAGTTCCCAATGGTTTTCTGTATTTTCTGAATTGACATGTATACTCTGATAACCAGTTTCAGACCATCTTTTAAGATGGAAGTTTTTGCTTCTGCTGGAGAAAGACCTCCCGAACCTCACATCATCTGTTGCTAGGCTGGAATCTACAACAGCTCCTTCATTGTAGTCAGATTTTGCTGCAGGAGGAAGGTTGCACTTGAATGTGTTTGAATGCTTTTTTCTTCTGTTAAACAGCTCTGGGTGTAACACAGTAGCTGCACTTACATTATATGGATTCTGGCTCATTTCTACTTATATATCCTCAGTAAAGTTTTTCCTTTTCCAAATTAGAGGCTCAGATTAATATATTTTATAAGCTGTTTTTTTCTCCCTGAAGTTTTAGCTTTTTTCATTAAAAAAAAAAATACTGGCATTTAACTACATTTCTTTTGTAAACCTTTAGAGTAGCAGCTGTGCTTACTACCAGCATGACATGATACCAAAACATATTGTTCCTTACAAAAAAAGAGAGAAAGATTGAACAAGGGTGAGAAGGAAAGAGAGAGGCCAGGACCCTTCTCTCTGGTCAGGCACAGACCATCCTAGGACTCCTTCTGAGCCCTGTGGGGGGCTGGCAGGAAAGAATTTGTAGCCACAGGGACATGTTATCCAGAACCAAGGATTGAATCTAATTGTAAGCAGATTTTGCCCGCCTTTTTTGGATGAATGATGGCCCACTGGCATGTGACCTGGTGTCTAGAGTGATAGGAAACTCTTTAGTGCAGATGGTACAGAGCTGCCTCATAAAATGACTCACTGTGAATCCTCACAGAAATCTCAGCTATAAAAATGATAATGGAAAAAGCACAGGAAAACGCAAAATGTCTTAAGAACAATTTGTTCCATCTCATGTCTTCCATTTTAGATACAAAGAAGATGTATTCTACAACCAAAACAACAGCTTCTTCCCCTGCATTATTTTTGACTGGCCAGGCAAAATCAATACAACAAGGTACTGGAATTGTGGAGGTGGAGGGAACTGTTGGAGAAAGCAAAGTGACAACTTGCAATACTCTGGCCACTCCATAGGGAAGAGACCAGACTTCTTGGGAAATGCTGTACGCACACAAGCTCTTCTTTCCCTTTTCCACTTCCCTTGTCTCTCCAACAGCAGGAGGAAACAAAAAAAGGTACCTGTGATTTTCCCAAGAGAACCACTGAATTTTAGTTCAGAAATAATTCTGAACCCCTGTGGGCGGAATTTTTCCTCCAATCCCTGATGTAATTAAGAGCATGTATTGTAGCAGATAGTGTGCCACAGAAGTCACGTTTTCAATTCTTTCCTTCTTTCTTTTGAATACTCACACATTTTCACTTCCTTTTCTGTACAATTTGTTGAACTTTTTGCAGTGTTTACCCCTTATTTAATGCAACATCTCTGCAGCATTCCAGATTGCCTGTGACTTTTATTCAATTTCCTGTGTTCAGCAGGGACAGGCAGTAACACAAGACCACGAGCAACACAAGAGGCTGAGAAGAGGGGAGTGTTGAATGTGATTTTACCCTTTCTCCTCTTTCTGCCATGGGAGATGATATCAGAACACTAAGTAAGAACATATGAACCATTTTGAAAGACAAAGTGCTGTCTGCTTGCAGGTTGCATGTGTTATTGTGACAGTGATATAGGGCACCTTGTATTCTTACTCCATGGTTCCTATGTCAGCATTTTAATGTGGTTTAGCAGCGAATCCTCTAATTTCCCCTGCCTACCTCACTTAGGTTAGATTTGCAGAGCAGTTCCTGTGAGAACAAATGAGATTTTTCTCTTAGAAACCAATCCCAAAGTTCAGATCCATGAACTTGAGAAGCTCTCTCCCATCCCTTGTGGGGGGGCAGGGTCAGACCAAACGTATGGTCCTCTGGGCAGCTGCAAACCCTCCAAGTACTTGGGACACTTGGTCCAGGGAATCACAACAAAACTAGTCCAAACCAGAACTACACAGAGCATGGGTGGAGGGGCTTCAACACAAATTGTCCTCTCAACAGGTATGCACAGCTGCGTACCTCAGCCTTACCTCACTTACTCTCTCTTGGCTGTCTCTGTGCAAGACCACGTAGCACCACAGAGTTATAAGTTAACTGTCTTTCAAGGACCACGGAACAACACTCTTCACCACCCTGCCCCCCCAGCAAACTCACAGTGTGAACGCTGTGGATATTAAGCCCAAGATGAAGTTATCTACTCAAAGCAAAGAATCATTCTGAAGATCCTTCAACTAATCCTTCTCCATCTGTACTGTCTGTGACTTTTTAACTGTGCACACATCCTTCTAAACCAACCAGGTGCTCCCGGCCACTTCATTTTGGGTTTCTAATGCCAGAGCCTCTGTCCTCTGTGAAGAGCTTTATGTAGAGATGTCTCCAGCTGGCCATTTGGTAAGGCACTGCCCTCACTCCATGAAGACAGGCAGAAATGGAGGGGAAGAACCAGTACCTGCGACCTCCCTTGACTGCTGGTGGCACTGAGCTATCTGCTTGCCATCTGATGCATACATTGAATTTGTGTCAGCTCAAGAGCCCTTTTGGCCACAGGATCCTGTTGGGATGAGACCATAAAAATGCTTAGATCTATGCAAAGAGATAATGACTCTTTTCGCTCAGTGAGATTCCTACTGTGGAATTCAGTGGCAGGTTCCAGACTGAACCCTGCCTGCCTGCAGTGATGCAAACGAGGCAGGGGGCAGGTCCTTTTTGGGGAGAGGGAACAAAAACATAACAGTCTGTGGGGAAGCAGGGATGTATGCAAAAGGCTTGGCTGTAGCATCAGGAATTCAAGCAAAATTCTCTCTCAGTGGTAATATTATGTTCACTGTTTGAAACCTCTGGAGCAATACTTGTCTGATAGATCCAGACTTAGACTTCATATTGGCTTTCAAAGCTGTGATCTGTGCAGGGCAGGGTGGTCCTCATAACAGAGCAGAACAGTTGCAGAGGGGCACACAGGGACAGCAAAGACTTCCTGTTTTGAAGATGCAGGTTTTTTTGACGCTACAGCACTGATTTGTAAGCATGTCTAGGACTTGCCATTCAACATTTTTCCCTGAAATTCAGATGAAGTTCCCCCCAAATTTTGGACTGAGACTCACTGTGGTCATAAGATCCACACTATAGAAGACATATTTTATTTCTAAAAAGGAAATTAATTCTGTGCTTGTATTTGATATGCAATGCATGTGCTACTCTGCCTTTGCACCACACTGCATAACACTTTATATACAGGCAGTTAAGAGGTTGACTTGAGGAGGTTATGTGGAGAAAAGTCAGAAACACAATCCTGAATCTTTCTCTGTTTTGCTATAAAATCTACTATTTTTTGTCTGTATAAACAATTTCTTTTTAGAACCAAGCCCCAGGAATGTGGACCTGCGATGAAAATATATAATTCAATTTGAAGCTGAATATTTGGTGATAAAAGTACTCCCAGGAATAATATTTAAAGAAGGATTACATTCTTCCATACTTTAGTTGCTTGTTTTCTTATGGCAAAGTAAACAAAGGCACTTGTACGTTTAACTCATTACATCAGAAATGATGACTGATGAGGTTTCCTAAGTATTTATACACACACATACACTCGCACAATTCAAAATGGCCATAAGGTTATTTGTAATTTTGTTTCAGATTTTTTAAACTCCAAGATTACGAACTTTCAGTGTGAAAAAATGCACAGGAGGTGTGAGATCTTCATTAGATTTGTTAATAAGCTGACAGTTTTGCAGAATCCCGGACAGCATTCAGAGCTCATTTATGTGTATGGCTTTACATGATATTAGAATATCTTGGCAATAACAAGTTTGTAATTGAATTATGCAATAGGCTCTTTATACTGCGTCTTGTAAACATTTTCATTTTTTTGAATACTCTGCATACCAATGAACACACTGTTCCATCCTTCTCCTGACACTGCTTAAAACTGTGAACTTGAAAGGATTTAGTGGAAGAAGAGCTCTTTTTTCTCCCTCTTCAGATAATCAACATATCAAAAAAATATTATTCTCTATAAAATAACTCATAAGCTGCATTTTGCTGGGTGGACAAAAACCACTGAACAAATCACAGTGAATTTCCTGCATCGCAATTCTACAAACCATCTAAGGAAACTGGTGTGAGTAATGGTGCAGTGCTGTGCTCTTTAAAGTGCTTCAGGTCCAGACTTTGTCTCATTAGACATGGATGCAAGCTGCAAGGTTTGGATTTGGGTTTTTTAATGAGCATTTTGAAAGTTCAGAAGTGTGTATAACTAAGTTGTTGGTTTTTTTTTCCCCAGACTGTTACATGGAAAGGCTCCTGCTGTGAGGTTTGGATCAGATATGGAGTTTTGGTTCAGTTCTATTTTTGTTTTTAATGTACTCAAGTTCTCAGTGTTCACAGCCTGCCATAAACCTCCTCTCTTAAACATGCGCATTGTTAAAACATGCAGAAGACTTGGCTCAAATCGAGCATCGTCTAATGGAAGCCAGCAGAAATGTGGGCTGGAACGAACCCCCTAGCTGCAGTGTATGACCATGGTGAACACCTGGACTTGCTGGAAATGGCAAAATGAATGGCATTTTCATAGGATCCATGCCTGAGAATTGCTTAAACACTCGGCACCCTAGCTCAGGTAGGAACAGTTCCTCTGAAATGCCTCTGGTGCTCCAGGAGGGGCTGCCTCAGGCAGCGCTCAGCTTTTGAAAAAAATGATGTTTCTGGCCATGTTGCTTATGAAGCAACTGTACTTTTATAGCTGAAAACAAGGCTCACTCTTGAATTATCAATAAAATAGGGCTAGCTTTTCCAGCTGCTTTGAGTGCTCCATCCTCTGGCACTATGACTGGAGTCAGGAGGGGTTGTTTGCCACAGCTGCTCCCCGGCACAGCTGAAGAAGTGACTTTTCCGACTGCTTGCACGCGGGGTCTCAAACTCCTTGGCTCCCAACAGACTGCTCCACACAAGCATCCGAGCCCCATTTTGCAAGCAGCTTCTTTCCATTTATCCCCCAGTAACACCTTCATTCCACTACCCTTCTTTAGCACATGAGGAGGCGAGGGTGGGGACAGATAAATGAGATAGCAAATGTTTTTGGGGAAATTTGTGGCCCAGATGGGAGTTCTCTCCTTCATGTGCTGCTGATTTTTTTGGAAGCTGGGATGCCTTTAACAATGATGGTGTAAACTGGCGTATGCCTCAAGTAGACCATGACGAGTTTATTTTCATTCCTTGGGAGAAGCTATGCTGCACACCATACCTGCCAGGACTGGCTTCCTTATTTGCGTTGTGCTGATAAGGCATTGCACGGGTTACCCTTAATGTACCACACCAAGAAGGGCTTTATGTGCCAGCTATGGAAGCCTGGCTTAGGGGAGATTGTGTTGAGAAAAGTCAGAAACAAAATCTCATTTTTTTTCCCTGCCATGCCATAAAATCAACTATTTTTTGTCTGTATAAACAATTTCATTTTAGAACCAAGCCCCAGGAATGTGGACCTGTGATGAAAATATATAATTCAATTTGAAGCTGAACATTTGGTGATAAAAGTATTCCCAGGAATAATATTTAAAGAAGGATTACATTCTTCTATACCTTAGTTGCTTTCTTCCTCTGGCATAATAAATTTAAGCTCTGTGTATATTTCACCCCAAACACCTCAGCTGATACTTGATGAAGTTCACTTGAGATTTTTGTACATGTATCTAAAATGGCTACCACATTATTTGCCTTTACATAAAATAAACGCAAAGCCTTAAGATTTGTAGCCTCCTTTGTCACGCAGGATCCAGAAGATTGTGGGCTTTGACAGGGTGGTAGATCTAAACTAATTCAGGAGACAGCTGTTGACAACTGTGAAGTCTATTTCGTCTGAATAGCAACACTTAGAAATAGCTTTGATTTCCTTAGTGGAAATAAGAAAAGAATCTCACCCATGCCATAAATATTTTTAAACCACTAAGATTCATGTGAACGACAGTTGGAGATGATTATGTCTGAACCGTGCATGGTTGAGGAGACTACTGAGGGTATCAGTAGCCTGTGCATTGTGCAGGTCATTTGGTGGGAGGAATGGAAAGGACTCTGCATTTGCCCCCACCAAAAGTCAGTGACCCTCTGGGGTGGTGGTGGATATAGAAAGGGGACCTTGATTGTGTGCCTTCATGCTCCCAGTGTCAGCCCGCACTCACAAGCACCACAGCAAGAGAAAGGTGCTTCAGAGTTATGGCAGCCATGGCAAACCAGAGCAGCCCAGAGCTCCTCCGGTCTCTGAGGAGGAGCTCGCCTGGACTCCCAGTGTCTCCAGAATGGGGGGAGCCTGGACGTGGGCTTGCATCCCCACCTCTCCTGAACTGCACCCAGGGCATCCTGGCAGAGGCTGAAAAGCTGGGCAAACATACTCAGCAAAATCCCTCCATGGAGTAATCTTGCACATGATTATAAATCTACTGAGGGCTTATGGAAGAGTCATTCTGACCTGTGTGTCTGTCTCTTCTGCCTCCTTATTGTGATGACTGAGAAAAATAACTCTAAGAACTTATGTGCTCACTTCTAGTAAAAGGCACATTTTTACAGTACTACCAGAATGCTAAACTGGGACTCTTCTGCTGTTTGGAGCTTCCTGGCATGGAGTCTTTTTGCCATAAAATATACTCATCCCAAAGCTTAAGTGAACCTCTGAGATTTTGAAGTTGTAACCATAGCAAACATAACTTAAAGAGGGGAAAAAGTGTTTTGTCAGTGTCATTTCAGCTCTAAATGGTGCAATCTCTTTCTCTGAGATATGCTGTTCTTTTTGCTCTTAAAACAGGCCTGGTAATATCAAAGAATTCCAGTGGACTATTTCAGTTATAAAAGAAAATTAAGTCTGATACATGACTACTCAAAAGGCTTTCAAAAATATCATGGCAGAATGACCTTCAAAGAAAGTGTCAGTCTCAATAAACACTCAGCACAGCTGCGATATCAACCCCCTTTCCTGGGATCCTGAGGTACTGCAAAAGCTTTCAGGAGTGGGAGGTATTTGCTTTTCAGCCCAGCTTGAATTATTTCTATATTAGGTTTTATTGGATCTGTATGTGGCTATTTTATGGCTCTTTAATGTTTATGATGTATTTATTATCATTCCTACATTTTCCCTGCAGCTCTACTGAAGAGGGACTATCTAAAGATCGTGAAGCTATTTGTTATTGTACTTTTAATTTACAGCCACTCCATATTTTTCATTTGAAGAGTTCGGCTGTGTGACTGACATTAATTAAGTCTCACTATATCCATCTGAATTCATAGTCCCATATGAAATGCATTTTAAGTAGGGGTAAACTGAGTCCAGGAGCAGTCTAGGCAATGAAGCAAGTTTTCAACAGGGCCTGGGAAGGAACCTGCAGATGGGAGATCCCTGTTGCCAACACCAAGCTGTAAATTATGTCACTAAGCAGATCAGAAGCTTTGCTCTGTTGCTCAAACAATTGCCACTCAAAATTAGAATAGTAATAGTAAACCCCAGCCTGTTTCCTGGTGAGGAGTGTTGGCTGGCAGCAAAGGGAGATGGAGTTTGGTTTGGGCCCAGGAGCCAGCCTAAGTAATGAGGTAGTGTTGGGGTCATATGAGGAAGGAGTGTGCATGTTGTGCCCAGCAGCTCTAGTATTCTCTCAGCTGCCCCGTGTATGTCAGCATAGGCTTGGCATCCATACTTGCTCATGTGAAGATATCCATGCCATGAGTCCTGCCCTGGAGAGTCCCCCTGGCTGGAGTCCTTCACATGTTTGTCACTTGCCATCTTCCTTGCTGCTCGCCAACTCTGACCTCCTCTGAGAGTCCTGTTGCTCTCTAATTCAGTTCAAACATTTTTGTTGCTGAATCAGATTCCAACAATGATTTGGTTCTTTCCTTTTGTCCCACTATTTCTCCATCTCCCTTTGATAGAAATAACTCATACTAAGACCACAGGATCGCAGGAGAACCCAGATGGGAAGGGATGTCGGGAGGTCATCTAGTTCAAGCTCTGCTTATGGTCTTCTCAAGTCTCTTGTTTTCAATAAATTATAGTAAACCATGACTCAGTTTGCAGGTGCTAAAATAACAAGAGTACTAAAGAGCACTGGAGATGCAAAGGTGACTTAACACCACCCTCATCTTGCTTCCACACCAAACCAGTTTGCTTAGATTCACATTTAAATGATTGATTTGTTTTTTTCCAGTGCTTGGAACCAAGTTTGGTCAGAACCTGCCCATGCCACCTTGTGAAACTTCTGCACCAACATCTTCTCAGCCTTTATGATCCTCTGTGAACTGGATCTCAAACTCATAAAAGACTTGCTTTTCTCCATGGCAGCTGTGTGGACACTATGCCTGAATGTAACAGGCGGGTTAGCTGGCTTTCAGTTACCCATCCATAGAAACTGGGAAAACTGGCAGAGGCCCTGAATGCTACGCAAAGCCTGAACCTGACATGATGGAGGAAGAAGACTTTCCTAGCATAGCTATACTGCTTCCAGGGTGGTGGCTTTCTCAGGTGACTCTGGATACTCCAGTGTGCTGGATAGAGGGACCTTTACTCCTCTTCCTTCCCTGTCCTGGATTTTTCTAGGAGCTACTTTTTTTCCCTGCAGTGGTTATGCTCCACAGATGAGTGATTCTCTCTCGCATCTGTAGGTCACAATGTCCCATACCCGAAACTTGGATGCTATTTTCATATCTCAGGGAGAATTGGCCTCCTTGTTGATAAGCCAAACTGGAACGCTTTATGATTAGAGATAATCTACAAAGGACATTATGGCTTTATGCTGATTATAATATTTCTTTGTGGAACTAATAACTGTATTTGGACTATTGTCTTTCTACCCCTTCTCCTCTCTTCCAACCTTTCCCAAATCATATTAACACACAGGTCCTAAACTAAGCTGTGTTCCAAGTTCAGACTTCTCTGGTTTGCTGTTTTTCAGCCTGTCAATAGGCACTGTAAACAGAGCTGTTCTTAGAAATATAATGGCTTGATAAAAGCATATAGTTTCAAAACCACTCAATAAAATATTCATCAGAAGGGATCTCGTGTTATTGCTCCCCACATGTAGTCAATATATCACTTTAACTACAGTGCATTTACCCTCTGTTTATCATCCCTTCTGAAGCCATGTGGAATACTCATCTTCTCTAATCCTTGTCTACAGTATTTCCAAAGTACTTTACAAGCTTGGAGTAATGGACTTTAATGCCTTGCAGCAGCTGAGCTGGTAGCATATATGATACCTTAAATGTAACAATCAAAGGAGCATGCAAGATTTTGGTATTTCCGCTGGCTTGCAGATGTGCAGTATCCACGTCCAAAAACTGTAATGTCAATTTTAGACTAAAAGTGTTTAAAACAAAATAATGTCTCACTGCTCTGTGTCAACACCCCTATAATGTGAGAGGGTATTCTCTGATAGAGAGAGCACCAGTATTAAATATCAGTTATCTGAACCCTACAGTAATTTCTTTTTTGTATGCGTGTCCATGAATAACCTTGCTCAAGATTTATGTAACGGAGTGTATTGTTTTATTAATACAGAGCATGTGGTATTCTCCAGGTGCTAAGCTTTGATCTCCTTGCCCTGCTATGTATTCAGTTTTCTGGTTCTCATTGACACTGATGCTCTTGATTTAAGGTAATCCTCTTATTGTTGGGGACAGGAAAAAATGCAAGTGAACTCTGCAGTGAACCTGGAATCTTTTGCCTTTGTTTCGTCTCACTTCTGATTGAATCTCCACTAAATCCAGTTCAGTAGAATCCAGCCACTGCTTTTAGGAGTAAAAGTATATCTTTCTGCAACATTTTATGGCATGGAATGTCGTTTATGGGACATTATATTACAGTTTGAAATGCTAGCATTCACTAACTAGAGGAGCTGTGGGTTTGTATTAAAACAACTGAGCGGTGTAAAAAAAAAAAACCCAAACCCAAGAAGGCAGTTTTCCATGTCCCTTGGCTGGTAACAGAGGAAAAGAGCAGCAGCGTGAGTATGGGTGGAGTGGAAGGCATGGGCCAGGGGAAAGGGGAATGTGACAGTGCAAAAAACTGCTGGAGCAAGGCTCCTTCTGAATAGGTCAGCCAGCAGGTAGGCTGCAGAAGAGGAACAGGCTGAAGGTGCCACTCTGTTAACTTCTGAGGTACCACCTGATGAGCTGCTGCTTCTCCTCGGGGTTTCTGTTGCAACTGGAACTGTCTCACCATCTCTCTCCTCTGCTCTGGCAGTTTTCTCACCTGCCTTGACAATTTATTTCACAGATGTGTGCTGACTTGAGGCGGCGTGGTTCTGGGAATGGGAGCTGCTGGGCTAGGGTTGGTGGGATGGGCTGGCGCAGGTCAGAGCAGGTGTGGAGCCAGCTCCCCTCTCCCGCTCAGCCTTCAGCATGCCTGACATGATGCCAGGGAGCTCTGCAACACACTCTAAACATAGGCTGGCCTTCAGGGCCAGCGGGGTGGTCGGCGAGGAATATCTGTGCTCTGAAATCAGGGATTGCAAGGTGGGATATCCACTAAAACATCTACATCAATTGAGCTGCACTGGGAATGGGACATCACTTCCATGTAGAACTGCAGGACAGCAGAGCTCAAAGGGATCATCTCATCCGTCCCCACGCTCCAGCCCAGCATTAGCTATGCCAGCGTCTTGTGTGTCTAGGTGTCTAGCCTGTCCTCAGTGAGCTCCCCTGTGGGAGAAAACACATCCTCCCCAGGCACGACCTCCCAACCTTTCTCTGCCATTGCCATGAAAAAGATTCTTCTAAAATTTAACCTGACTCCTTCTTGCTGATAATTAAGTTCATTTACTTTTTTTCTTGCCTTCAGTGGACACAGGAAAGTGCTTATTTCCTTCCTGTTTGCTGGCACCCTCAACGTAGCTGAAGACTGTTGCTACTGTCTGTCCTTGATCTTCCCTTCTCCAATCTAAACAATAAAGTACTTCAGTCTTTCCCTGAAGACCATGTTTTTCTAGTCATTCTCGTGACTACTTGAACTAGGGCCAAACCTTTACTGAGCTGGAAACTTACCAGAGCCAAGTGGAATAGAAGAATTAATTTATGTGCCCAGTAGATTATGTTCTTGCTTAGCCATTTTGGTAGGGCAATTGGATTTTTTTTTTTTTTCAGGAAGTAGCTGTTTTTGACTTCTGTGCGGCTTGTGCACTGGTACAACCTTCAGACCCTTTTCTGCAGTATTGCATCTCTGCCAGGGCCTCCCCGTCATCTTTTGATGCAGATGATTATTCTTCCCCGAGAGCCTGGCATCTCTCCTGGCTGAACTGTACATTATTTATTTCAGACCTGTCTTCCAACTTCTCAAGATTACTTTGAGTTCTTATCTTGTCCTTTGATGAACTGTCTTGCTCAGCTTTTCATTGTTTATGAATTTAATGAGACTGCTATCTGCTCCAAATAATTAGTGAAAGTATTGAGTAGTGCCAGACCTGATACAGCTTTTACAGGTGTGTTACTGCTGAGGGAAGAACTGCTGATATCTCACTCATTCAGTGAAAATGTTTCTAACCAGTAATGCACCTTTTTCAGACTGATCTCTGTGATCAGAAGGTTGGGTTACTTTTGATTCTCCGTGTAAAATTGAAAACACCAAAATCTGAGGAAAGAAAAAGGCCATGATATCTTTATGCTGCACTTCAAACTTTCAAATAATGATTGCCCTGAACACCACAGATCTTGTGAACTTCTGAATTTTGATTTCCTGGAATATAAGAGTAATTGACCAAATACCAGAGAGGAGGTCAGACATCTGTATATTTATCTGAATTTGCCTTCTGAAATACTTGATGTTTATGGATCAATAATAGAGATTGAGGAGCCTTAAAATGGCCCCTGTATGGACTATTGAAGTGCTTGGGGGCTGTTGCATAACTTTCCGTGCTCGATATACACCAGTCATACACTTGTCTAAAGAAAATAAAATCTTGCAGAAAAGTTAATTAAGTAAATGTCATAGCAAATAATGGAGAAGAGAGTGAACTATTACTACTAGATATTGTTTTCGAACAAGGAAAGGGCTATGTTGCTTTTTTATTTTCTTGTTTTTTATATACTGAAAAAAATAGGATTTTCTCCACTCAGATGCCTTTTTCAACTTTTTCTGTTTTTCACTTAAAAAAGCGTAATAAAGTCAACACTTTTGTCTGCAGTTTTGTTAAAAAGAAATTCTTCTTACTAATTTCGTACTAGATGTGCTTGAAAATTAAGAGTTTTAGGGGTGACAATGACTCAGGTGGACCTCTGACACGTGAAGAGTGAGTCTTCCATGTTAAAAGTGGAATACCTGATGTTGGCCACCTCCAAAGAGAGGACATGGGGTTAGATGGCCAGTGGGTCTGAGCCAGTTGGGCAGTTCCTTATTACCAGCCTAATATCAGGAAGAGTTCAGAGGGGTATTATCACAAGTATCGCTCTGAAAGGGACAGTCAAATTTAGCAGTATCTGGATTTGATTCTGCCCAATACTTTTAACAGTATACTTACTATTTTCTGGGCCTGTGCCTTTTTTGTGGGCTGTACTGTCCAAATAGCAGTTTCCTTCCACTGATGCAAAACTCTTAGGGGGTTGTAGAGTCCATACATGGATGGCCCTCTTGCCACAGTAGCTGGGAGTGTCAGAGCCTGCAGGGTATTCATGACTGAGGCACTTGCATGAAGCAGGGATGAGGGGGGACTTTGTCCCCATGCTTCATGTGGGGACTGTGGGTAAGGGAAAGCGGGGACTTGGCTAGTCCTTGTCAGGGCATCTGCTGCTGATACTGGTTTGAGGCAGGCACCCCTAGGGTGATTCACTGCCTTCCAAAACAGGCGCTGGAAGCACTAGGGTAATTCACCCTGCAGAGGTGACTCTTCTTCCATTGACTACCGAAGGAGCTCAGGTGACTGGACCAGGCATTGAGGCAGTTATTGATCCGTTAGCTTGAATGCGCCTAACGTGCCTTTCTGATTTGATTAAAATTTCTGTGATGGGGCTGGCAACTGCACAGAGATGTCTCGTGCCCTGAGGTTTCACCAGCTATCAGCCCCATGCTGTAAAAGCGCAACCTAAAATCAGTGGGAGCAGAAAGCTTTGAGCACTTCCCAGTGCTTGGAAGGTCAGTTTCTTTGTGTGTCCCATGCCTAGACATGTGTGTTCATGCAGTGAGTGTTGGCCTAAGCAGAGACGTTTTAGCTACACTCTGAAATGTAGCTCCTGCCAGAGGGAGCTGGGAGTAAAGAATTTAATCTGAGGAGTCTGGAGGCAGCTGACATAATTTATGGACAGAGCAGACAGGAGGATACATAGCTTCAAAAATGTTGTTAGTTTGTGTAATATGCAAGGAGGACAGTGTAATGGAGTGTGTATACATGGAAATAGTACAAATATTTTGCCAGCGTCCTTAGGGAATTGGGAAAAGATTTCCGTTCTACTAGTTGAATTGTCATGAGGGATTTTCAAGGGTCAAGTTCCATATTGCAAGGAGGATATGAAACTTTTAGGCCACTTATTGCATGGACATGTGAAGCAAAGATTGTGCATGCTTGGAGGTTGTAAAAACAATTGGCTCTTTTATGTTTGAAAAGAAGCTTTGTGTCATGGGCTGTATTGCATCATTGAATCTTAATCTCTTGAAAGGCGTGGTTGAGAAGACGGTGCTGTGCATGCTGAAGGAGTATGGCAGGCTCATTAGAGGGCCTACAATGAACCCTCACAACAAGTGGCATAGTAGAAGCTGCACATCACATGATTCGTGCAGATTGCAAAATATGAAACTCAGCAGTGAATATGATATACCTTTTTAAAGGGGCCCAGTAAACTGGAAAAAAAAAAAATTAAATTCCTGGGGAGCCTTTCCTCATGCTATTACCACAGAGAATTTTGAATAGAAAATGTTTTGTGTCCATGGCATATTCTTGCAATACATTTCCTCTATCCTCTAAACTTTGAGTGACTTCAGCCTTGTTGTGTGGAGGTAGAACAGCAGATGAGCTTCCCCTGCTTCAGGTGCAGGTTGGGAGAGACCCTCTGGAGACTTGGGAGCACCTAGGCAGGCTTTTAGACACTGGAAAACTTAAAGTGTTTTTTGGCTGTGAGGTGTTGGTCCAGAACTTTGAACAGGACATTGACACACATAGAAAAGAAAAAAGAGAGTAAAAGCAGCAATGGGTCATTGAAGTGTTTTATAGTTCTTCTGGTATTACTGACATGCAGAAAATCACAACCCAGATTCTTTGTGCTTTTTAACAGGTCCTGCTTTCCATAAGTTGCTACCAAGATCCTTTCATTTATCACTATTGTATCACTATCCTTGTGGATGTCTCAAAAGAGATTTTATTTTTAGAACTTTATGTAGTTCATCTTTAAGTAGAAGTCTCAAGTGCAGTTTTGCTGTTCTCTCTGTCTGGATTATTATTACATTTTCTACCTATTACAGCTTAGTAATATAATACAGCACATGACCTAAAGCTTCCTTGCACACATAAACCAGCAAATTATTATTTTATTTTACAGCTTCCCCAGCTACATACTAAAATCATCTGGGAAAGAAAAAAGAGTTTTCTAGGGGTTGATATGATAGGCAAAAATAAATTGCATTGTATTTTATACTTAATAGGAAGACATGTTTATAAGAAAAACAGTAGCAATCAGCAATCTGTATGGTACTGTACATGATTAAAAAAATATGAACTAATATTATCCAGATGAGAAACCGCTTATAGCACTTAAACATTTTCCTCTAATTTTCTGTTCTACAGCAACAATGAAGGAAAGTTTATCTTTTCTTTCGTTCTTTTCATGGCAGACCCTAATATTTCTTTAAAACGGCACATGCCACAGGGCAAAACAGCAAGTAATAATGCTTTGTGAAGCAGGTGGCCTGTCTGTTGTTCTGCTCATAGGGTTTCCAGTGCATTTTTCAGTTAAGAAAGGAGCTGTTTCACTGAGCAATTTTAGACACATACGGTGAGATTCCTCAGGCTGATAGAGTGTTAATGGAATGAGGAGAAATGTGTCTCAATACAGATATTTAGCTCTCCTGCCCTGTTCTTCTGTTTGTGGATAATGTACTATTAGTCTTCTTGGATTTCCTTCATTACTCAGTCTGTAGCTTAAGCTACACTGACATATTTTTTTTTCTGCCGCAGCAAAACCTTTTCCAGATTTTGCACTTTTGTTGTCCTAGCCTGTGGATGAGCTGGCCTGTATCAAAGACTCAGCTAATCGAGGTACATTTTATTTTGTGAAGCATTTTACTGCTTCTTCTTTCCAGACCATAGCAGAGGCTGAGATGCTTTATTGCTGTCAGTAATAACTTGAATTGCTAAGCATGTTCCCAGAGCTTGTAAGAAGGGGAAATCCTGTGGGGAAGAGGAAAAGTAGCAAATCTTACCTTTGGCCAGCTTGGCTTGGCGTAGCAGATTTCTTTAGGTCCTGGGCAGTTAATTTGCATTATGTATAGTGCCTAATGCTACAGGGTCCTTTATTAAATCCTTAGCAGTTCCCTAAAGGCTGACATTGCAAAGAAAAAAGATCAAACAGCTAACAATTTAGAGTAAGTTCATGCTAAAGTGTGGTTCTACTCAGAAAAAGGGACTGTAAAACTAGTGCCTTTTAACTCAACAGACTCTACTCATATTGAGTTGTATGAACTTCTTTTATTGACAAAAACAAGCTTTTACTGTTTTTTAACACCTGGTCAGCACAGTGATGCTTGAGTGAGTTGAATTGTATTCCGTGTTGGACTTCGTCAGCAGAGTCATGTACTTGTTAACCTCTGCATAATTATTTGGAGCAATGAATTTTCACTGGTTTTACTGCAGGGATATTTGATTCCAAGCTGTTATTGCTTTGGTAGCGGATGACCTTACTGGGTCTACAGCACACTCAGAAGCTGCTGGGTAAGCCTCAGGTAGAAAGGATGCAGTTTAACAGCCAAAGCCCAGGATGAAAATATGGACTAGTGAAAGCTCAGCCTGAAAATTAAGAGTCTTTGGAAGAGAAATCGATGGTAAGAAATAACAGTACTGGAGCCCTGGTGTTCAGAAAGTCACTGAAGGAGCAAAGCTGTAGTCAATTCCTAATACAAACCTGGCCTGTGCTTCAGTAAAGCACTCTCCAGGCTGCTTGCAGGTTTCAGTGTTGCAGATTTGAACATGAGCAGTCATATAATTTCCAGTAAAGCCATTTGAATCTGTCCTGTAGGAAATGCAGACCTTCTGAAAGCCTTTCTAATCTGAGCTAAGGTGAAAACTTGGGAAGGAAATAAAAATAACAAAAAAGGGAATATCCAACATTACAGAGAGCAGTTGATTTCAGTCTCCTGAGGTGTCCTGAAAAAGAGGAGCCACCCACTCCTGATGGGGTACAGATAAACTTTGGAGCATGCAATACTTGCTGCTGCTCCTTGGCTTGCTATTTGCTTGGTGGACACAGGCTGCAGCTTTTCCAGGCTTTCTCACCTGGCATTAGTGATCTAGGTTCCAGGTGTTCCTGTTAGATTGGGTTGCTGGAGGCTCTCATCCTCCTGGGCTGGTGCAGAAGGTTTGGGAGTCCCAAGCCTGCTGGTTGAAGGAGGGTAGGATGCTGAGGAGGTCCCAGTCAGTGGGTCACAGGAGTCCTAGCATCATTGTGCTCAATGCTTGTCAGATACCTGGGTATCACCTCCCATATACCTCCTCCCTTGTTCAAGAGCTGAGTTGCTCCTCCTCACTGCCATCCAGGTGGTTCTGCTAGTAAAAGGGATTTCTCTTCAGCCCTTCCTCTCTCTTCTGAGATGAGGAATGAAGGCATCCGTTTCCCTCATGGTTCTCTGTGGTGAAGCTATGTGCTGCAAGCGAACGGTCTGGACACTGTGCAATGGGATAAAAGACCCGACCCATTTAACATAGGCTTTTATGAAAGAATGAGTAATGGCTTCCACCACCAAATGGGACTGAGCTGATGACTTTGTGATCTCCTTCAACAGTGCCCTGGATTATCTTCTCTTCTAGAATATCAAATATTTCTGTCCTAATTTACTTCAGTGCACCATTAGAAATGGAAGAAATGAGGGTCAGTGGCTTCATGGCACTGAGAGTCTTGCTATGGTCTCTGCCACATCTGGGCTATGTGTTTCCTCACCTTTTGTTTTGTGTAAGGAACAGAGAGCCACATTCCTACCCTGATGTAAACTAACTCTGCTGTAAAGTAACCAAGTAGATGTCAGCCAGTGGCATCTGGTTTCACCTCTAAATTGAACACTGGCCTCTGCAGCAGGCTAAGTCCTTTCACAAGAGGCCAGAGGGGTGGGAAAATAAGAAACTCCTACAGGTTTGTCTTCTTTATTAAAATAAATGGATCACCATATGAATAGACAGTTCACAATTCATCAGGGAAAAATCAATACAGAGGAGGTTTTTCACTACAGTTTATTGGACAGAAAGCCTTATATGTTTAAATACCATGAGGACATGGGAAGCCAGGTACACCTCCAAATATTTCAAATAAAAGCAGAATTTTCTAAACACTGGCAGTGATTTTCTTTGTAAATAGGTTTAACCTTGGACCTTCTGTCATCTTGTATTTTTACACAGGAAATTAATTTTCTACATCCTCTGTGTGCATAGAGAAGACAGAAAGTCAAAAAACTCCAAGGGATTTCCAAAAAAGCCTCCATATAAATTTTAAAATTAAACAGATGTTATATGATTACCATTACATCTGAGCCATGAGTTCCTAGGTTATAAAGTATACATGATGTTCTGAAGCAAGAGATGAAATAGATTTTTTGCAATTACTGAAGGTTTTCCAGATCAAAAAGATCAGGATTTAGGTGAATCCATATAGGTCTTGTGTTCCAACAAGAGTTTGTAAACATCCAAAATAAGTAAATGCTCTCACAATAGCTAGTAAATGGCCATGGGTGGAGATGCTCTGTGGCTGTCCAGCTCTGCTGGGAATGCAGTTGTACATTGCCAAGAGCCTGTCCTTTAAGATGGCTGTCCTCAGCGGGTACTGGAGTGGATCCCAGGTGAGCTAAGGGTAAGCCCATCTTCTTGCCTGGTCATTTGCTGCAATCCTTGTTCCATGTCTGTAATTCCAGAAGAAATCCACACATTTTGTGTTTTCTAGTTCAAAATTGCTACATTATGAAATTTTGTGCTGGAGGAAGGAAGTCTTTGAGAGAGGGGAGAACTGCTCCCACCTGCTAGTGCCATGGGGTGACTTCCCTCCTTGGTCTCCTCATTGCCCGCTGCCACCATCTGCTGCTGCAGAGCCACCGTGAGCATACAGGATGGGGTTTCAAGGGAAGTGAGAAGCCCACCTCCTCTACCCTCTGTCCCAGCCTGCCCTCCACCTTACTCAACACTCCCTGCCAGAGTGGTCGTTTTCCACACCCAGCTGTGGTTGCACTCATCATCTTGCACTCATTGCTTTTAATCATTGTAGTGTCCTCTTCGCTTGGACTAGTTTGAAGTTTTTAAGAATCTGGCATATTCAGTCACTATTATTGTGGTTATGTTTGTTTTCTTCAGCTCTTGCCTTGTCTCCAGGTGTTGAGAAGGTTTCCTGAAACTAAGACAGAGAAATTACTCCTTCTGGTCCTCTGAAAATTTTATGTGAATATCACTATGATTTCTGTGATGACTTTTCTTAAACCTTGGTGCCTACCCTGGAATGTAGATTCACATCATATAGTATTGGTCATATAAAAGCTAGACGTGTAGTCTAAACTGGTCACCAACACCCTTTTTTGTTGTATAGAGAACAAGAGAGGATTTGTCATCACACCCTAAGATGGGTTTCTTGTACTAGTGTAGATGAGATGGCTAACAGTAGATGAGATAAAACCAGGCTAGCCCACACCTGCAACCTGTAAGTTACATATTCTTCTAATATAACTTTACCTCATGTACAGCTCTGCCTGTGGAATTACTCTAGCAATTAATATTAAATACTGGGCACAATTCTCCTTTCAGCAACCCTAGGCAGTCAGTCACAAAATAAATTATGGGAATTATCCGACAGCAATCACTATGTTCCACAGAGACGGGAGTCATGTCAAGGAGCAGGGTGCTGAGGATGGTGCTGTTGCAGAAGAGTTTGTGTTTTGGAGCCTAAGAATAGAGGGGCAAGCATTGCATGTGCCTTCCATGTTGCACTTCACCTCGACTTTACTCCTGGAGACACATTACTGGGTCTTGAGCCATGATGGGGAAGTAGCCTAAGAAAGAAAGAAAGAGAAAGCTCAAAGATAGGAAGAAGAATAGAGTGTGCAGCAGAGAGAAGTGGCAGACTTGACCTTGTCTAGAAAAGGAATTGGAGCTGTGGTGAGAAATATTCTCCTGTAGAAGAAGACCTCCAATGCGCATCAGAAAGAGGAGACAAAAGCCCTTTCACACCAGTTTTTCCTTGCAATTGGAAAATTAAGCTATGTGGAGATTATTGGTGAACTGCCTAAGCATCACAGAAATAACAAGAGCCTTCACACTATCACCTGATTTTCTATGCCAGGCACACATTCTGTTTGCCACAGAGGAATCCTGAAGTGTTGTCTCCACTCTCCTTCATGGAGCAAAGGCTCAGTGGATGTAAAAAATTTATACTTTTCATCCTGCTGACATTAGATCTGATCTCCAAGTCACATAGTATTTTGTCACTTCAGTGCTGTAGACTATCTGTACGCCAATGAAGGGTGACTTTCCATGCTACCTTTCATCTTTCCAAATACGTCCCTGTTCAGCCTTATTTTCCTCTTGATTTCCTCCATCTGGTTTTCATCGGACCCTGAGCAGCTGTCCAAGGTGTGTATATATATCCTCTTGCTTGTTTCATCTTTGCTGAGATGCCTTTCTGCTGAATATCTGCTTAACATGATTTTTATTTGGATCCATCTCATTTTTAATCTTACTTCTGGCTTTCGTGACAGAGCTCCTCTGTCAACTTCCTGTTGTTTAGGAGCTGCAAGTGTGCACAGAACAATTCAGTCACTCTTAAAAATTAAAAAAATGTCACTCCATATGGCATAGAGTATTGAATAATTAACCCCATTAAAATTATGGCTTTCCCTCCCAAATGCTGTTCAGCTAAAGAGCCTGCCTAACCCAGTGTGGGGATGTCTGGGAAAGCAGGAGGGCTATTTCTTTTGCATATTTCTTTTCCCTTGCAAACATCAGGTGATGCATTGTGGGATTTCTGCTTTGTGGCCTGGAAAAGGAAAATATCAGGAATGTTTAAGGGGCCATCAAAATACGCCACATTGCTCAAAAGCTCAGATCAGAAAGTACAAGATTCCACAGAAACCTGTAAGGTTGCCCTCTGAATGCTCTAAAAACTGTGAAGCACTTCCCTTTTTGGAGGGGCTGCAGAAGCATTAATGGGGGAGTCAGAGCTGGTCTCCCAGACAGGCTCATGGCTCCCATGAATTATTGCATGGACTCTGTTGATACTCCCTAAATCCACCTCACGTCTTCCCTGACTTGTCTTCTTGATCTCTACCACATCAGCACACAGGAATCAAATCAGTACTATTTGTTTTAATGGCTGTATTTTTTTCCTGGAAAACCAATGTTTTCTAATGATTCATTTGTGTAATTGTGGGGAAAGGGGAAGTCCATAATGTTGTTTTGAAACATTCTACATATGGTGTGTGTTTTCTGGCTTTTTAGCCCAAGCCTACTAATTTACTACTATTTTCCTCACCCACGGAGCTCTAGCTTTCAGGATAAACCCCAGAACTTGGCACATAATGGACAGTCGAGTGTGACTTGCTAGACTGACTACTGAATTGGACATGGTACAGATGGCTACAGAGAGCATCTTTGGGCAGGTCCACCACAGAAAGAATCAATGGTTTAAGGATCAAATGGGCTATACAGAGAAATCTAGCTGTAATACAATTAGATTTTTTTTGAGGAACAATAAAATACATAGATAAGAAGGAGGCAGAAAAGAAGTACAAGCTTGCATAGTTAGTGGGATGGAAAAATTGAAAGAGCATAGACAAAGAAGAAAAAAGTACCAGGGAAAGGATTCTCTGTACTTAGTTAGACATCTAGAGGTATCTTTTATGGTGGTTTTGAGCTCATACGTATACTTTGATGTGTACTGTGCATACTTTTATCTGATTAGTCTTTCAAAAAGATAAATCAGATACATTCTGGACACATCTGATTTTTTTTTAAGCGCTTCAAGACAATTTATCTTCATTCGAAAGGATATAAGTTTAACTTTTTCCCTATTTTTTAAAAAAATCACCTGATACCAATTAGAATTCCTTTACTGCTGGGCTGATTTATAGTACTGTAATACAGCACTGAAAATATGAAAGCAGAGAAGCAATATTTCAAAACGCAGCATAAAATCAACAATAAAAACGTATATTTATAACCTGAAAAGTATGATTTCATCTTGGAGAATTACCAACCTAATAGCAGTAATAAGCATGATTTTAGTTGTACCATATTGTACTTATTAAACACTTCAGGGGACTTGTGAATAAATCAAATCACAAGATCATTTCTGGATATTTGAACATATTTTTAGATATTATAAAAATGTGGAAAACTATCACAACTGGTTATCATTTGTTCATGTTTTCCAAAAAAGGTTTCAATCATAAACTTCATTGTTACATCTTTCAAGATACCAGGCTGATGCCTGCAGGCTGGAAAAGTAACTCCATTTAATAAATGTAGATTTAATATCTTTTGGAGATAGAATTAAAGCAGAAAAAGTATGTGCAATAATGTGAATTATACTCACTATCCCAGGAAATCTTGTTTGGTGTAGAGAGGATGTTTCAGAGGAAGGCAGAGAAATGTTTTAGTAATAAAGATGGGCCATAACCAAAACCCTGGAGCCAAGCTCGTGAGCTACAATATGGAAAGTTTGGATTCAAACTCATACTTTGTGGATTTATCATGGGCAGAACTCCAGCCTTGAGGGATGAGATTTTTCTCATGGAAGTGAATGAGTGAAGGAACAGAGCTTTTTATTATTTGTTACTACTGTTATTACCTGTAGTGCAGCAAAGTCCAGAGGGCTCAGGTAAAACTGACACTCTATTGTGCTAGGTGCGGTACAGACAGTAAAAGAAAGGTCCTGCTTTGGGAACAGCACTGGATAGACAACTAAGATGAGTAGTTGGAAGGGAAGCAGACACAGGAAAGTAAGAACACAACCACTGAGTTGTGAAGAAGCTAACAGAAGTTGAAGTTTGCAGACAACAAGCGTTTAGACAGGCAAACAGCATTTCCCAGTACTCCATCTGTGTCTGCAAGCCAACAAGTGAATGGCCAATTCCTTTAGGAACTAGACCCCTTAAGTAATCTGATGTTGCTTGAGCTCCATGGAAGCTATTTTTTTATACCAGTTTACAATTAGCAGTTCACACCAGCTAAGAACTTGTCCCCACATCTTCTGCTTTGCTATTTGTGGGACAGTGTGGTCCCTTTGAAATTCACAGATGCAGAAGACCTAAGTCTGAAGTCCACCGGGCAGAAAGGCTTTTGCCATGTTGACCTTTTGTGGGATGGGTTTCTTAACTTTCTAACAGACATTTTGAAAGCTATGGTAGTTCCTTCATGTTTTTACTCATGCCTGATCTTTGTTTAAAAACAAAAGAAAATGTTTCTTTGATTTTGTTTTCAGTATATTAAACAATAGGATTGTAGGAAATCACTGCCTTCCACCAGCCTACTTTCCAAGTCCAGATAGCTTGTGCTATTATTTTTCAGAGTTTATGGTGAAACAAATTCCTTCATGGTGTGAACACCATGAAATGACAACTTTCAGCCCATAATGAATTGTTCTGGCTGAGTTAAAAACCCTTGAAAATAAAGATACTGATGGAAGCCTTTATGATAGTAGCATGAACAAAGCTCTGCTGTAATGTTTTCTGGAAACAGAGCCATAATGATTTGTTCAGGAATCTGTTCTGATCTCATCATAAAGGGAAAAATGTTTCTGTCAAGTTTAATCCCTGATCTCCTATAACCCAGTGCATATTTCCAACAGGCACTATCAAATAGACAAGCAGCATTCAGAAAATAATTTTTGTTCTACAGTACCCAGAGTGAGGAATAAAAAAAGGGGTCTTAATGACATTCTTCAGAAATAGCAGGACAAGTACAGGACAACCAATTGCCACACTGTGAATTGCAGAAGGAAATAAAGTCATTATTGCTACTTACTGCTAGGGCTTGCAGTGTACTGACAGTATGCTTTGAGATGTTCTTCTTGGGTAAAAGAACTGACTGGCTTGGCGGACCCCTAGTATGTTTTCACTAGAGGTGCAGATACCTTTATATATGTTGCTGTTTATATATGCTGCTGTGTAGAATATATGAGTTTGCTTTCCTCATCTACCTATCATGAACAAGTAGTCTGGGAAACAGCAGACTGAAATCAACTAACCTAAGACCTAAATACATTACACAACATGGCAGATAGCTCTGGATCTCAAATGAGTCAATGAAGTGAAAGGGATGCACTGCAAAGTGTGAAAATAACAACTTGGAATTATCTTCTGTATCTAGCTCTTCACAGTCTGAACTACACAGTGCGGACATGTCCTGACAGACGAAATTAAGACAATATGAACCAAAGAGAGTTTCATGAGGCCCCTAGCAGGAAGGTGAGTTTAAAAACAAAAGTAAATTTGTAATCCACACCTAAAAATGTGGGTGTGGGAGAGTGCTTCGTTGACAAGAGAGCCTGCAAACCTTGTTGTGTCTCCCTGGCAAGCTTGGGAAAATGAAAAGAGAATCCTCAGGGTATCTAAACCCCCATCACACTCCATGACAAGAAAGGAGCATACAAAGACCACAGGCTACAAATGCACAGAAAACAACATGCTGTAACCTTATGCAGGGACTGAGTTTATATAATAAATAAAAAAGTTTATCTCACTTTCAAGATTGTCACCTTTCTTAATGCCATTACTTCTCTCCCTCTCTCTCTCCCCCCCCTCCCACCCTGCTGTCTCCAATTTTAAAACGTATTTTGATGACAGCCACTGATGTATTACAGAGGAGCTCTACTCCAAGAGGTGAACCATTACAATCTTTTAACCTGGGCCTGACCAGGACTGCTACTGTGCACATGCAATATAGGTGGGAGACATGCTCATTTTGTGTCTGCTGTTCCTCCGTGACCTAAGAGACTTGTCTGTGCTCATTAACTGAGTCCAACATGTCTCTGCAGACTTTCCCTGCCGGCAGGAGCAATGTATGAAGTCGATGAGGGCAAAATTGTCACCTTTTGTTTGTCTCTTGAACATTGACCTTTATGACTCATGGTAAGGCAGGCTTACAAAAGGAGTTGTGTGTATTATCTTGCCATAAATAAGCTCTGAAGTATATACATTTTTATAAAGGACTTGAGCAAAAACAAATGTTGAAACATGCTGGCCAATAAAAATGGGAACACTGAGTTTCGGAAGAACAAGTAGTACAGTATTCTGATACAGTTCACAACATATCATGTGAAGAGGTTAGGCTTTTCTGGAAAGTTTTAGCGAGAAGTTAGCTGGACCAAACCAAGATGGGTAGAAACTTGAACCACGTATTTCCACAGCCACTGCAGGATTGTACAAGGATCTTCTCAATTAGTTTTTTTTAAAATGCAAATTGCTTTAAGTTTTATGTCAAGGGTAGCATTTAATTGAACTTTATTTGTCTTCTCTCATCTTTCTCTCCAAGAAATTAACTGAAGGTAAAGCCCTGGGATCCACCCCTGAGGGAAGGCACAGTGCATTTATCCCAGAAGCCTCTTCTGTAGTGCATTTTTTTGGCCAATAAATAAGAAAGAAATCTTGAAGAGGTGCATCTGTGCTGAGGAATGTGTGTCTGCCTCAGCTCCTGATTTTGTTTAGTGTTAATCTGGAGACAAACTTATCTCTTTCATGAAAGGTCATTAGGGATGGTGAACTCCCTCTGTGCATGTTTGTGCTTGCTTTTTTGAAAAGCGTAAGTACAAAACATGAAGCCTGAAGGTTAGCAAATGTAATCTACTTTAGGACAAAGAGGATTCTTCATCTGCTCCTTAAAGAAACTCTTATTATTTTCTGACTCAAAGTAGATAGGCCCTTAAAATATTCACTAAATCTCACTGAGGTGTTCAAGCTCACAAAAATGTCAGTTGTACTTTTTGTACCTTTATTGATGTTGATGTGGCAAAGAGATGGGGAAGAAGAAAAGAGAGAAGCTGACATCCAGGTAACATGACTCACGGCTTATGCTCAAAGGAGAGACCATCAGTGAACCAAGGGTACTTATTGCTCATATGAAATATTTTCTTCCTCCTACCTAGAGAAGTGACTACTGACATTCAGACTAATTACAGTGCCTCTTCACATGTCTGTAGGTTTGCCATCAAATAGTTCCCAAGTGTGTTTAGAAACAGGTAAAGGAGGAATAAAACTAGCCAGGAAAGGAGAAGGAAGAGAAGACCACAGCCACCAGCAGGAAGGAATATTGAAACTGTTAGAGGAAGAAAGAGAGCTCATGAGCAAACCAGTATATTGAGTTCCCTCAGAAAGACATAAAAAGAAGAAATTATGAAGTTCTGGGGTAGATCCGAGCCAAGTTTGGTGGTTTGGACGGGGCTCGTGCAAGAAGAAATTGGATACTAGTGTTTACTCCTCTGATAGAGACCTGATGTTATAATAAAATGTGACTATACATGTGGGATTTACCAAATGGGGGACTATAAATAGTGGGCACTCTAAGAGAGATGGCAAATGAGTTGGTCCTTAAAATTACACCTCTTGCTTTTTCTTTGCCTCTCTGAATTTCTGTACTGCATTGGAAGAATTATAAAAACCTGGTTTTTTAGTCAACAATGTGAAAGGTAATTCCATTTGGATGAGGCTTTGAGTGGGTTCTAGGACTTGGCTTTTGTCACATTTTTATGCACAACTCTAGTTTTCTTTCTACTTGGTTGTTGCTGTTGTGATCAAAAATGTTCACTATCTGCCATCAGCATGGAAGGCTTTGTACTTCTGCAAAGGAAGGCATTAAAAGCAAAGCCTATACCTGCCTGTCTGGTATACAGGCACTGAAATTTACCAGCCTGGTATGCCGGAAATCCTTCCTCTACCACTTTTGTTTCCGTTACACTTTTTTGAAAATAGTAACCAGTCCTACAGTCCTGTATTCTCCCCTAACACTGGTGTCACCTGTCAGAGACACTTTGCAAAGACCCCTCTACACAACTAGGGAATACTACTTTGTTAATCTTATAACATCAGTGCTCTGTTTTTCTCCCTTGGTATCAGTTTTTGTTAAGATCCATGGTGTCTGTTATTCAAAAAAATAATATGGTTCATTATTTTATTATACAGTATTTTGAGCTAGCACCCACCTCTCTGAACTCTAAACGCTTTCCTGCTCACTGTCCTAGTATACAGCAACCTATGCAGACACATCCCTATACTTACAAGCGTGAGTTATTTAAAAAAAAATAATTGCTTCTATAGCTGGAAAACTGAGGCACAGCTTGATGAAGTGACTTGACTGAGGTTGTGTGGAAATTTCAAGAACCAGACAGGTACAACAGGATAGAAGGTTTTGGATTTCCTATGGGGAGCTGAAGTTGGCCACACCGTTACCTGTCCAGAGCACAACATCTTCTAGCCATGGGGAACTGAATGCAAACCTTCCATGTCACAGTCCAGTATTCTTCTCTCTAAGGGTTATAGTGTCAGTCATGTAGCACTGGACATTTTTCTTAAAGCCTCAGCCCTTGGAGATATGTAATTATGCTAGACTCTCAGCTTTCCTATAAAGCAGTAAGTTTCTAGCTCTTGTGAGTGCTGAGGGAAGTACAAAAACCACAAGAGTGTCAGTTTAACAAAACACATACACAAAATAGATTACTTTTTGTAAGCTGGTCTCATAACTTTTGGGGCCCCATAGGACACCCTCTGGGTGTTTATGGTTGGCAATACTGTGAACTGCAAGACCATCCATTCCCTGACCTCCTTCTACATCACTCCCGGGAACAGACATAATTTGGGGGTTTAGGGAGTTTAAAGAAGGAAAAGAAACAGTATGTATTCTCAGATGTCTTCTTGTGTAATCCCTCTTTGGAATTATTCCCCTTACACCATTTCCATGAAGGTCTTTCCTTGGAAAGGACATCTGTGGCATGTTTATGCCTCCTGTTGTTTGCCCTAGCTACTACTACCTCTCTTTAGATATTTTCTGGTACGGACGGAAACATAATGGGGTTTATACATAAACAGCATGAAGTGTCTGCTCTGTTTATGCTAGCAGGTTCCTGTTAACCTTTAATCCTCCCAAATCTTTCTCAAAACAATGTGAAACAATCTATTTTTACATTCTTCCCTGTTGTTTGATGCTAGTTAATATCATAAAAAAATTTTGCAACAACTTGAGAAGCAATTAGAGCCTCTTGGGTCAGGGGGTGCATTAAGGGTGCTGTCTCCACTTGCCTGTACCTCTTGCTGCATCTAGAAAGGGCAAGTCTGAGTGGGGTGAGTGGCTTCTGGGGCAGAATGGGCACAGGTCTTGTTTCGGTGAGAGCCACAGGTTTCCCAGATATCATCCGGGGTGACGTCCCTCTCCAGCCTGGGAGCACTTCAGGAGGTGAAGGGATGCAAAACTTCTGCATGCCCCTCCTCTGCCGACCCCGACCCCATTAGGGGCTGACAGCTGTGAAAGACATAGGAAGCAATTAAAGCACAGTGTATTAGTCACAAAGGCTGATGGGCCCTTCTCTCTGAGAGGCGCAGGTCTGCAAAAGAGATAAAACCGGGAACCTCGACTGCTGTAACACGCCACTCAGAGGCTTTGTGCAAGTCTATCCTCCAGGATCCACTTGGGGTTATTTATTTACTTAAAGTTCGTTTGAAAACTGGAAGCTTCAGGCTACTTACCCGATTAACCTTAACACCTGTTTGGCTGGAAATGTTTGGGAGCAGTGTGAACAAGCTGTAGCAAGGCTTTTTTTTTTTCCTTTTTTTTTAAGTGAAGGGAGCAGGCAAAGTATACTCCTAACACAAATGTTATTCCAGCCTGTTCTCAGGTCTGTGGTGCTGGGGTTTGTTCCTGATAAAGATTTAAGCGGAAGATCCTGCTAGCATCTACGACTGCTATAGCAGGGACAATCATGATATCTAAATCAATAGATTGTAGTGAATGGCTGTTGTTTTAACTTTTGCCTGCTTCTGTTTTATTGCCTGATGGATTTTGGCTCTCAGTTTTCCTCTTCAGAGGCCTACAATCCGCACCAAATGTTTCACATTACTCAGTGTGAAAAACCTCCTATTCTTTCAGATTTTTTACAAGTTCATACATCCGTGGAAACCTGATATTTCATATTTCATTCTGCTTTGTGAATGTCATTGTGAGGGATGCTGGTTCACATGCAACAGGCCTCTTCTGTCTTTGATCAGCTTGACCGCAACTAATTGTAAATGGAGAACAAATGAAAGAAATATTTATAAATTTCATGGGAATTCAGGCAGAGCCTAAGCCTTTCCTAATGCCTCCATTCACAGTAAATGTTTATTGAATACTTCTAGTCTACTGTGTACTTCAGTATTTATATGGTGTTATGTTTTAGCTTGTTCTGAGTAGATCCAGTAAAAGACCTCTCCTGCATCTTTCTTTCTTTCTTCCTTCCTTTCTTGTACTTTTCTTTCCCTCCCAAATGCCCTCCTTTCTTTTGTCTTTGCCTTATAAAACAGGCTGCTGGCGGAGGAGAGGAACACCACAGTTGTTGGGTTCCAGAGCCTACAGCTGTAAGAAGGGTAAGAAAGGGGAAAAAAATGACCGTAAAATTTAAAACAAATTTTGAGACACAAAGCTGAGTTGGGAAAAATCAAATGAAAATGTTAAAGATTTGTCCAAAATAAAGTCATAAATGCCCCGAGCCAAGTGAAACAGCTGCTAGGTCATGCAGGCTAAATCTGAAAAGGCAACACAACAAAGTTTAATATTATGAAGCTAATCAGAAGTTGCCAGGATAAAAAACCCCCAAGCATTCCTGTTTTCACTTCTCAGCCTCTCGTTCTTTTTACAGAGTTGTGCTCTGACAACTTTTCCCAGCTTTAGCACAGGTTGCTTTTACGACGGGAAACTTAGCGCATCCGAAACCTTTTTGGGAGTTCCCCGCGTGTCCAATCGTATAGAAATTTCACTGTATCAAGGATATCACAGAGTAGAAGCAACCTCCTTTGGCCGAGGACTGGGGAATGCAGAGCCTCATGTGTTGTTTGTCCCAGATGCCATGTGTGTTGCTGGTCGCTGGTTGCTGCACCGTGACTGCGGGCATGGAAGGGGACAGGTGCTGTGCGGGTGCGAATCGGCGCTGCTCCGCTGAGGCTCATGGAGGCTCCGGAGTGAAACGTGAGATGTGCCGAGTGAAATGAGAGCAAAGCCACTCGTTTCAGCCTCTCATGAAGGCCCATGCCTTCTACTTGTCCATCAACACCTTTTTTAACTGCGCCATTCGTATGGAAAATAAGGAAGGAGCAGAAAGACCTGGGAGGACCGGGCAAGGAAGTGGATGTGCAAGGAAGGGTGAAGTGTGACCCTGGTGTGAGGCAAGAAGGAGGGCAGAATTCTGTGGGGCATGTAGGAGGTTAAGGATGTATTTTGTCCCTTTTAAATATGACAAGAAAAAAAGAAAAAAATCTCAGGTCAACTGCGAGGCTCAGAATTCATTATCATTGCCTCACCTCTCTACTGGAGCGTATTCCTTCTCCTCTCCCATAGTTTTTTGTTTGTTTGTTTGCTTTTATTTCTCATCTGTAAGCTCACTGGGGCCAGGGAAATGCCTCTTTCATCTCTGGAGAGCACCTAACATTTGTGGGGAGATGGTGAGGAGGCTTGGAGCTTGTACAACGGTAAAACTTTGAACCTAAAATAATCAAAGAGGCAATGGATTTCTGAGAAAAAGATTCTTTAAGGTTGTTCCTTTCCAGTACCCCCATGTTTGAGAAGGAAAATAGGGTGAGAACTTGGGAGGAGATGAAACCCAGATAATGTGATACTGAATTTTCCCTGAATTTAAAGCCTTCCAACAATTTTTTTTTTCCTCTTTGAGAAGGCAGTAACATCTTAAAAGCATATGCTGTGATATGCAATCCAGTATGCTAGGTTTGCCTAATTCCTGAGTCCCTAGCAATGAATATGCATTTCTGGCAGCCAAACACCACATGAATTGTTAAAAATAAAACACTTGATAATCGGTATTAAATTAAGTCACAGAGCAGAGATGGATGATGATTATGATCAGGGCTTTAAGTATTATTTACCTTCCTACAAAGAGCTTGTCTGGTCTTTCACAAACAGGGTATATAAAACACTTACTTAGCATGTAACTTGAGCTATGAAAATTGTATTACAGTTAAGTGTTCTTAAAGCCACAGGCTTTTTATCACAGTTAAGAGAGCAGGGAAGAAGGTGGGGGAGGAAAATGGAAATAGCTTAGGGAGCACCCTGCCTTCGGGTGACTGGCTGCATGAACGGCGTTGCGATGCAGAGGCGTGCAGAAGCTCCACCAACACGGAGCTGGCAGAGCCACACCAGGCAATGCTCAGCAGGCATCCTGCTGGGGCACTGCCTCGAAGTCACTCTCTGGTCTGCTGCAGCATGCACCCCTGCTCTGCCCACTCAGGGGCCCAGGTTATACAAATTTAACAGCTCCGTGCTTATCTGATGGGAGATGATATGTGGATCTACAGGAGGAGAAAGGAAAGGATGTCTTTTAGAAGGCACACACTTTTGTCTTTCCCACATTATTATTGTGACTTTTGCTGAACCACTTCATTAAGCAGCTTAGAAAAACAGAAACGCAAAGTGTTGTTGTAGATTTTGCTTGACAGTGTGTTCCCCACGTAGTCTTCTAGCTGTCAAGGCTGGGAAAAAACCTCACAGTACTGATGCAAAGGCAGGGAAGAAACATGGACTCAAGAGAAACTGAATTAAATATTTTAAAGATACCCATACTCCCTTGGATGCTCATGCTGGTCTAAGTAAACTCATTTTACGTGTGTTTTAAATAGATTAGGAGTGTGTGCATGCGTGATCAGCCCGTATCTCATCAGAGGGATGGTAGACCCCACTTGCAGAGAGAGACAACTGCTTAAGCCATCCTCACTTGGCTGCTCGAGATTTTCTGTCCCCATCCTTCAGGGCTCCACAGTTTTTCCTAAGCATGCTCTTCCTCTTCCAAAGTCCTTGGACTTAAAAAATCTTTAAAATAGCTTGTGCAAGAAAACAAAAGACATTTCTAACATTTCTGCAAAGCCAAACCCAGCCAATGTCTAATGGGGATCACACAGGAGGCAACATCTGAAATGGGCTCATCCCCCAGTGGACACTTTTTGGTGGAGAATTTTTGTTTAGAATTGATCCATTCTGAGGGAGGTTTGAACTTCTGGGGCATTTGGGAAACAACTCACTTCTTTCTTCCCATGTGTGTTTTAAATATAGTTTACATTTTTCTAACCTGTTGCAAAACTGGATAGTGGTAATACAGTGCAACTATTGTAACTTCTCAAGGGTATGTGATGACTTGATTAGGAATGAAAACTATTTAAGAGTTGTTATTTAGCAGTGGATAAAACAGTAATCTCATTCCCCTCCCAGCTCCGAAGTTATGTTCTGCATATTCTTTATCCCTCTCCAGATTTGACTCTCATTTTTCCAACAAAACCTTATCTGTCTTTTGGTGCAGTGAAAATCTTTCTTCATATTAAACAGCGCAGGGTGAACCAGACCTCATTCAGCAACACATCATCTGTAAGTGACGGAAATAGCTGTATTAAGCCAAAACCTAGCAACTGACAACTGACAGGCTGGCATGAACAAGATCAGCACCCGGATTTCTTACCAGACAGGCAGCTTACTGACTTCTCTCAGCCTGCTTGACCACAACTTTCTGTAACAAACACAATAGCTGGCGTGCACTTGATATTGAGCAAGTGCCATTTTCTGTTGATATTCTCATTTAATTTCCATATGTTGGCAGAAACAGATGGAACTGGATTTTCTTGCAATTACTGTGAGTTTAGGATAACAACTCTTAAATCTGCCTCAGAGTGGAAAGGTATAACACAAATATGCAAACACAGGGACACAGCCTGGATACTAAAATACAGAAATGTGACTTAACGTACAGGATAACTAAAACTGGTTCATGATTTATTGATTAGGCTGGATCATATGAAGGGATCTCAGGAAGCTTAAAATAATTTGTAGAGAATGTGAAATTAGGTAGGGGTAGAGCTGCAATGCCCTAACGTCTCACTGCTAAGACTTTTAAATGAAAACTATTAGTTAAGTAAAGTCTGTGGGGCTTTACGGTTAAAAAAAAGTTATTTTGTTTTCCAAGAAAGCTCTTTTATGGAAATTGCAACATCTGCTCCCATCTCTTTGGTTCTAACCCCAGCATGTTCTTTTGAGATCACAACACTGAAAACATCCACAAAGTAGAAAATGTGTTTTGAGTGTAGGTTTGTTTTTTTTTTTTCAAGATTCTTTGCTCTCTGGCTCAGACTTTTGAAAGAGAGTTATGTAGACTTAAGCCTAAAAGCCTTATTTATTGAAATGAGAATTTAAACAGAAAATAAAGGGGGTTGTATCCAATTGATCAGCCAAAATGTTACTAAACTGAAGCTTAAGGGACTAGAAAACCCAGCAAGGGAACTTGGGATGATTATCAGTTTTAGCTACAAAAGGGTTAGCACAGAAACTGGAAAATTATATTATTTTGAGACTACATGAAAGAAGATAGGGAACACATGTTGAGTCTTTAAGGCCCTGATCCAGCAAATTCTTTTGTACCTGCTTAAGAACCACAAAAAGTATCAACTGAATGCATCAAGGAGATGAAGGGATGTGCGTTCAGGTCTAGCTGGAGCAGTGTAAGAGGCTCCTGCCTTTCCTCTTACCATTGCCTATTGCTCACCCTTCAGAGTGACCTGCCCACACCGTTCACCTGCGTGAGCAGGCAGAGGACCTGTTTCTAGATCGTGTCAGCTCTAGGTCAGCCAGCTTAGTGCAAGTCACCTTCAATGTTTCCAGCAGAGTAGCTTAAGAACTAGCCATAAGGAATAGGGAAGGACTTTGGAAAGACTAAACAGAGCCTGGATTCATACCAGCTGCATTTCCTCAGAACAGCAGAATTATTAGTTCCTAAATTAAGTAACAGTTTGGAAGATTTATTTACTATCTGGTTTAAAAAAAATAGGCTAAATAATAAAAGAATAAGATGTAAACAACAAACCACATGCACAAGACTTTTTACCCGTATTTGTTGAATTTTTCCCAATTGCCATGGACTTTTCTGAAAATGGATTCTTCATTTAAATAGAGAATGATATAGACCTAAATTATTGTATTTTTTTCTTCAAATAAATTGATGTAAAATGGTAGCTGAGGTTTTGCCATCCTTTATGATTTGAAAAAGTGAAAACCAAAAACATTTCTACATGTAGAGGAATTTTATGTACGGTAAGTGAAATGTTATGGTGATTTATTAAACAGAAAAGAGGGAGAAGGAAGGCAGCAGGGATTTGGCACAAACATTTGCAGCTACATTTCAGTAATGATAGACCAAAGCCACAAAATTCAGAATTAAGATAGAAAGTCTTTAGATGGGGTTTTGTTTCAGTCTGCTGTAGCAGTGATGGCCAGGAACGTAATTTGGATCTGGATGGCTATATTTGGGATCCTAAACTTCTGCTAGGCTTGAGGCTATTCTTATCCAGGGTCTTGGCTATAAGCACTACCAAGTATAATAGCTGTACATTTCTTTGCTGTAATTTTCCCCACAATACGGTAAAGAGTTTGGTTTGAATTTGAGCAATTTTTTCTGCAAAGAAAACTGAAACTTCTTAAAAGAAGCAGTCAAAAACTGGGAACCACCAGATTTCACCAGCTGTTTGGGCTTGGCATATACGTATTGGACTGCTTTTCCTGGGACTCCAGGTGGGTTGGATTATTTGGTTGCTGCCAGGTAACTGTATTTTTTTCCTCTTGGTCTCTCTCTAATCAAAACCCTGGTTTTATCTACTATTTTCTTTATTTATTAACTGTTTTGGTTGCTCAGTAGCTGACAGATGTACCATTGACTATACAATACGTAGTTCTTGAAAGAATGTGAGCCAATGCACAGACCCTATCGATCAGAGGCACTGAGTTGTAGTGAAATTTATAGTTACATTAAACAAGCTTTTAGACTAATACTAAGAGACACATAATACTGTAATCAAAGACTCTCCCAATACGTTTCAGGCAAAGAAAATAAATCAACCTTATTCCTGTAAATGAAGAAAACATCAATAACCTCAACAAAGTCAAATTTTTTATTTCCAGCCTTGTTTAGAATTGAAATCAGTAATCACCCGTAATATTATTGTATCCCTTTTTAGAATTTTGCAGTGCTTCTGTTTTGTAAGAACATAACATGCCCTATCCATTAGTGGAAAGTCTGCCTTGGGAGAAGCAGCTCCTGCTCTTTGTGAAGCCCAGTCATGCAAACACCTTCACATTAACACGTGCTAGGGCGCTCTTGAAGGAGGATCGGGGAAGCAAGAAATTTTGCTTAACGGGAAGAGTAAACATTATGAATACCTTGTCTTGGATTCCATGATCGGGGAAAAGCAAAATCACATATAGGCACTTCATGGATTCACTCAAACAGTTCTCTCTGCTTCTAAACAGGGTATTTTCTAACTTTGACAAATTTCTTGCAGTGTGAGATCCCTGTTTTGGAAAGCATTCCTATTCAAGGAATATTCCTATTCAACAGTATTGCAGTTTGTGTTTTCACGTTTATGCTTCAGTTAAAGCCAATGGGATTGGGGTACATGCTTAAAGTTAAGAAGTCTTTTTTGATTTGTCTTTTTTTTTTTTTTAAACTGCTTCTGAGAAAGAAAGTCTTACCTCTCCAGGAACAACTTAAATGTGTTTTGCTTAGGAGACTTTCATGTCAGTCTGAAAAAAGATGGATCAGGATTTTACGAATGCATGGTTCATGCTAGGATCCTTAAATTGATACTATTTCTAAGTAATTTTGCTTTCAGAAATGCTGCATACCTGAATGGTTCAATTTCTTAACTTCTTAACTTTAAAGCTAATGTTAAAAACCCTTACATTTAATGAAAAGTTGTTAGCTTTTACAATAAGTAGTGCTTTTTCAATTCTTAAATCAAACTTGTACAAAAGATAATATGTACCAAAGTAATATGTTTGTAAATAATTGACGTTTGACTCATCAGGCTCCTGTACACTTTCACATTGTCACATAGCAAAAGAACAAAGAAGGATAAAAGTAATGAAACATAAGAACTAAAAACAATTTCAAGGGAGTGGAGACTATCAGTTTTCATTTAAAGTTCTTAGTGATGTTTCAGTTCTACAGTGTGCAAGGGAAGTTGTATTTAAATGCATAGTGTTTGTTTTCCATGTTTTCTTGTATGCTTGCACATTCTTGCACCAAATTCAGTAATTGCATGCTTAAAAATGCGCCTTTGTATTCATTAGCCAGGGGATTGCTTGCTCTTATGGATGCAAGTAGAGGAGTGAACAAAAATGTGTTTCTAAAACTGGAAATAGATCTAGAGATGCTGCTAAGTGTTTTATCTGACTATTTAAGAAACCACACAGACAAGGCTACTTTTAGAGACAGTCATAGCTTAGCTCTCTCAGCTGATTTCTGGAAGCATGCAAATGTATCTAAAAGCCACCAGAGTTTTACCAACCTCATTGATAACACATTTTGGTAGCCCTTCTGATGAGACACC
>NW_009260129.1:367183-390059 GCF_000687185.1 Egretta garzetta
AAGAGTGCCTATTGTTGCAATAGTCTGCTGTAAAGTCTGGTTGTAAAATATTCTATTACAGCACAGTTTATACGACCAAGCATGAATGTGTTCCTGAGGTATACAAAACATTTTATGTGTTATTTTTCTTGAAAATTACAGTAATCTCATTGCTTTTGCATCAGGGGATAAATCACTGGTATTTTTTTATCTTATAGCCTATGGCCTTCATTATCTTTGTTTCCTTTTTAGCTATTGTTAGAATGAGAGAGGGGACAGAGAGGAATTTCCAGACTCCCAAATTCTCTCTCACTCCTGACTTTTGGATTCTGAGGACCTGAAATCCTGGCTGCCGGGGTCTCTCAGTTAGAATAGTTGGTCTCGTCTCATAGAGGGCATTACCCCCATCCCTGGCACAACTTGCCCTGCAACAACAGCTACAGCAACACTCCTGCCAGAGTCGCAATATGTCACACACACAGCCGGCCCGAGTTCCCCTTCAGAATGCTTCCTCCCTGTTACTTTGTCCCCTGTACTTCCTACTTTTGCTGTTTAATCCCTAAGAAGAAAAACAGCCACCCTGCCAGCTACCAAGCAAAGATCCCTAGAGTGTGTGAGCCAGCAGGGCCAAGCTCACCAGCAGCGTGCACAAAATGCAAAAGCAGACAGTACCTGCCAGCATCAAGCGTGTGCTGAATTTGATTCCCTGTATGGTGAGACTAATAGGGCATTTAATTACTGATGCACAAGGTGATGCTGGCATTTAAGGTGCATCCACACAGTTGCAGTCAGCCGCAGTATGCAGCCACTTGGACCGGGGGCTTTGAACTCAGTCTCCAGCCTCTTGCCTGTCCTTACTCCTTGTGTGATGGCTTGGCCAGAGCTGTGGAAAGCCCATGGAGTTTCAGCATTTTCCTGAACAAGAGGAGGACAAAATGGTACTGTTTAAAGCTCTGGCCACCAGTGAGCTCTCTAATGCAGCTCGATGTACATTAGCAATCCTCTTACTCAGGCCTTCTGTGTAATATATATATGTATTAACACTGCAGATAAAGAAGCCTGCTGCATGTATCCATTTTACAGCACTTTGACTAGGATTTAAAAATACTTTACTCGTGCTTCAGGAAGTGAAATTTAACTGCAAAATGGCAGTTAATTATCTTAAGAAGTTGCTCCTGAAATAGGCCACATTAATTCAGATCTGCGAACAGATTTAGATATTTACGGATGTAGGTAGTCCAGAGACAAAGCCCTGATTTTGCCTTTATTCAAAAGTGTTTGTACTGGAGGTATTAAAAAGTTCCTTTTGAAAGCATCTCTGCTGGTGCACTTGCAATGCAGGTAAATGTGAAAGTCATTACACAGTCAGAAGCTATAGTCATGGGTAAATACGACAAGATAGAACCTGCTTTACTCAGAGGACAAATTATATACAGACATATATTTCTATATATACATCTCCTGTGATCTTTAACTTCCACCTTGAAGCACCCCAAGGCCCTGTGGAACTTGTTCCTGTGATTGACCACCCTCTCAGAGAAGAACATTTTTCTAATATCTGATCTTAACTTCCCCTGATGCAGCGTTAAGCCATTCCCTCATGTCCTGTCACCAGACACCGGTGAGGAGATCAACACCATGATCTCTTCTCCCCTTCATGAGGACATTGTGGAAAACAATGAAGTCACCCCTCAGTCTCCTCTTCTCTAAGCTGAATGAAGTATCCTCAGCTGCTCCTCCTAAGTCACGCCCTCTAGTCATTTCACCCTCTTTGTTGCTCTCCTTTGGACACATTCCATTATTTTTACATCCTTCTTATATTGTGGAGCCCAAAACTGCACACAGTACTTGAGGTGAGGCCACACCAATGCTGGGACAAACACTTTCAAGCAGTTATCTATACTGTGCTTAACGCACCCCAGGATACAATTGGCTCTTTTAGCTGCCAGGACACATTATTGACTCATATCAAACTTACCATCCACCAAAACCCCCACATCCCTTCCTACAGGGACTCCAGCCTCTTGTCCCCCAGTCTATATGTACATCCAGGATTACACCGTCCCAGGTGCAGAATCTGTCATTTGTTCTTGTTAAATTTGATATGGTTGATGACTGCCCGGTGCTCTAACCTATCAGGATCTCTCTGCAGGTCTTAGTATTGTTGGCAAACTTAATTTGTGTGCACTGAATTCCTGTGTCCAGGTCATTGATAAAAACATTGAAGAGACCTGGAGCTAAAATTGATTCCTGGGGAACACCACTATTGAGTGGCCACCAGCCAGATGTTATCCCATTTACTATGACTCTTTGAGCCCAACCCATCAACCTGTGGTTCACCCATTGTATTGTGCAGATGAATACAGAACTGTGCTGATAATGCCTTTACTCAGAAGCAAAAGCCCCTCTCTCATGGGTTAATCGAAGAAGAGAATAGGAAATTAAAGAGGAGTCACCATTCACCCTGGATGGCTAATCTCTGAAAGGTTTATGGGGGCTGCCAATTACAGCAAATGAAATGCCTACTAATTCTGCTTAGGCTAGTGAAGGTGTTGCCTTTTCCTGTGTGAGCTGCCACTTGCACAGGGGATATTAAGAACCTAAGTTTGATCACAACAATGAGAATTTTGTTCCTTAGTGCTTCCAAGGACACAGCATGGAGTCAAACTATTAGCAGTGGATAAGCCTAAATTTTGTGCACCTACTGGGCTAGCCTTCATGGATCGGAACAGCTACTGCTAAATAACTGTTGGACAGTAAGATCCAAAACAGAGTGTGTCTGCACTTACGTGGCCCAGCAGACCAGTGTAGTTAAGGCATGCCAGTTTCTGAAATAAACATCACACAGGTGAGTGATGTGGCCACATTAAAATCTTTGATTTTCTAGGCCAAATAACCCAGCAGTCCTTTACTCATAAGTCAGTTGTGATTAGCTTCTGACACATGACAAGAGCAAGGCTCAATACCTTGCTTCTGGACCTGTAGTGAGGAGCTTACCCACTTTACCACTCTGCTCTCCCTGTCTTCTCCAAAATGAGTTAATTCCAGAGTAATTACACTGCTGAGAGAAAATATTCCAGAAGAGCCTGATTAGACTGGAACAGTTACAGTGAAATAAATATTCCACAGTAGACTTGGTTGGATTCTCTCACAGCCAAGGTTATAGAAACACATTTCTCATTTAAAAGAACTTTCCTCAAATAATATTTAGTGATTATATGCTTTTGTATGCAAGTGTTGTCCTGTTACTGAATGGGCTGATTATTTTTGGTGGACTTGTTTTATATTACTATGAGAAGCATAAAAGAAGTAAATCTGTATTCTATGTGCTCATACCTACCTTCCATTTCTGCCCATGACATATACTACCTTCCATTTCTGCCCATGACATATACTATTGTCTTACAAATTCTGGATTAAGCTTTCATCAGCTATTGCCAATGATCTGAACCATGAGATGTCATAGATTATAGTTTCAAAAAACTGAATCGAGTAAATATGTTCTGGGGCCTCCTGCTGTTCCTAGCTAGGCTATTCTTTATCCTGCTGGATTGATAAATGCCAAGTAAATAAATCCCCCTCTTTCACACAGGAATAATAATGGAATAATTTATAATAGCCTTATATGTTAGCATTAGGCAGGAACAAGGAAGACAGTTGTCTGTAGAATGACTTGACCTGGAAGCATTATCCTTCAGTCAAACAGGTTAACCAGAAGACCCTGAGCATTTACTTAAACCGGCAAAGAAAAAGTTATGTTTAATCCATGTTGCACTTTTCACATTGATTCAACTGACTGGACATGCCTCCTAAATGCTCTCTAGCGCTGTAGCCCATGACATACCACACTTAACAAGGCTCTAACAGCATTTCCACTGTAACAGAACTAAAACACATGGCTTGTAACATAACTTTGACACTTACAGCACTCGTGAGCTTGGACATGGTGCAAATGGGTAAGCAACATGTGGTAACCACTCATCATGAGCAAATGAGCAGAAAAGCCTCATCTTGACATGCCTTATTATGTCTAGAAGCTGTAAATGCAATTGTTAGGCAAAATTCAATCCATTATTATTATGTACATTTTTTAACATATGATTATACCATGTGCTTCTCCCACTTTTTCTCTCAGGTTTACTCAGAGCAATTTGGTAATGTATTAGCATCCAACAGTAGTTCTAAAGATGGTAGCAGAATAACAAAAGGTGGGATAGAAAATGTGTAACTAATCCAGTACGTATTCAAGTGGACGCAGGGTTATAAATGTGTTACAAACCGACTTGATTCCTGTGAAATGTAGCACACCTTTTTGGCCAGGATTAATGATTTAGTAATCAGTTATCCTAATTTTAGCTGTTTCTTGCTCTTTCTTCTAATTTATAATACTTTCAGTACTGTAGTGTGCATGATGTTTTAGTCACAAAAAGGTTAACTGATCTGGGACATGATCCTTTGCTGGCTAACATCACCAGGAAGAAGAAAACCCCAAAACCTGCCCTAACCGTGGGAACACTGGGAATGTGAGAGTCCAAGTACCTGCTTCGCGCTACCTGTAAAAATTCCCTGGTGGAAATGAACATTCCTATCCAAAAGGCTAACATGTAGATGTATTTAGCACTCATAAAATCACCCACTTTCATACCCACTTTAATAAGTGGCTGTGATTTACATATGAAATATATCTGTATAAATTTCCACATAAATTTTTTCCAGCAGCATGCAAAACTTTTTAGTTCCACACTGTGCGCTCCTATCCTGATCCTCCACCTGGCTGTGGTCCTTTTTATGTGGGAACATTAAACTAATTTTACTTGGAATGTACGATGGTTTCTCAAGATGATGCACCTGATACTAAAAAGCAGTTCACAAGACTTCTTAGGAAGACAGATTGTTCCCCAGAGGCTCCTTCTGCTTTGTATTACAGCTCATAGTTTTGCTTTTAGCCCCAGCTCATCTTTGACAGCCTTCTGCTTCACATTTGGCATCCTTGTGACATCTACAAAATGACTTGGGGGTCAAGAAGTCAACTGGCTTCCTCATATGCTTCTGCCATTACTGGCTGTGCTCAGACCGTAAGAGAGGGGAGCTGATGGCTGTGGGTCTGCACGTGTGTGTGTCTGTGAGAGAGAGGAGGGACAGGGAGACGAGACGAGATGATGGCACAGTGAAAGACCGGTTTAAACTTTTCTTTCTACCCAGGCTTGTGATGATTTCCACCCAGACACAGCCCTCCTTTGTTTGAGGACAGCTTAGCATTGCTGCAAGTTGCTTGTTAGCCCGTTCAATGCTTGTAACTCGATGATGTTCCCCACACTGGAAACATGTTTTTTCCTGGCACCGGTAGATTGAAGCCTTATTCAGATACATAATATTATTGTGCAGCAGTACAAGGCCAGTTCCTGGGGTGCAGCTACAGATGAAATGCATTAAGGTATTTTGTTTGTTAGCCACCAAGTGCCTTTCTGTACAGAAGCTTGAAATGGGATGTCTGAAATGTGAGCCTGGAGGAAGCTTGGCATGAAACATTTTACTTAATGAAAAGGATTTAAAGAAATATGAAAGTATTATGTTTGCTATTAAAATATAGGTAAAATACTGCTTTGCAGTGTTCTGCATGTAAGCGGTAACTCCAAATGGGTCCTGAACATTTAGGAACCAAACTGAATCTAAATCTCCAGCTTATGCTGTGCTGAGTATCTCAGATTAATGTAAATCCATGTTATCCTGCTTGCTGTAGTTGGGATGATTTGGGTTATGAATGCAGTCATACAAACAGGGTTTGAAAGAGATTTTAAACAAGCTGATGAATAGAACAATCAGAAAGCCATGTTATCAGATACAATCTGATTAGAAATTTATACACTGCTGACATACAGAAAACAGCATGTACTCTATGGCATAGCAGAGCCAACAAGTGCTGAGGTTTGTTCGGATGCAGCAAATCAAACGTCATGTAAAGCTAAAAGTTGTACAAGTTAGTGTGGCCTCCTGACAAATTCACACCATAAATGTTTGCCCTAACATATAATATTATTTTTTCCTCTGTTTGCAGAAGTCCTGTTGCTTAGCCTGTGTACTCAAAGGGTGGCTCTGCTGTGGGTGTAAGGTAACACAGGCATTCTACCGTAATTTAGTATGAATTAATGTTCTGTTACAGAGCATGAAATTTAAGCATTTTCTTATCTCATGTGACAGAAATAAGTGCTGTGAACAAATGTGTTTATTGGAGAATATATTTTGGGGGATTTCTTATGTTTTTCCTTCAGGCAGGCTTGACCTGAAACCTATGTACATTGGAAATTCAACAACACTTGTATTACCCCTCCGTGTCTCTGTTACACCAGTACCAGATCTTTAATCAAAACAGAAGTTAAATTGTACTGCATGTAGTAAAGATCAGTATAACTACATGGTTCCTGCATCCAAAAACTTTTGAACTTCTGCAGGGTCTATTATTGAGTGATTGGGAGGTTCTTCCATGGCTGTGAAGATTTACAAACAAAATGTTTATACCAGCCTTGCCTGCGTATCAGACCCAAATTCAATAGAAGCATGCAGATAAAAAAAATGAGAGTTATCTAAAAAAGGAGAAGGTGATTGGGAAGTCAGCATAGGTTTACCAATGGGAGAATCATCCCTAATCAACCAGATTATCTTCTAAAGATAAATTGGATGGAGCTGTGGACAAAAACCCACATCATTTACATGTTTACTGTAATAAAGCTTGCAACACTGTCTTCCACAATGTTCTTGTGTCCAAACTGGGATATTACAGTCTGAATGGGAGGACAACTAGATGACCAAAAGCCAGATGGATAGTTGGGGTCTGAGGGTTGTGGTTAATGGGTTGTTCTCTATCTGGAGGTGAGTAACAAGTTGGGTACCACAGGGTCTATCCTGTGACAAGTCTTGTTCAACATTGCTACCAGTGATGCTAAAGAGAGGATGAAGGGCATGCATGCCAAGTTTGCAGAGGATACCAGACTGGGTATGTGTGGGGGTAAGACAGCTTGGTAGAACCACCTGATAGGACCCCATGAAATCCTGCATGGGCAGAGGCCAAGCCCTACCCTTGGGAAGGCAGAGCCGTGCAGGGACTCAGGCTGTGGGTACTGCGTTTGGTTTTGGGCTTCCATCAGAGGAAGGATGTCAATAAACACGGCCAAGTTCAGCAAACAGCCAGCAAGACAGCCCTAGGCTGAAGCCCTTGCCCTTGAGGAGAGGCTGTGGAAGCAGGGCTGGTTCAGCTGGGAGGAGGGATGGCTTCAGGGGTACCCAAGAGTATCTCCCTGGCACTGATGGGAGGGGATGGAGAAGGTGCAGCTGGGCTCTTCACAGCAGTGTGTGTTGGAGGGCGAGAGGCAGCAGCACAAGCTGAAACACGAGAGACTTAGGCTGGAGGTAAGGAGAAGAATTTTCCCCATGAGGACAGCCCAGAGGTGGAGCTGGAGCCCAGGGAGGTTGGGCTGTCTCTTGCATTGGAGGTTTCAAGCTTGGGTAAAGCCCTGAGCAGTCTAGTTTGAGTCCTGAACTGGCTCTGCTCTGGTTGGCTATTAGACCTATGAGCACATTCAAAGGCATCACGTTGAAAAAACTCCTTTCCCCTAAGTCCAATAGATCATCCTTAAGGAGGAGGAGGAGTTGTCAACCTCCTTGACTGGAGCAAGGAGTGGTTGGTTACTGCTTTGCTGCAGCCATTGGAAATGTCAAAGCCCTTACAATTTCTTAAGAGGCCACTTGATATTTTCTGGCTCATGTCCTGTAGTCCACACTGAGGGATGCTTTCAGCAGTTATTTGAGCTTGTATGGCCACTGCCTTCTCTCATAAAATGACCTGGCACCAAGAGAGAGTTAAAGGCCTGGTGTATCATTTCTCCCATCACACAGGCTTGTGCTGCTGTTCTTCATGAAGCCAACAGAGGTACAAGAACTGAGTAACATGAAAAAGGGACAGGGATAGAGATCTGGTACCTTACTCTGCCTACCAATGGTGTACTGTGGATACCCAGATTTTGGATGCCATCAAGGACAAATGGTCTTCAGTGCTGCTTTAAGCATGTTTGGCACCGGACAACAGGAAGACCATGAATGGCCTGAGTTATGAGTTATTCTTCCTAGTAGAATAATAATCTGTGCATTAATGTTTATGTCACAGCAGTATAGATCCACTAGTTGTCTGACTTGATGACATTGCTTACAACCACAGGAAAATATTCAAATTAAACTTGAGGCCATCAGGAGAGTAAAGTATGACATGGTCTAAGAGCACTTACTTGCCCAGAACTGTTACCAGTGAGGTAGCAAAGGATGGAGGCACCAAAGTGAGTATTTCCAGACAGTGACAGTCTAGTTAGAATACAAAACCTATAAAGGCACATTATATCTCCAGGTGTGGATAAAAGCTAGGGGTGTTTAGGTCCAGAGCCTAGATTTTCTCCAAACTTAGTCCAAATCCAGTAGAGCTGTATTTCAAGTGTCATACAATGTCTTTTTACAGTATTAAAAACATAGTAAGAATATTATTGTGGTATAAAAAGAGAAACAAGTATAAGTAAAATTAAAATATATGCAAAATTATTGTGGAGAGGATGAATGATAACTGCATATTTCACAGAAAAATGCAAGGAAAGGTCTCACTTGGGGTTTGACTTTGTGGTTTACAGGCATACATTTATTTTTTTTTTTTTTTAAATTTAAGGCAGTAAGGAGTTCTTTTGGTTTGGTTTTGATTTTTTTTTTTTGTTTCTGTTTGGTTTTTTTTTCCTGGTAGGGAGACCCAGACTTATATTGGAACAGATGCTGTTTAAAGTCCGGTGCAACTCTCACTGAAGAAATCAGAAATGGTTTCTTTGTGTTAGGTCATATCAAGAAAGGGCAGGAAAGTTGCTCCATTTGGAAGACTCCCAACCCTCAGAAAAAGAACCAGACTCAATCACATTCTATATAAATACTAAAAAGCAAGACTTTTTTTTTTTTTAAATGGCAATACAATGGTATTCATAGGCATTTGAGTGGATAATACTCACAATTGCTAAAATGCAATGGGTCTGTTCTTTTACTAGGGAGGGGGATTTACTGATCTTTGCCATTAAACCCATAACTAGAAGTTTAATAAGATAAGACAGACTTCAAAAATGAAAGGGCAGTTCTTGTTGGTGAGTCACTTGCACAACTGGTGGAGAATTCTGTTTCTCGTGATGAATTTGTTCATTGCCATCTGATGACAGGTCTGACCACCATGTATAGACAATTTCAGAAGGAAAGCATCAAGCCACAGAAATTCCGTAGTGTCACAACTTGTGTGTAAGTTGGGGAGGGAAAATAAAAAAAAATAAATCGCTGAATGTTGGAGCTCAGTGCAAACGTGAGTGTTGTAGAAATCAGAATTACTGTGTAAGAAAAAGTACTCATTGCAAAAGGTGAATCTGTGCAGTTATGACTGAAATGGCTGCAGGAAACATTTCACATAAAATCCATGCTGTCTGAGAATACAAACTTTACAAAAACATTTTACACATCCAACCAAATGAGTTTTTAGTGGGTTGGTTCTGTGTAATGTAAACTGTATGTCAACAGGCAGATGTCTGAAGTAATGAAAAAACTCTGGATACATGTGTGTTGTAGTTATAATAAATAAGAATGATAAAGTTTTGTTATTACATGCCAAACCCCTATTCTAGTATAAGTTTCCAACAAAAAGTGTGTGGAAATAATGAAACCATAAGAACATTTAATTTTTACAGTAACCTTAGTTCAGTAAAAGAGCTTACAAGTTCTCCACAAGAACAGATCTTTACTACATGTTGGTGCTGAATAAATATTTAATACAGATCTTCTAACACGTTCATGAAAATGGCTTCCATCCTTGCTTTAGTCCTTTTGTCATTATTTAATTAATACATGTTGCCTTGCAGTCTTTACAGGAAAACCAGTTTGTTACATTTTAAAATTGTGTATCAGAGCAGATGGGTGGGACTGAGATTGAGATTTGTGTTCCCATAAGGTTTTCATTAGTTTTTATTAGAATTACAGACACATGCAGTTGTGGTGGGAAAAACTGGAATCCTGTTGTCCAGCCCTGGCCATGCATCAGCACAAAGTGCAATCCTTACCTCAGGACCAAAGAAAAGGAGACAGACGGTTGCCCAAGCCTTCGGTTCCTCCAAGAGATTGAGCACATGGGCTGTGGTGGGAAAATGGATCATCCTAGGCCCTGTATTATACAATTTTTGCCTTTTACCTCCCTACCTAGTTGTAGAGGTCAGAGAATGACCTCAGAGTCTCTCCTCCTCTTGGGGAATAGCCATGTTATGGGCTCATCCCCCCAGTCACGACGCAGCTGGCTCTGATTTCAATTCTGAAAGAGAGCATAGCAACTGCTCTTCACTGGAGATTCACCCCAGGAGTGGCATCATCCCCTTGGTCTGCAAGTATCCCCCAGTCTTATAACTTCATCTGAATAAGACCATGAGGCTGTTTCTTTCCATGTGGCATGACAGGTTTCTTCTGAGATTTAGAGTCATTAAAATGAAATTATGACCAATGTCTCCATGTCAAAGCATTTGTAATGACAGCACTTCTGACACTTTGAATTTTTAGTTCAGCTGCACATTCATCTCTGTTGCGAGTGGGTATCTCAGTCACAACAAATATTCACAATTCAATGGGTGTTGTCTAAAAAGGACGTGAAGCATGGGGCAGAAAAATAGTTCTGGGAGGGAACTACAGGTGTCACAAGCAGTCCTCATCACAAAAGCAACCCCTGAGCATTGTTCTTGCAAAGGATGCTGAAACTCTGTAATGCTGCTAAAGTCTCTTCTGCATTTTGTAGAAAAGGAGACAGAGGCATATTACAGAAAAACTAGGTGGTGGGCTTCATTTCAAAAACTGTTACAGAAATGCCCCCCTGCTGCTCACGTGCAGCATTGCCATCTCATCCATCGCCTCTCCTGGAAAGGTTGAAGAAGAGATTGCAGGCAGTCCTCTCTTCTAAGGGTCAGCCGGTAAATAATGAAGTCAGATTTTGGCTTGCTAACTAACTGAATCACCCCAAGGGGAAAGGTTTAGTTACATTTTAAAAGGAAAGCAAATATTTCTTTGGTGAGGCAGGTTTGGATCTCCTGACTCTCTAAAATTGCTTCCTCCCTGGACTGCCACATTTGTAACTCACTGTATCCCCTTCCATTCTTAATCTAAACATAATAACCCATCTTTCAGCCACAAATAATAATCCAAAAAACACACCAGACTCCTCTCACCCCTCAGCCTGGGATGGGAAACAGCAAGCTAATACAACAAAGAGTGACTTTCTCCTCTCCTACCCATCCCATGCAGGTAAATTCTGACTATAATTATGAACTTCACATAATTCAAACCTTATAGCTGTCACCTAACCCACCAAATTAATAATCCCTATGAAGTGTGTTCACACACCAAACCTTATGCACAACCCAGTCTTCTTACAGGACTTAAAGCAAGACTTTAACCTACTCCGTGGGATATCTTTCAATTGCCATTATTGGGGGCTATAATTTCACAAGGGTGTCTCAAAATTTCAGCACTGTAACCCAAAACTCTTAACCTCAATTCAGCCTTGAACCTGATCCCCAACCTAAACCTAATCCAGAGCAGCAATTCAGCATAGCCTCTTTGACCTACCACTGATTACAGGCATTTCTGATGGGAGCCTCTCTGCACTCTCTACCCCTCTTTAACACATCCACAGGCACACTCTCACCATTTACCACTAACAAAAAAAGTTAAAGGCAGTTGGGGAAGAGATTCAACTCTGTCAAAGCTCTCCTCAACCAGGATTTAAGATGGGGATTTTATTCTTTCTCTGGAAAGAGAGCATGTTATAGGGAAAAACATGTTGCAAGGAAAGAATATGTTGTGTGTGTGGGGAAATGTTGGACTTCATTGGTTTTCTTCCAGTTTTTGGAGTGCTTCAAACTGCTGGTTTTGGAGTGTCTTTAAACTGCACTTTTCCTGAATGCCTGTAGAAATGTCCCTTAGGTTATATACACCCCTGACTTTATCCTCCTGTACATTAATAAGATTGGGATAGCACCCTGAAAACAAATTGATAAATGAGGTTCTTTTTCTTTTACAGAATTCCCAGAGGCTGTTAATGGGAACTTGATGTATCAAACAACTTGACTGTAAATTATTTGCCAACTTAGATCTGGATCCTGAGAGCTACTTTGTACCTCAGTTCTGCTGAAGTTTAAATAGAGTGCATATAATGGTTTTGGAACCATATCCCAAAATGTTAGGTAAAATTTATGGAAGGGAATGAAAGCAGAAAGTATTCATTTTATCTGTCAATCCTGTACTATTGTTGAGAAATATCGGAACCTAACGAGGTTCTTTCTTAATTTAAATAAACTGCAGCTTTTAAGAAAAAAGATATACATATGTAAATGTAGACTGGTTTACAGTTTGAAGAATTGCAATGACAATGCAAAGAAGGAAAATGCACTGAGAATACAGTAAGGTGATGCACCAGAAAGAAAAAATTGCAAACCTGAAAGTGTTAGAAGTTTATGTAAGATGGATATAGTAGGTACAGCAATACCCCTTGTACATCAGCATGCAGCATTGCCTTGGCAGGTGGTGTTAACTGAAATAACTTGCCTCAAGGATGATCAAAGTCCTTTCTTTACTGAATGTTTGCATCAAAAATCAAGCAAGCTGAAACCCCTTCAGCCCCTGTCACAAGTGTGAGAGGTAAATCATGTAGGAAAGCAGGGACTCCTCTACCCACACCTTTTCCAGATAAGCCACCCTGAATTCCGGGTAGGGCAGCTGCCTGCCTGATAGGGCACACAGTTCTCAGCCTGCAGACCCAACTCCCCTGGATCCGCTGGGAGAGGAGGCAATACGCATGACCTAGTTTTCAAAGACAAATGCTCCTGTCCCGCTTTTAAAATCCTGCACACCTTTGTTTTAATCAAATACAAATTAGCACTCCCACATCTTAATTTCTGTATGAATGAGCTTCCCTTCTTCAATAAGCTCTTTATGAAGTGCTGCATCTGGCTCCTCACCGCTGCTGTAAAGATACCTTGAGCTGAGGTTTAATTTAATGCACAACCACTCTCACTGAAGGAAGCTGCCTTACTCTTGGCATTTCTACAGCACAAGAACCATAAACACAGTGCCAGTTGTACCCTGCAAGTGGAGTTTTCTGCATATCCCTGTTAGGGTATTAAGTGCAGGGAGCAGAATTTAGGGGGTTTTTTTTACAGTAGAAAAAGTTTTAAAAACAACAATTAGAAAATAAGCTTAACTATTAGAAACTAGTTTAAAAACTGTGTTAACTCTTTGGATATTGAATAGTCATCAGACTAAGCAGTAGGAGAGCTATGTGACCACAGGCTCACCATGTCATAAAATCTGGAATCTGTGCTACTGTATTTTGGATGAGTAACTATGATAGTTACTGGTAAGATCCAGAGCATCTGGGAGCATCCACTGTGATGCAGAGAACTCTCCACTAGGAACTGGTGGAGAACTCCAGTCCCATCAGGTTACCAAAGCCTTGTCAGATGGTAACAACTCTCAGCTTCACTAGCTCAAAAACTTCACGGAAAGTGACCACTTTTGGTGGATTCCCTGAGAATCAGTGAGGATGATCAAGAATGGGTATTTCAGCTGTCCCAAGGGGGGAAAAAAAAAACCCCTCAGTCTAGACTCAGGTGGATTCAAACCACCTGAAGCCAATGCAAAGCATTGCCTCAGCTGGTCCTGCTTTCCAGGCAATTTAGCCCTGGGATCTAAGCTGGGCAGCACTGTGGGGAGTAGGCACAGGGACCTTCAATTTCTATCATGTTCCCTCTGGCTTGCCCTCCCCCATGTCCTCCTGCCTTCCTCTCCACAGGGCAGCTAGCCTCCCCAGGGGAAGAAGTCTGGCACAGGGATCCTATAACCCTTCAGATCCCTCAAGGAGAGCCAGCTCAGCCTCAGGATGCTTATTCCCAAAGCACGTGCTCTGAAAATTGAGCCAGCAGCTACCACCACAGCTACATCTTGTTAAGGAAGAGGAGTATGACTTGTTCGCTGTGCTGCTGCTGGGCTTTAGAGGTGCTCTGAGCCTGCATGCCTGGCCAGGTCTCCCCCAAAGGCAGTGGCCAGGTGCTACTTTGGCTTGCTAGGACACAAATTGGGCAAACAGGTGCTGAGCACACACTGGCCCGGGAGAAGCAAGTTTGCAGAGGCTAGCATTCATTTTTCTGGAGGCTCTGCAGCCCAGAATAGAGACACTCAAGTGGAGGCATTCTGCAGCTGAAGGAGCAGGCGTGTTCTGTGTTGGCATTTTGAACTCTAGTGATTAATGCCACTTAATTACCATTTTTAGCACACCATCTCATTCTCTGTGGATGTCAACCTGGTGGACATTTCTTCTTTTTTCCTGCTTTTTCTGCTTTTCTAGTGTGTTTATATGCCCTCCTCTCCCCCTTCCTTTTTTATTTAAAATGTATACAATTTGGGTAAGAATTAAGCTTCGTGCTTACTCACACAGCAATAAGAGCACACAGAAGCCCTGAGGGTCATAAAACTCCAGGCACAGAAAAAAATAAAGTAAAATAAGAACATACAAGAGATGTTAAAAAAGCCAAACTATTTCTGGACCTGGTGAGCTCTTGTGCTGAAGCCAGTTGCAGAGCCATCAGAGCACAGGTGCACGCCACATGACCAGGTGATAATAAAACAACCCTAGAACGCGATCTTGAGCAGCCTGATGATGGTTTGTCTCTGTAATACATCCATCCCAACGTGAACTTCTACATCTGTTTCATATTTAAGGTTTTTATTTTTTTTTTTATTTTTACTAGTAGCTTTAAAGAAAGTCAAGCAGATGAATATCTACATTTAGAAGACCATATGTTAACAAGGGGCTGTGAGGTGACATGACAAGGTTGGTGAAGCACGCTCGCCATATGCAAAAGTGCTGAGCAGTGTAAGAGGTTTATAAATGGATGGGGACCCTTGAGCTGTTGCAAGAAGAAAAGCTCTCTTGCAGGTTAACCTACAGCCCATCCTGAGGGTTTGGCAGACTGATTTGTGAGGTAACTTTACCAGTCACAGAAGTACCTGCATTAGGTAAACTTGCTGCAACACTAGAAAATACCAGCAACATATTTTTCACCGTGGAGGAGAGCACTGAGCAAAAGGGACACCTACTTACTGTTGTCTTACTGCTCCCACTAGATGGGTGTCGCGCTGGAAGGAAGAGGAGTTGGGAGTGCAACCATTTCCCTTCCTAGGAAATATTTGTTGTACCCAAAGTAAAAAGCCAAATACTGGAGAACTGAGCAGTTGGGCAGCCTCAGTTGCCAAATAAGTCAGAGATAGGAATGTCTGATTTCTCACAGAAACTAAGTCTCTCCTGGGAGCATTGGTTTGAACTCAACTCTGCAGTCTGATACATGGTAGACCATCTGAAATGTGAAAACCCAAGCTATTTCCATAACCTTTCCAGAACCCATGTGTTCCAAAAAGCAACTTTCTGTCCTTGCTCTGAACAACAAAAATGTGCATAACATCTTTCATTTGGCAGGCCATCTTGATTTGATGTCAATTGCTTCTCCATCAAGTTGATATGCACCCTGTTTGATGTAAGTGTTGCTTGACTCATTGCAGGGTCACCCCGAATGCAAAACACTAACTTTGCTTAATGTTACATTGTAGATTAGGCTGTGCGCAGCCCATTGCAATCCTGGTAGTGTCATCTACCACATGAAGAAGACAGTGGAGATATTTCCACAACACTGACCTGTTAAATGCATAACTTCACTGACTGAGATGTTAGTCTGTTTAAGGTTTTTTGTTTCTATTTTACTGTATTTGACTCTATTTTTTTCAGGTGGTATGGAAAGGTTTTTTAAAGACAGCTCCGGTGTTATATTAGATGTACTATTATTTGGCCAGGAAAATAGTTATTCCTTTTGCATATTAGTCAGATGACATATTTCTACAAATGATATCTCAGGTCTTCTGAAAGGCATGCAAGAGTTTCATACTGACCATTCATGAGTCTCCCCGTGGGGCTCAGGAATTCTCAACCCTTCATCTTTTGCCCTGCATTAAGGAAAGCTGGGCTGCTGAGTTAAAATATCCTTCCAGTTACAATGAAAATAATCCAGTTTAACGATTCGACTATAAACTGATGCCAAAGAAAAATTTCAAGCATATTACAATAATACTGAAATTACATTTTTGATGGCACCAGAAATAAACATGGAACTAACAAAGAATGGACCGCTTATAGATGGTCGAAGGAAGAAATTATTATTTGAGTCCTTTATAGAAAAACATTAGAATTATCAAAAATGTAACAGCTCTTTGAAAAAGAAAACCTCACAAACAACTGTAGAGATGGCAAGACCTCTTCATTTCTTGCATTCCCTTTTCAGAAGGAAATAAAATAAAAATATCAAGCACAGAGGAAAATATACGAAATCTGTGTTAACTACATGCCCAACCAGAGTGAAATCATTTCACCTAGCTATTGTGAAAGATGGATCAGCCTCACAACCTGGACTCAAATGCTTTACAACCAATGACTACCTCTGTACACCCAGATTCTAAACCATTTCTCCAGTAAACTTTGACTGAACAAAGCCTGCTTTACACCTGAGCCTCTTATTGCGATTATGCAGTTGTGGACCATGCAGTGGTGATTCTGTAGGGATTGGGAATTCTGCAGCAAAATAATTTGAAAAAATTTATGGTAAACAAATGTGACTTTGAGCTGAGACTTTTGACTGGAATTTATCAGTTTTTAATAAAAGTTTTGTGATGAAGTGTTTCTCAGGATCAGGAAAGACTCTCTAATGAAGACACCCAAAGAAAAACGCTCCATCCTAGAGTCTTACAAGAGTATGGAAAGAGTTGTTTTCCCTCACATCCATAGACTGCGCTAACCACCAGGCTATTGGTTAATTTAGGATGATTATAAGGATGTGGGTGTGTAAAGGACCAACTACATCAGATCTAGTCCTCCACAGTGATACACAGCTACACACCACAAGTCAAATTTAGAAAATCCAAGGCCTCGTTGACAATGCCATTATCTACCTTGATCCACAACACACTTTTTAATATGTAGCAATAAAATGAGAAGTTGTACTAGCTGATGAAAACCACAACTGCAATGATCCACAGAAAGAAAGCAGGAAAGATCCCAAACTGCAATCATGATTCTCTTGTTGGATCTGGTCCATTTTCCATAAATAAGTAAATATTCTTCGGGTCAAAGGAAGCTTGGCCTCAGTTTTACATACGTTTAGCATTCATATCTAGATATTTTGCACCCTTTCTCAAGGTTCAGAAGGAGCCAGAATACCAAATCCAGTCGCAGACATAGTTAACATTGTTCTGCGCAACACTGCTAAGAAATTCTTCACTTATGGGGCGAACGCGGTGCAATGTGACTTTGCATTTTCAGGTGTGTGCACATCCTGATTTATTTCTCTTTTCCATACTATACTAAAAAGGTGTCAATTTTCATGCTTTTTATCTGGATGTCTCTCTAATGTCTATCTCAGGGAAGCAGATTTTTTTTAAAAAAATATCTAAACAACTACTTTTCAGTGCAAACAGCCAGATTTCCAGTTGGTGATAACACCTTGTCTGAAAAACTTATGTGACAGCAACACCATACAATCAAGCCAAATTTCACTTTTTCCTTAGCCTTGGAGCTCAATGCCAAGCTCTGGGGCAAAATTTATGGAAGTGATTAAGCTGGTTTTAATAATGGGTCTTCTAAGTCATTGTGGTGCATCTAAAAAAATGCCAACTTAACTCTAGTTCATTTTGATGCACCTTTTTTTATCAAATGCCTGTTTCAATATGAGACCATAAATCTGCCAGGGTGAGTTATATGTGCACCCAGCTTATTTCAAAGACTCTGAGAACCTTAGCAAACCTTTAGACAAAATTGGGCTGAGTTTTGATTTTGTAATGAAACTCAAAACCAGCCGAGTTTCTCTTGGTTTTGTGTTTCATTGCAAGAAACTTTAATTCTTAGATGAGTACAGCCCAGAGTGCATACATTCATGATCAGCAGTAAATGTGCAGAGAAAGAAATGCTAGAACAGACATGAGATTTTTCTCTGCAGTCGGCAATGCCTGGAAAGCCGCCCTGCTTCATTGCAATGCAGATTTGCAGACTTTGGCCCAAAAAAGACCTGTTGGCGAAGTTTGATACTGAAAAGTAATCTTCTGCAGGAAATGAGTACCAAAGAATTGTTATACCATGTAATAAGAAAGAAACAATAAAGATCCCTGGCGAGAAAGTAGTTCTGGGTTGATGGACAACAGTCATTATAAACCGAGCTTTCAAATAAAAATACCTTCAACCTTTTGAAAGGGTTTCTGTATTTTAAATATGGACGTTCGCATTTCAGACTGGAGAGCTTCCAAGTGACCTCGTGACTGTAAAGGTTAAGCACTATGAGAGAACAATTGCAGACACTCAGAATGAGAAGGAAAATATGATTTTATAGCTGGAACAGACTATGGAGTATCTCTTCTAACATTTCAAATTTGGATTAAAGAGGGAACTATTGGGAATGGTTCAAAAACGTCTGAGGCTGAAGAAATGAATGAATTTACTCTATTGCTCCACAGACACTGCTGCCCCAGTCACTCCATTTAAAGACAATGAGTAAGAGCTTGTCTGTACTAAGTGCCTGAAGTCACCTGATGTTGGTGACAAAGCTGCAAATACATAAATGGCTGTGACAATAGCTCTGGTGGTGAAGTAATTAGTTACCCAGTCAGTTATGACAAGATAATATGGGTGCAAATTAATCAAAACAGAAAGACGAGAATCCCAAGAAAAATAATCCATGCAGTCATTACTTCTCCGTTGTTGGGACACTGAATGCTGTCCCTGATTTAAACTTTGTTAAGGCCTTGGCTTCTCCACTGCTGTTTAAAGTATCGTTGGCTTAAAGTGGGAAAGTGCACTCTGTCCCTGGGTTAGTGGTTGTCATATTTGCAAGAGATGTGAAGAAGAATCGTACAAATTTGTACTGTGCTGCAAAGGGTCTGAACAGAGCTGAAAATGGTGATGTCAGGAGAGCCTTGCTGGCTGGTCCTTTCGTATCTCACAAATACATCAAAACATACCCCTTTTCAAATTCTGCTGATATTACCAGGTGATCATCTGTACTGTATGTATGGGAAAAAGATCAGGCTTTTTTCCTGATGGCCCTTCTGCCTGAAACTTTACTCACCTTTTTGGGTGGAGAGGTATTTTTCAGGAAGGTCTGATGATGAGAACAGGTATGGAGACGAAACATTCGAAATCCAGGACTACAGATAAATACAGTAATAAAAATATGAATGACTATATTCTTTGTCACTCGTTTACACGTTGTGTTAAAATATTCAGTGTTTCCAAATTAAAAAAAATGGACCGGGCTTAAAATTCATGGTGGAAATCCTTCTCAGCACCACAGCTTCAGAAAAGGAAATAAACTAATCTAATTTGAAGTTCATGATGGAAGACTCTACCAATAACATAGGTGGACTGAAAACAAAGTATGAAGCTGCACCATCCTAGCTGGAGCAGTGCTGAGCATCTAGAAATTGTTGTCAAACTGATTTTAAAACCCAAGCTGAAGTAACAAAGGAGGGTTGCTTCACCCTAGGGAGTTTAGCTTTGCCCCCTCAGATAGGGTTGGCACTCTGAATGCATGCATGTGTGTGTGCGCGCAAGCAGTTGGGGGGAAAATGTAATACAACCTTCCCTGCATCCTGAGGAGCACTAGCTGGGGGTGACAGGGAATTTAGTCTCTCACCGTGCAGGAAGCTGGGGGCAGCTGGTCTGGATATAGAGCTGCTGGCTCCCCCAGTAGCCAGGATTACACTCATGGTGGAAGACTACTCCAGCTTCCCTACCTTGTCCCCACTTTCATCCTTGCACTACTCTTCAGGGGTGCCAAGGGGAGAAGGACCCACTAGCAACATCCCCTGCTTGGGCAGATACACATGGATCACAGCAATCCCTGCGAATACCTGAGAAATTAACTCCATTTACCTTACACTGGCACATACTGTAATGCTGAGGATGTATTACAGGTTTAGAAGACACCCAGAGGCCTTGGTCCTTACTTTGCTAAGAGGAACAGACCTTCAATGCACCCTGGGGTGCATTAAGAGGAATGGGGCCAGCAGGGCGAGGGAGGTTCTCCTCCCCCTCTACTCTGCCCTGGTGAGACCCCACCTGGAGTACTGTGTTCAGTTCTGGGCTCCCCAGTTCAAGAAAGATGAGGAACTCCTAGAAGAGTCCAGAGGAGAGCAACAAATTGATGAGGTCACTGGAGCATCTCCCCTATGAGGAAAGGCTGAGAGAGCTGGGCTTCTTTAGCCTGAAGAAGAGAAGACTGAGAGGGAATCTAATGTACATGTACATGTACATTACATGTACATGTACAATACATGTACAAATATCTTAAGGGTGGATGTCACAAGGACGGAGCCAGACTTCTCAGTGGTGCCCAGCGACAGGACAAGGGGCAATGGGCACAAACTGAAACATAAGAGGTTTCTGTTGAATATGAGGAAGAACTTCTTTACTTTGAGGGTGACAGAGCACTGGCACAGGCTGCCCAGGGGGGTTGCGGAGTCTCCTTCTCTGGAGATATTCAAAGCCCACCTGGACGATATCCTGTGCAACCTGCTCTAGGTGAACCTGCTTTAGCAGGGTGGTTAGACTGGGTGATCTCCCGAGGTCCTTTCCAACCCTTGCCATTCTGTGATTCTGTGATTCAAGGCAGACAGGTTCTGCTACAATGTGTGGAAAAATTATGTGGGGCACCGTAGTATGAGTAAAAGAGAACACATTTGTTATGGGCTCTGCCTCTTGTCTAATCAGCTGAGATGCACTGTCCTGTTGCTGTTTCGACCTTTGTCATGAGTTGTCTTCAGCTTTCTTAGCTTTAGTAAAACAAAGAGTGTCGTGACCTCAGACTGGTATTTCTTACTGATGTCACGGTTCTTCACTTTTAGCATGTACAGTTATTCCACGTGCATTTTCCCATACAGAAGAAGGTCTTTCTGCAGAACAAATATCTCATCAGTCAACCTCCTCTGTGCAAGCACTGTAATAAAAAATTTACACTTCATGTGTGGCTGGGGTAAGAATGAAATAAAATCATGTTGCCTTGACACAGAATTACAGGAGAGACAACTTCGTATTCCTGTGCAGGCTTTTAGACTTCAGATGAAGTATTTTTACTTGGAGCTGTGATCACACATATTACATTTTCTGTTTCAATGCTTTTCACAAAACTCGTGCTTGAAAGGGTTCTATATTTTACTGTAATTTGAAATTTATTTGGAATTTACTTTAATCAGCAAAGAGATGGTGAGTATCTCCTACAAGGTGATGCACTACCCTGAACTCCCATTGAAGAGCCACAGTCCCAATTTGCTATGATTGGTTCTGAATTACGAAACAAACCTTATTATTACTGCTACCTGTATGAAAAATGCGGCCAGTGTAATTAAGATGCTAGACCTCAAGGAGGAATGAATAAGTCAGATCCTCATGGTGTGAAACAGTGCCTTGCACTGGTGGGGGTGCATATGTCAAAAGTTGGGATTCTCAGGCAAGACTCATAGAAGCAGTCAGAGTTTTTCTTTGTTTTCCAGTGTATTTTTATTTAAAATGAAGTTCAGATCCATCAACTGATGGTTCTGTGAGTCAAAGCAGCATAGAAACTAACCTTCTGATGGTCACTGATGGCTAGAAAAAGAAGTGACTGGACACAATTACATTATAATAGCAGAAAAGACTGTATCATTTTATAGCACACTTAGACACATTTTCCACTATACTCGCCAGATATATTTTTTTGTCATGTGAGAAGCATGGTCCTAAGTGGTCATCCTTGCCATAGCATAATTAGGGTGTTTATAAAACTTGTATCATTTGTTGGTAAGTATTAATCATCATGTAACTAGAGCTAAAATCCATCCAGATATATTACTGATTACTTAAGGTTTGCAAGCATTTTTCAAATAAATGCTCCACATTTTGTTCATTATGGTATGGGAGGAGTAGAAAGGATCCATATCACATGAAGATTAGAAACATAATTGAGTGTTTATAGAAATGGACACAAATACTGTAGCTCAGAAAATGTGTTAGTAAGCACCTTTTTATACACGTTCTGTGCTAAAAACAACTCAGTCACTAAAGCAGCCAAACCACACCTGGTGTATGACATTATCCAGTGAATAAGAAAGATTTGAAGGCAAATTTCTACACCTGCCACTTGCTGTTTTAGGAGAGTTGAACATACTACAAAGAAGGACACAACCTGAGTGTCTGTCCCAGAGAGCCAAACCGCCCTCTTGAGTGTCTGTGCTCTTGTGGACAACAGGATTCTGTAAGGTCTGACAGAGAAGTACAAAGAAGTAGGGACATATTAGTCACATAGTATACGCATAGTCTCTGTCTTTCCATTGCCTGATCCATCTGAAATGACCAAAAGATATAAACCAGTTTACTGAGTGTAACTTGAACTCTAGTCTTCAAAAAAGGGTTTTCATTTGGATATGTTCAGATGTCATCTATGCTTCTTACGTGTCTTACACCTCTGCTAAACACTTAGTTTCTGTGGTTAGTAACATACTGTGCAAAGGAAGTAATGAAAGATTTTTTTCTGGAAAGTGTTGGTCGATCAGGACTATGACGTTAACTGATTAGAGAAACTGACATTATAAAAATGTGATCCTTGGAAAAGTTTCATTATTCATTAATCCTTGGTAACACGAGAGAAACTATTCAACACAAAATGAGGTGGAAGGACAGCAGTTTGGGAAACAGTCCCGTTGCAGTGCAAGCAGAATGGTGTCAGGGCTGAACCGTTTG
>NW_009260129.1:390179-412581 GCF_000687185.1 Egretta garzetta
CCCTGGCTGAAGTGAAGGGTGGTTGCACAAGGCAACGCACAGAGCATGAAGCAACATGGGTGAGAAAGTCAAAGCAAGAAGCAGAGCGCTTTGAACAAGAAGAGCGCAATTTCTGTGGAAGCTGTTCTGAAGAGCAAATTGCTTGCAGTAGACCCTCATTTTCCCTACCCACCTAAATTGTGTCTCTAACTAACAGACGCTACGGTTTTGAGACAGAGCTGGTATCTTGTCCAGAACTGAACATGTCAGTGCCCAAGGACACACTAAATGGGCGTTCTTTCCATTCACAGCCAGCTGAGCAGGACCTCATGAACACTGGTGCTCACATGTTATTTCTGCTTATTGGCAGAGCTCTTAAGCAATGACAGCAAATCCTAGTGCACTCTAAGGGCAAGCAGAAGCAAACTTCAGCCCTGAACTCAAAAGCACTACTTCCTGTGTCCACTATACTGCAAATACAGCCAGCAAAACATTGCCTACACATCTGCCAAAGATATGAATAAAGCTTGCTAAAACACCTGAGATGACAGCTTTCAATCAGCCCATCAGACCGGCTTGTACCTCAGGGCAAACTGTAAAAATTACAGAGACGCCTGGGCAGGCTGGTCTATTTTCAACATTGTCATAACAAGACTGTCTTGAGCTAATTTAAAAACATCCCTTAGCTATCTCTGTTTGCCATGCCTTTGACAGCAAGCGGGTAAGTGGAAGGATAGCAGGTCTTACTGCATCGCTCACATGAAAAAATGAAAAATTTTATAAGAAACAGAAAGGTTTTCTCAGTTCTGTTAGCTGAACCCTACTTTCTGCCTGGTGTGGTGGGGGATGGCAGGATACTGTCAGAGGAAATGTGCAGACGGCATAAGAAATGCATATTTAAAATTCTGTCCAGCTGCACTGTCTTGTCTGTTTATCACAGGAATTGGGAAGAAATAAGAGAATATGGGGGATTTCTGAGAGTAGCTTGTTCTTGGTTGCAAAACATGAACTGCTGCAAACATCCAAATGTAAATAAACTACAATTTTTAGGCATGGATAAGAAATTAAATATTTCTGGAGGTGTAAAAAAGTGGCTCAGCATGTTCCAAGGCCCGCTGCTGGACAGCTGCAGTGCAATTAGCTGCAAGATCATCCGAAGTTTGAGCTGGGTCATATGGGTTTGTTGTTTCTCCTCCATCTGCCAAGTAATTCTTCAGTAAGCTGACATCACATGTATCATCTTTCCTTGCAAGAACACATTGTATGTTCTGTGTCTTGCAGATTTTTTTCTCGACTCTTCTGCTGAAATAGGAGGTGTCGTCCTTTACAGGTAGTTTTTCTGACTAAGCTGGTATTTTTGAGAAAGCATTTTGACACCAGCGTCTGTAACAAGGTTTCTGGATGCAACACCATGATCTAAAATACACAGTAAGATATAAAAACTTGTTATTTAGGCAACATTGGCAAGCCTCTGATTATAAAGTACAACAACTTGACCACCCCTGTTATTTGCCAAATTCTCTCTGATGCTATTGTCAGTAAGAGTTTTGCCATTTATTTGAACTACACTAGGATTCATACGCTTACACTTCTAGCTTTTTATTCAATTGTTATGACTGCATTCAGTAGAGTACCTCTTGCATCTGATGGCATCCAGGAAATGCATCCCACTGTACAAAGGCAGAAGAAAAAGGTGCTTTCAAGTACACAAGGAGGTAATGCAAAGACCCTCACTATGTTTTTCATCCTGTGACACCTTTTACAAAGTGTACTTCTTAAAATGAATAAAGTACATAATGATGTTTAAAGCTGAAAAAAAAATCCTCGTTTTACTCACTTAGCAGGAGACTGCACCCATTGTCCTTTTCGACTTGCTTCATATAAACTCAGAGAAGATATATATAGAGATAGAGATATAGACATTAGAATAATTTTTTTCTAAAAGACACATTCTGAGACTGACTGAAGGTAGCATTTTAAATGCTGGAAAGGAATTATAGTGAGAATTGGATAGGCTGTGGCACACCCCAAAATGTTTGTGATTATTTCAGCCTCGTAAATGTTGCCAAAGTCTATGAAAACAGCCTTTGTTGTCCTGGTATGGTGTGGTGGAGAGGTCCCAGATTTCCTATGAATCTGAGTGATTGGAGCAATGCAGCTGACTGTGTTAGGTGACACATACCAGGACTTTGAACTACCTATAAAAAAATAGGTCTCATTTAGCATGTAGTATTAGGCATTTGGCATGCAAAGACACAAGGCTTCCCCTTGCCTTCAGCTGGCTGTCGGACGCACGCAGAGCTCTCCTGCATCGAGGGGAGCGCCAGGGTGCAGGCTCGCTGTGGGCTGGAGGGGAGGCTGGGAGGGAGACACCAACACGCTGGAGGCAGAGCTGCAGCCCACTTAAACCTCTGTCATAAATCTGTTGTGGGATGGGGGATGAAACAGTGCAGCATGAACAAATGTGTGTTGCAATGATTATAAACTCGGGAGCCCGGGGCTCAGCCTTGAGGCAGTTACTGTCTAAAGACAGAAAGTTTTTCTCTTCCTTGCAGGGCTGGGTCCTTCTGGAGATTGTCCTTAATCACATGTCTTAATGACTCCCTAGAATTTAGCTACCTTTGGACAGTGCGCTTTGTGGCCTTAAGGAATCCACTTTGGGCCACTGTCCTGCAACTAATACGCAATGTGTGCTTTTCTCCGTTTTTAATACATTGCACCATTGTGAAGCATTTATCTTTTTGTTGTCAGCCTTCTAGAGCTCTTCTGACATTTCTCAAAGTAGCTTTTGGAACCAAACACTGATTTTACTTCAGAACAGCTCTGCAATGTATGTTTCTTAGCTGCAGTTGAAGAACAGCAGTAAGGAAAAGGCCAAATCCTCTTCTGTGTAAATGAACTGTATTCCCCTTGCCAGCATTTCATTTATGCATGGGTTTTGGCCCAGATTCCTCCTTCTTAGCCCTTTACTGACAGGGTATATAGGATAAGGAGGCTTGAGAAAGGCTTTCAGTAACTGTCCTTCCTTAGATAACTTTGAAGTGAAAAAATGTAGTGCCAACCCTTCAGAGATGTTTAAAACATTTTGGATGCAGACACAGATTCTCCATATTGTACATGGCTTTTTGGCTGACATTTTGTCATAAACTAACAGCTGAGTGTTAGCTAGGATACCAACCTGAAAATATGTTCATCAGCATCCACCGTGTGAAGCCATGTCCTAATCCCACCTTGCTGATGGTCCTCAAACAGTAGTCAGTTCAAGAATGTAAAGATGCTCTTACTGAAGTTTTCCCCCACTCCCTCAGTGGCATGAAGTCTGTTCCCCACTGCCGTCATGTTGGCAAAAGGTGTCCCACATCCCCTCACTTGTTTTCAAAACAGTGACCCAGGAAATGCTGTTAAGTTTTCTTGCAAAAGCACAGGTTGAACCTTTTTCATTTTTCTTGGAGGCTTTTAGACATAAGAAGAATGTAGCAGCTTTCCTGCTGCTGCAGACTGTACCTCAGCTACACCTCTCATGTTCCTGTGCAGGCGTGACATTTATGTTTGCAGCCGTACAGGCAAGGGGGGGGTGGGGGTGTACATTCATACAGTACATCTGCATTCTTTTAAGTTTTGTCAACCATTTTTTTAAGAACATAATTTCTGAAGGTCACTGAAATTTAACTTGAGGACCGCATGTGGGAAGTGGGACATTTCTACCCTAGTAAGTAGCTGTCAACATCATTAAGATGTTATCTCCACCATTTTTAGAACTGGTTTTCTATTTAGTGTTTATGAACAAGTTACAAGAGACAACTGAAGTTGTACATTTCAAGTGAGGTACAACAGTGAGTCAGTATTTAGAAGAGTTTGAGCAGTAAGACTGGGAGAAGAAATTATGCCCTACAAAACCAGTTTGAGATGCGTCCTTTGTAGTTCTGTCCAGTTACAACTTAGCAATAACTGTGTATAGTAAACAGTGCATACCGTCTGTACAGGCTGATATCTGATGTACTGGAAGAAAACTTTACCTCTTGTATCGGGAAACTGGTTGCATTTTCAGGGAATGCTATGCTCAACCCTTCTGCTGAGAGAGTGTTGCCCTTCTGCTCCAGACCAAAGGATGCTTTTCAGTGGTTCATCACTGTCTGCAAAATCACTGTAAATAGAACAATTTCTGCTCCCTCTCAAGTGCTATTGTTTGCATTTGAGTAATGCAAATTGAAGAACAGACATCATTCTGAAACATCAATGCTACTTGGCCCCACATCAACTCTGAAATAATTATACAAGTAACAGTGTTACATTGATTAACATCTCCAGCTATTTCCTGCAAGCTAGAAGAGGTATCCTGTCCCACTTCTCCTGGTGGGACTGGTATTACTTGTACCACAATTTGTTAAAAGAATCTGCCTTTTATATCTCATCTAGAAATATAAGTATATAAATATAACATATACAAAAGATATTTGCATATCTTATAAAAGCACACACAACTTGGCACTTCAGTCTCATCAGCATTCCTCTCTGAAAATACACGTAGTTAGCATGGGGAGGAGTGCTTAGCCAGGGAGATAAGACAGAGTTACAATAGCAACACCAGCTTTGCTAGGTCGTTCCTGAAAGGAGAATGGTACAAGTTTTCTTAGATAGACCTGCTCCTACCTGGCAGTGTCCAACCTCATCAGTACCCAATACAACAGTAAATTTTGAAATGCCTCAGCAAACAACCAAATGCACAGAGAATACCATGGGGATCTGGAACTGAGTGCCTTCCTACCCTTGCCTGGCCTGTTTATTTCCTTCACCCCTACATATTCATTATGATCTTACCAGCACTGTGGTTGGTTTTTTTTTTTGCAAATGTGCTTTATTGGACTCTCTAGTGAGGCACAGAGTAGTGGTGGAATGGTGGTGTTAGGTTAATGGTTGGACCCAATGATCCTAAAGGTCTTGTTCAACCTGAACGGTTCTACAGTTCTGTGCAGGAGTTTGAGCTGCCCAGTCAGGCGGCGGAAGTACCTGTACCTTGTCTTCGGAGTCAACACATGGAAAATCTCAAATTATTGCCAGAACCCAAACTAGAGCAACTAGTATTTTAAAATGCAAATTACAACAACCTTCCTTTTAAAATAGATCGGCTTTGATCTGCTAAACAGAACACTAGTTTTTATGAATACTTTTCTCCCTTCTGTGTCCTTGCAGAGTCAGGTCCTTTTCCAGAGATTGCCCCTCAACCCATATTTTTAATGACTCCCTGCAATTTAACCACTTCTGCAGTGTGCCCTCCAGGCCCATCACAAACAGTTCTCTGCTCCCATTGACTCTGAAGCTCATCTATATGTCAGTTTTTGGGGCTCTCCGAGTCTCTTTTTGCCCTATGGACAGTGTTTCTCCCACTGTCTCTTGTACCATGCTGGGTTCTGAGGCTTGCTGCAGCTATAGAGTTGCATTTGCACTTGGGGCAGAAGCCAGTCTCCCACTTTCTCCTCTGACTTATTTCACATAACTTGGAGTACACACTTCAGGGAAAGGCAACCATGATCAGACAGCTTTTCTCCTTCTGCCCTACCCCACCCCTTTCTAGCAAGCCAGACTTTACAGTGCTTACAACTGTGAATGAACCAATTAAATTGTACAATCTGCCACATGGAACTCCAGTACCTCCATTTCTCCTTGGTGGGTCTCGGGAAGCTTGCAAGCACAGTGCAATCCATGTGCAGGAAAGGGGTCAGTGCCTCTGGCTGGTCTTACTACAAGCTGCCCCTCTCCAGTCTCCCAGCAGCAGCTTTTTTCCAGTGGGCTGGGGTGACACGCACTTTTGCAATCAAAACAAACAAGGGCATTTCGTTTGAGCCTTCTACCAAACACCTAGCTGTCTGAGGAAAACCACCTGTTTCATAGGTTGGGACTGTGCTATCTCTGCAGACTGGTACATGTTTGTCATTTTGCATTTAAGCATGTTAGCAATGTGAAATGGTAGTGAGGTTGATCTATGTGGCTTAATGGAACAGGCAACACACTAGCATCTATGAAAATTTATTGGTGTCCTTTTTCCCAGATGTTGCTGTTTGTTTGCATGTGTTACTAAGACGCTTACTAAATCTCTCTGTTGGTTTCTGCACTTGGACACCTGAATGTGAAGATGCAGTGCTTGTAAGTCAGGCAGTGTGTGAGCTTAGAGACATCTGTAGAAAGAGTTCTGAGAGGTGAATAATGAGCACAGCTCACCCTGTGTTTTCTGAAATAAAAGAATGCAGCAGCTCCCAGCACCTGGTAAATGAAATTAGCCTTGTATAGACAGGGTCCCTGTGTTGTTACTTCAGCAGCAGTATGAAGTTTCCTTGTTATTAGCTGGGCAAGGTGCTTAATATTATAACAACAACAACAACAACAACAACAATAATAATAACAATAAAAATAAATCTGAAAAAGAAAAATGAGCTTATATCCACTTTGAATCCTACTGCAAAATTCCTCTTCTCAGCCCACAGACTTCACTTAATCACCCCTCTTTTATCTCCCTCCACTGCCTCCCCTCCCTCTATGGTGTTTAACATAAAATACTTTATTTTCAGAGCCCTTCACAGCCTCTGCACACCAGTTTTTTATCCCTTAGTCTCTTATATGTCAGCTCTCCCTTCCACATCCATCACCCACTTGTTAGATTTTCAAATGTCTTTGTGCTCTTTTTCGTGCTGCCTCTCATAACTGAGAATTGCATCCTGCCAATATTAGGAAATTAAGACCATGTCATCCTCTTTCAAGTCTCTCCTTAAAGCTCACTTTTCTCTACAGGACCTTGCCCACGTGCTGGACTATTATACTGTTGTGGGTTATCCCTGGTACCCCCGGTAGGCAACAAAGCACCACACAGCCTCTCATTCACATCACCACAGCAGGGTGGGGAAAGATGAAAGGAAGAGTAAAAGCAAGAAAACTTGTGAGTCAAGATAAAATTTATTTACTAAGTGAAGGAGAAATAGAAGAAGAGAAAAAGAAAAGAAGAGAAAAGAAGAGAGGGAAGGGAAGGGAAGGGGGGGGCAGAGCGAGAAACAGAGAAGGCTTTGACACTGTGCAAGTGCTGTTCAACAATAGCTAAAACGTTAATCAGCATTGTCTTGGTCACAAATCTAAATCACAGCACCATGTGAGCTGCTGTGAAAAAAATTTATTCCATCCCAGCCAGACCCAGAACACATAATGACCACTGCTATCCACTTCTGCCTTTGTGTTACCCATCTGTTATAGTTTACTTTATACTTAGCAATAGACTCTTTTAATCTACAACCTAGCAGAGTGGTATCCTGGTCCTCAGGACTCATTGATACTTCAAGGAGTACTGATAATAATCATAAAAACACAAACATGACCAGCAGAAACTGACATGTATAAGAAACTAATTTCTGAAAGCTTACAAACCCTCCTCTGGAAAGAATAACCTTCAAAACTGTAAAATGGCAAAAGAAGGTTCAAGACATCCATTTATACTAGTCACAATAACAGACCATTTCTTCCAATTGTGCTGGCAGCTTTTGACCACATTTTTCTTAAACATTGGCTTCTTCCTTAAGCCTTCTGGCCAAGATCTGCCATCTATCCTCCTGCCTGATTCTCCTTTTTCCTGGGGGACATGGCTAGCTTCTTCCTTCTCCTGAGTTGAGTACCTGACCATAGTAGCCAGTGGGAAAACTTCTATCTGGCTAGTTCAAAGGCATCCAAGCAAATATTTTGTGACCCTGTTTGATTAAGGATCTGTGGGTTATTCAATTCTAGTGAGCATCACGAACCCCAGGAGACTACTCATTCAGCCTGTGGTCCAGATTCCCCCGAGTGTCCTTGTGGCATGGAGAGATTAAACAGCCTTGCCAATGAGGTTAACCAGCTCCAATTTCCCGCTTCTCTTTTATGGTCATACTCTCTTTACTCTTCCATTCTCAGTCAGTCTTCCCACGGGGTTTGCTCTTCTCATTTTGCTACATTTTCTTTTCTGAGAAAGAAACATTCACAAACATGAGTACATGAATTGCTCTCCTGTGGCTGGACAAGACGTGAAAGAATCTTATGAGGAGGCATAAAGAGAAGTCCTTTGCATGTGGCAGCAAACACTTGCTAGCTAGGCTGCCTAGTTCCCTGCAGAGAGTCCCTGGATGACTGCTTAGAGGGAAGAAATACCAGCCACCCCTCCTATCCTTAATCTCTGCCTTCAGCTGTAGCTTTCTTCCATGCCAAGATCTTAACTGTTCCTTCAGTATTCAGGCGCTCTGTGGACCACACAGTCTGGTTCTTCCTGGGTTTCTTTGCTTCTAAACCCAGGAGAAACTCAACTTTTCTCGCTTTTCTTTTTCTTTTTCTTTTTTTTTCCCCAGGAGTGAGAAGTAATATACAGCACAGAAAAATTTAATGCTGGCACTGATGATATGTGAGGAGTTAATTTTTCACTAACTTTAAGGAAAAATATAGGCAGCAAACCTAAACCTAAAATTTAGAAAGAAATCACTATCTTAACAGAGTTTCAAAAAAGGTTTAGAAATTGTATCTGATTTGTACCTACAGGTTTTTGGCATATCATCTTTGAGACAGGTATCATATCACACAGCAGGATCTGAAAAAAATCACTGACGAAATGAATAAGGTTATATATATTTTCCTCCTGAGAAACAACCTCATCTGAAAGGTAGAGCTCATATAACCAGTCATTAAGAGAAATTAAGCTTTCAATAATATTAGGCTGGAAAATAACTTGTCAAAGGCACTTGAAGGAAAATAGCCATTTATGACCATGTGGTCAGTTTGTTGCTCAAGACCCCACCTGGAGAGGTCTGATAAACCAGATTTAAGGTAAAAGAAGCAGTTTTAAAGCCTGTATTTCCTTCTACTAGCTTATTATATACTTACGCATGTGAGACTAACACCCCATTGAGGCTTATAGATGCAGAAGTCAGTGTTCAGACTGCCCAGCACTGTTCTGTAGATTGCTCTTTGTTAAAAATTCTCTCTTGTGGTTTTGTTGTAACTTGAATTATAAAAGACCTTTAGTTACCTTTTGTTGTAGTTGTTTTCTGCTGGAAAAGCTGGCAAAGCATGCATTTTAATGTGTCATTTAATTTGAAACTTTTAAAACCATGCAGTGAACTAGACTGTAAAGCCCTCATTCATTTCTTTTCATTAAGTTTCATTTAATTGGAGTTTATCAAGCCTTGCTTTCCTGGCAAAAGGGATATCCTGCATATTGTATTTGCACAGTAAAATAGAAATACAGTTTATGAAAACACATATGCTACCGATACATTTTAAAAACTTATTTCAGGGTCTCTAGTCTAAAAAGAGAAATTTAAAAACCTCAAGCACCGCAGAAAAATAAAGGTAGCTATAAATATCCATATTATTTTATCTCATACCAGTTCTATCTATATTGCGTAGATGGCATACAAACCCACTATTTTGGCTTTAGTCAGTCTTCAAATAATCTTTCCATCATTTTATTAATAAAAATATAGCTAAAAGGAGTACGTCAACATGACCTTGAACATACACTCCGGTGGTACCTGACTGTACTGAGAGGAAGGTATTTTTTATTTTTCCACCTGAACATCCTCCACCTCAAACAATTCTAACTGGAAATAGACAAACTGGTCATTTAAGTTAAAGGCAGACCCAAGCTTCACCCTGAAATTCAAATGGAAAAAAACTTCCTTGTAAGTTTATAAAAATTTGGTAGCATGTTTCTGTACAGCCTGATGTTTTTAACATTTCTTTATTTTGACTAAGAACAACAGTACCACAAAAAGGGTGGCCCAGTGCACTTCTATTCAGCCCAATATAAAACAATGATGGTAACAGTATAAAAATATTATGGATTAAACTTTTACTGTTATCTCTAGGTAGAAGACAACCAAGTCTATTTCCAAACTGTGAGCCGAAGAAACGTAGGGGACATTTGCCTTTGTCAACAGATGGAATGACCTCATAGCATCTGCCGTTTCAAGCACACCAAACAGATACAAAGGTCTGAACAGACTCTTCTTTCATGTATTAGATAGAAGAAACCTAGAAAGGAAAGACCTATACTAGAAGTTAAAACTATAAGTTTATTTAGCTTTTCATCTCTCTGTAGAACAAAATCAGGTTGCATCAGATTGCCTGCTAACAACACTGAAAAAGAAGCAAAACCATTGTCAGCTAGTGCCTGTACAGGGTTCAAATTCTTTACTCTACTAGGCGTAAACCTCAGTGTATAGCCATGTATCTGTATACCTATACAAACACACACATTTCTGGGCATAACTGATTATTCAACACGTGAAAGAATATCTGTTTTCAGACATCCTCCCACAAAGGACAGACGAAATTTAAAAAGCACATAGCACAAACATTTTTTTTACCAGGACATGGAGTCCAAAAATAACCGACGAAATAAGTGGTTTTCCTGTCAGTCTTTTTTTTCTGTAAGACTTTTTTTCCTGTAACTTTTCATATTAAGAAAAACTCACATGCTTATCCTTCTTTCTCCTTCATTTATTTACCTTTCCTCTGGTTGTTTTTCCTGATTGTTAAAGAAATGTGTGTTCAAATGAATTTTCAATTCTCAGTACTCACTTCAGAGCTGAATTTGTGACATCTTTCATCTCAGCAGCAAGAGAATATGATATCAAGACGGGTACACAACTGCAAATTCATTGCAACAATAAACCTATCAAAAAGCTCAGCTTAAACTAAACTGTAAGGCTGAATAACCTTGGCCAGAGAAAGAAGGAGAAGAGAAGGGAGGCCTGGAGGTTGGTCATTTCTGTATAAATGCAGAACCTGTGGCTCAAACACGTCTTTGGAAAAGAAGCTGGGTGGCAAGAAAGAAACAGCAGATTTGAATAGCAGTGAGGACATATATTTTTCCATGTTTTCTCTCTCAGAGCTATGTCTCAACATGAAAATGCAGATCTCAATAATGCTTCATTCTCATCATTATCTATTGCTGTAAATGTTCCGTACTTAAATAAGGAAGAGAGCTCATAGATTTTTTCCCCCTCTCTCATTTAAATAGGTCATTGTCTACAAACCTGGCTGGGACTGTTCTTACTTGAGGATGCAGGTGGCACCATCTGTCCCTAGGAGCTATGTGCCAGACAATTCTGGCTTTGCTTTGTATGTGAATTTTTTTCCTGCATAAAATTGCCATATGCAGACCATGTGAAACACACTCTGCCCAAAACACAGAGTCGCGAATGCACAAAGTATACAAAATAACAAAGACTTCAAGGATTTCTTTTATTTCAACAGCATATAAAATGCAAATTTCTATTTGATGTTTTCCTTTGAGGTATATCAATTGAAGTTAAAAATGACATCCTAAATTCCTAAGGTAATATGTGGGCTGTTTCAGAGGGGTTTTGTTTTCCTGAAGAGCACAGACATTGTCTGCCTTGTATCTCTTTCTAGGTAGCCTGAGAATAAAACCTCTCTCCTGTGTTCAGGGGGCTGGTGAGACACAGCAGTGTGGTGTTCATCTTTTGTACCTGCACTGCCAGCTCTTGGGGATGAGCCTTCTACTCGCCCCAGACATCCAGACCAGGGCCATTCCAGGGCAGGATGTTTATCCTCTGATAATAAATCAGCTTGGTTTGGGTGCTTAACATGCTGAGCCTATTGTCCCACAGAAAGCCTGTCTGGCCACTGACTCAAAAAGGCAGGGCCCTGATAGCCTCTGAGGTTGTGTTCCCAGACATCTTACCCATTAGCTGTAGGTCCTGAGCTGGTCTTCTCTGCAGGACCTGTGCCGCCACATTGGCCTAGGGACTTGGAGTTGAGAGAACTCTGCCTTTTCACAAGAAAATAACAGAAATCTCACTGTAACTTTTATCTTAAAATCAGCCCACCAAGCTGGAGATGTCTGGTAGCAAAGCTCTCTATTTGTCAGAATACCCATTTTTAGGGGAAACTTTCTGAGCAGGGCACCAGACTGGTAGAAGGTTTTACTATTCAAGGTGCTTACCAATAAACAGAGCGGGTCTGATCTCAGTTACATCCTGTGACTCCACTGAAGTCCACTGAACTTAGTCACTGGGCAACACAATAGAGCTCCACTGGAATTAAACTCTCAGTTACATGCATGCAACCCCAGTGGATTCAGTGGAGATGCAAAGGCATATATGACGGCAAAACTTGGCTTGTTGCTGTATATCAGGATGCAGGTGGCACCATATGCAATGGGTTTCCAGTCACTTGGCAGATGTGCACAGCTGCCTGAGAGCAGAGAAAAAGCTCACACAGTTAATTCACATTTGGGCAGTGGTCTGTTCGAGAAAAAATTACATTTGTTTACTTTTTCGGGTTGCTGATGTTACTTGTTGCTTTGAAGTTTGCTCCTATTGCTGGAGAGAAAAACACAGACATCCTCCCTCCCCCTCCCCATGATTGATGTAGTTATTGATTCCAGGACAAAAATGTAGGGAGAGACATTTACCCAGATTTTACACAATATATACAAACATCTTCAACATACAGGTTGGCTAAATTTTACTCACTATCTGTTTTTCCACTCAACACCATTGTTTTTGTTCTGAGAGCCCTTTAGTCTAATCTATTTATCTATGCAGGTTTAAAAGCTTGCACTCAGCATGTATTTTAGAACGTCACAAATGTATATCATTGTTTCATAGGAAACCTAAATAACTTTGTTATGATAAAGGACATGGGAGAGAGAAGTGCTTAAATGTAAACTGTTGTGATTTTATGCTTTGGAAAATCCGAGGGAAGCTATGCTTGTTGACAACAAAGTTTATTACTCTGAATAGCATGAGCAGTTTTCTGATCTTCACTGATCTGCTCAGTCGCTTTTCTTTTTTCCCTCCCTTACTCTGTCTTTTCCCACCAGGCATATCTTCAGGTAGGTCCAGGTAATAAAATGACCGCCATCTCTGCAACATAGCCCCACCTGAAGGGCAGCTTTTTCAATTGTATTGACACAGTTTGACATTGCAGATTTGAATGAATTTTTCAGCAGATCTTGCTCATTCTGACTCGCCTACAAATGCTTCCCAGTCATAGAGATTATGTTACAACATTTGCAGAGCAGACTAAAAACTCATCTCTCTGCTAAGTAGCTCCCAGAAAACCAAATCTGAGCACCTCAAAGAGCGCTTCAGAAGGAAGGGGGCTGTTGTATGCTGTTGCCCACAAACACCACCAAGGCTCGGAGGAAAGTTTGGTCTTTCTCTCTTGCAAACAGTGAAGGCTCACTGCCACCTGTGGGCAGCGACCAGCATCAGCATGTTGTGCGATCCTGCAGAAAGTCAGAACCAGAAGAAAGTCACTCACTGCAATGGCTCTGCTGATTCTCTGTCGCTAAAGGAGCTGCGGGAGCCACCCATCTGCAAACATCAGCGGGCTGCAGTGCCTGACCTCCAGATTGCTGTCTTCAAACCAAGCCCCCAGGAGCTGCTCTCTGGCTTCCAACAGGCTGGGTTATGCCAAGGCTGGGCGAGAGCCCTGATCCATGGTCTCTTTTGGTGGATGAAGCCTTTGGGATGACTCCATCCATTTTGAGTCCTCCAGCACCCCACAAGGGATCACCACAGGTGTCCCTTCTCTCTGCGTGGATGATGTTTTCACCAAACTTGGAAAAACTTGGTGATACCAGAGAGTACATCTTCTCTGTTAGACTGGATTGAAATTGTTAATAGTCGGAACATTGTTAGTGGTGAGCAAGGTGGACAAAGAGAAACAGATAGCAGTTCTGGTCTCACAAGTTTCATTTTCTTAAGAAACCTGGGCTGAAACTGGGAGTTACAATTTAAAGATATCCCTAAAATTAGTCCTCTGGATTCAATCCAGAAATTGATTGATAGGCAACAAATTTTCTTTTGAATCTTGTGTTTCTGGAATGGCAACTCTGTTGATTTAATTTCCTACGATGTTTTTTAGGGGAAAAAATCAGTCTATATAATTTTCATAGAATCACAGCATATCTCAGGTTGGAAGGGACCCAGAAGGATCATCGAGTCAAACTCCCTGCTCCCTGCAGCACTACCTAAAACTAGAGCATATGACTGAATGCTCTAAAGAAGGAATTCTGTTGAATTACAAATTATTGGTTTGACCCCAACGAATTTTCAATGTAAAGTGCCATCAGGGAAATCCAAACAAAATTAGCACCAAAAAGAAAGCATGCAGGTAAGGAAGGGCCTGCATTTTTAAAATTCATAAACTTTTTGCAACATAAGAAGTAGGTAAACAACAGTAAGCATATATACCTGAGCTTAGGTTGGTTCTGTATGTACTGTTTTATTACTATATCCCATGAGAATTTACGTATCCACACATGCACGTTTGCACACAGTTGTCTTTAAGTGGTAAGGGCTAGCGTCATACTTCGTGCATCTGTTTGCATTCATGAACTCACCTGTAAAGTCCTTTACCTCTGAACCGGTAAAGACAGAGCAGAATATCTGAGCAGAATCCAACCACGCACAACCACAAATGCTGAAGTCTGTATGTGCACAGCGGGGTGTAATTCTCTCCACTGTGCCTCCATCGAACGAGTATTCGCCTAGAAGGAGACTCCTTACACTGATAACACTCATCATTAGCTCACTGCATGAGGGGCCTAATTGCTTTCCTTTCATTGAATCCCATTTCATACCACTGCTTGGCCGCAGCTGGGCAGAAGCATAGGGGTTGGGAGCTGCACCTTTAGGAAGCCCTTGGGTGAGCTGCCCTGCACCGAGCGGCACCTTGCGCAATGCCGATCAGTTAAGAGCTTCGGCACTGACTGCAATGGGGTTCGGCCAGACTTCTTGGCTCTGAGTGAGTTGCCAAACACCACAATAGGTATGTGATCTTATCTTCTTAATAGTGTGTAAAAAACTTAGCATGATTTGGACACAGTATAAATATTGTTGACAGTGTTCTTTAACAAAATTATTCATAGCAGCTTAGTTCCAGCTGTGCAGCTCCTGCTGTGTCTCTTTCTTAAGAATACTCCTATAATAAATATTTACAATGCAGTACCTGTTTTCCCAAAAGGTACAAAGATTTGTTTACGAATTCTTCTTTCAAAAAATTTGCATTTTTTTTTGTGTATTTCCAAACTTATCATAGTTTATTATGGTTTTGGCAAAATCTGAGATGGCTGTACATAAAAGGATTTAGGACATCTGTTAATCCTAGGATATTTAATTGAAAGCTATTATATAAACATAACAGCTTACCAAATATTTACATGTTGAGTAATGTGGAAATATGAAATTTCATTTTATACCTATTCTTGTGAAGACTGGTATTTTCATCAGTGTTCATGAAACTGAGCCAGAGTAAAATACACTTTGGCTTTTTCAACAGCAAATTCAGGATGAGCCATAAAAATAGCAAACTCCCCTGATCTAGAGAAAAATACACAAGCGTATGCTTGTGTGCCGTATGCATGCCTGTGTAAAAGGAGTTAGACAAATTAATGGAAGAAGTCTTGTCAAGGGTTATCTAACATGAAGATGCTACCTCTGGCTCTGAAGCCCTTGAGCTGCAGACATCTGGAAGCTGGAAGAGCATACTGGATGTTTTCATTGTATGACTCTCTTTTTTCCTTTTTATTCTTCCCTAGGCCTCCAATGCTGATCTCCATGAGACAGAGAACATGGCTGAATTGATCTTTCCCCAGCAGTATGGCAACTGTTCTTATCTTAAGCTTGTAGGAGAGAGTGTGATGTGACCTGAGAGAAATTTATTCTTTTCATGGGGCAACAGTTTCCTCTGGCTTCCAATCTCTGCCGCTTTCCAGGCTGGGAAGGGGCTTGGGCAGCAGCAGCACTGTGGACAGGCACACAGTTCTGAAGCAGGAAAAACCTTGTTGACTGAGCCCTTGGAAGTGGAGCAAATGGACCACTGCACTGTATTGTTCTGCTCATGCAGTCCTAGCCTGACCCTACCCGATCTTATCGCTGTTCCCTTGTTGGTGTAACTGCTGCATACGTCTTTCACCAACCGATGGAGAACCATCAGTAGGAAAGCAAGCTGAATCCCTTCTGCTGGTCCCAACCCAGCCTGCATTTGCTGTCTGCTGCCTAGAGATCCATCTGTCTGCTTTTCCTTGCAGCTGTAAAAAGTGTGGAAAATTAGAAAAAAATGGAAAAAGAAAATAGAAAATGAGGAAAACAATTAATGAGATGTCTTAAGAAGTGGATTCTACATTCAAAGCTTGTTGCACAGTCATTCTCAGTACAAGGGCAAATATTTCTGGTCTGCCTGCATGGGCTCTTACACACCTCTGAATACCAAAGTACTTGAAAGAAAGCTGTGTCACACCACTTATGCTGAAGAAAGACCGCAGTGACTGAAGCAAAAGAAAGAAGAGGGGCCCCTACAGTGGACCTCTGAAATTTTCTCTGGCCTATTGTCAGTTCCCAAACAAGTAGAGAAGTTGTGCAGCTGCATTTTATGCCATTTCCACCACATGCCAGTTTCCATTTCTCCTCCTCCATGAATATTTAGCAAACACATATCTGCATTTATGTATTTGCCTTTCCTCCAGTGCTGTTGTGTATGGGCCTGGGAAGATAACAAATGCAAATATAAGGCTCATAACAGCCTCTTCCTCTTCATGCACCTGCAAACAGGGACAGCACTACCCCGTTTTGAGGATGCAAGGTTCTCACACTGCTTCTGCTGGAAGCAAAGGGATATTCCAGTACTACCATCATTTCTTTTAACTTCAGACTGGGTTTTTAGAGACACTTCAACTGCATGGGTACAGAATAGCTCTGCATATACTCCTGGTAGGTTTCCTTCACTGCCTTCATTTTGGAGTAATTGTACTCTGAAATGGCCAGAGTGGCTCTTTGCCCTCCTGAAAAGCAATGTAGAAAATACATTCAGGACTTGGGATCTAAGTTTAATAACTGTTGGATACTGAAGATCATGGACCAAAGGGAGATGCTGGTACATGTTTTCTCCAGCCGTGATGCATTATCTGACTTAGGGACGAAGGTGAATGTATAAAGCAGATATTGAGAGGTATGAAGAAGAGAGCTATGGGGAAGCACAAAGTCTTTTATCTACCTTATATGCTTTCTATTATGGTTAAAGCTGTCAAAAGGAGTACCTTATCTAATGCCTGTGCTGGGAAACACAGATACAAAGAAAGCAGGGGCTGTTGAGGAGCTCTGTTGCTCTGCTTCACTGTAGGTTTAGTACCATGATGAGCAATGGTGATGGTGAGGGTGGACAGCTCAAGCAGCGGGAAAAAAACATCTCACTACAAGTGGTTTGCACAGGCAAAATCATCTTTACTGTGCCTCTGAGGGTGCTTCCTGTAAAAGGTTGATGTAGACTGCATGTAATGTATTTCAAAATGAATGAAATTGTCTCCTAGATGTTGCCTGTCACAAGTTCCCCAGCCTTGGCTTGACTCAGTGAAGCGCATGCACTTTACCTACTCATATTGCTCCTCAACAGGAAGAAAAGATGTTTCAAAATTGTCATGGCCATTAACACCCCTACTGTAACTCTGCTGACTGCTACCAAAGTTGCCTCAGGAAAACATTCTGCCCATGGCATTTACCCACCTCTGAGCTATAAAGCAGCCTCAGATGATGCACCTTCCAACTGCAACAACGCTGTCCCTGGGTTACCTGTAGGTCCAAACTTCTTTTGCTCTTAGTCAGCCTGGTATGCCCTTCCCATCACGTGTGTGAGCTGCTCTCCTTTGTTCTTCGGGCTTCTGGTTTTCTGCCAGGAAAATGTAACAAAACATAGAAAATGTCAGAAAAAAGCCACATAAATACATGTGGATGCCCTTACACTTTTCATTCCATATTACTCCTGCATTTTTGATTTATTTTACTTTCTTTTACTGAACTTTAATCTTCTCTTTCTTTTCTGTCTCCTTCTCTGTCAACAACTGATTGCACTTTTGCATTCAAAAAAGAATAAATTTTTTGATGTACTGGTGGTAATTTAGCTTCAAGTGGTCACATAGCAGCATTTTAAATTAACTGACAAGTCACTTACCTCCACCGATGCTGAAATTTAAATGATCAGATTGATCAACTACTTCAGCTACCAAACAGCAAAAAGGAAAAAACCCAAACCAACCCACAGAAAAACCTCCTTCACTAACTTGCATTTGGAACTTCCTTCCAAAATTCAGTTGCAGTTGTTCTCCGGTGCTGTCCCATCCTCATGATCAGTCCCTGCTGTCCTGCTGCCCACATTACATTGTGGACCTGACCTCTTTCAAATCTCCTAGCCCTGCCTTCCCTATATTGCTGCTTTGCTATAACTAGAAGCCTATTCTGATATTCCCTTTTGCTACATGTTGGCCTCAGGGTCTAACTCTTGCCTGAATTTTAATGGGAGAATGGCCACACATGCAAGAGACTCTGGTGCCAAGCAGTGCAGGGATGCCATCCAGTTCTACAACATTTTGAGCCTTCCAGTCTAGGGTGAGACTTCCTGTTGAAGTGTCTACTTCTATCTTTTTTTTTTCTTAAAAATGAAATTTATTTTATAATATGCCAAATATTCCACCTGGGTGCACATTCACTGTATGTGTGATTTGTTCAATCATCTTTAACTTTTTTTATTTCCACTTTGTAAAAAAACCTTCTGCATAAGTGTGTGGGGTGGAGGAAAGACATTGCTGGAACATTTGTGTGGTGGGTCGTTTGCAGTGTTTACTCTGGCCGTGAGGTTGCAGAGATGAACCTGTCCAAGATTTGTCAGACAGGATGAGTAGTTTTGTTGATTTTTTTCAGGAGACGGCAGCAATTGTGGGGCAGCCTGTTCTGAAGGACCTTTGGTTTTCAGAAAGGAGCTCAATTTTCAGAAAATAACAATAATTTTTTCCTTTGAAAATAAATGTCTTGAATGGGCAGACATTCAGTTGTCCCATTCCCGCTACTGCTGTCCATGGGCAAAGCCAGGCAAGCAGCAAGAGGACAGAAGGTCACTGAGAGGGTAACTGCTTTTTCTTGTCCTCCAGGTCGCCTTTGCTCCCACAGAATGGCCCAGCATCCAGAAACATCAGTATCATCAGAGACAATAAAGTTGTTCCTCCTGGAAATGCTGGGGTCAGAGGTCTCCATTGGTGGGAATAGTCTACTACCTCAGAGCAAGGGAAATACAGACATCTGGAAGAACAGAGGCATAGCTTGATCCTGAGACATGGGCTGCAGCAGTGAGATGGTAAGGTATTACAATTTCCAGTTAAAGAGGATAGCCTGACCCCAGAGGGGATGAGGAGTTGGCCTCCATCATGCCAAGGATGTGAGTTACTAGAAAACTTCCCCTTGTTTTCATTTAACAATGATGTAAGCACGGATGTTTGCTGTCATTGCTTCGTGCTTGCTCCTTTTGCCAGGAGAAGACCGTTCGTGGTTGGAATAGCTACTCCTGCTGGCAGGAGAAGTACAACTCAGAGCACTCAGCTGCACCCTGGAATTAGCTCTGCTTTTTTTTCTTATGATGTGTGAGTTGTTTTTTTCCCCTTTTCTAGCTTTCGTAGGGGAGTTTAGTGTGAATTTCCGCTCCTCTGCCTTTAAGAACTTTGTTGAGGACTGGGCCCTAAAAGGCATCTAAAATGTTTTGCTGCAGAAAGACAAGTACAGAACGAGCTTGCATGGATTGAATCTCAGTCTGTTACTGGAAGGGAAGCTTAAGAGTCAGCCCATACTGTCGATTTCCCTTCGGTGCAGGTATTGCCAATGTTATCCTGAGAGTTCCTGTGGTTCCATGCAAAACCTACTGCCCATCCATCAGCAGAATACAGGCCTTTTAATTTAGCCATGGTGATATATGTGTAACTGAGCCCAACAAAAAAACACAAGGAAAAATGCAGTTCCCCACTCCCAACCTCCTCCCCAGCCCCCCGACCTCCCTCCTTCACTCTGCAGTTGGAAAGTGAAAACAGAACTTTAGCTCTGTTTTCTCTCTCCTGGTAATCCTCTGTCAAGAAGCCGTCTGTCACTGTTTCCACCTCAATGAAAACATCATCAGCTTTTTCATTTTAAGTGTTGACTTGAGAGACAAACCAGCCCTCATTTGTACCTTAATGTTCATCTAGAAAGTGTTTTAAGATTTCAGGTTACACTCAGCAAGCCAATGCCCAGTGGGTCTAAGGGCTTAGATGGAGCTGGCCTCTCAGCTAGGAATTTATTGATTTGATACAGTTTCTTTTGTTACTTCTGAAACACAAGGCATGGGACGAGGAAGGGGGGAAGACCTTGATTAATAAAAGCATGAAATAAAATGCATATGGAAAGGGAGGAAAACAACACACCAGGAGCAGAAAACATGTAGGAATTGAGTTTGAAAAGAAAATGCAGTCTCATGTTGCTGCAAAATAAAGATTAAAAAAAAAAAAAAATCCAAGCTTTTCATACCATGCTTGTTATGGTCCCAAGCAGGGCTGCATGTGCCAGTCCTTCTCAGAAGGTCCGTGCCACGCTGCAACTGTGGCTCGATCAGGACAGTCTCCCTGTTTTGGTTTACTACCCTGCACTGGAGTTTACTATACAAGGAGGAGCAACAGTTCACAAATTTAAATCAAAAAGAAAATTGCTGGAGCTAGTTAAACACTGGCTTACCACAGGCTATATATAAGTGATTATTAACCAGCTGTAGTCATTTAGTAGTGTCCGACACACTGTGCGTAGGAGAACGGGTGGTGTTTTCAAGAACACTGGGTGGATAGCTGCTGGTTAGCGCCGACCGTTTTACACAGGCTGCGCTCATGGTAATCCTGTGTTTCTGTCTCAAGCATCCGTGATTCTACTCCTGAAACACAAGCAGCAGGAACCATTTTCTTTCCGTACTTAGTGGCTAATAAATGGAGGAGCCTAGAGGTGCAGTATATGCTGGCATGCCAGAAAGGGTACCCAGGTGCACTCTTCATGAGCCCAAAAGACTAGGATAAACCAACTCACAGCCTCATGAACAGAACCAGGCAGAAAAGGGTGGCTTAAAAGGTTATGTAGAAGAAAGTCAGACCCTATAGACATTTTCTATGCTGTTGTGTCACACCACCTGTACCTTTATTGACTTATCCTGGATTTGTACCAAAGTAGACAAGGGTAGGATCACTTCTGTGGTCTAATACAGTGGCTACTAAATAACCCAACAATGCTTTGAAAAAATTAGGAATTATAAAAATGATACAAAAACAGAGGATGGGAACAAAAAGCTGAGTGCTGAATAATTTACAAAGCTGGAATAATCATTCTCATGGGACTACTTAAAAGCTGTAAGAAGTTGGAAGTGTTCAAGTAACAATTGTTGAATTGTAGCAGCACTGCTGACAAAGACTGACATTAAATGTAATAATAGGATACAAAGGCTGCCTTTGCTACCACTTTATTTATTAGTTTCATTAATGTTAGATCCCTGGGGGAGTTGAAAAATTTGAGGTTTAGTTTTTTGTATTTTTACACCTACTTTATTTTTGCTCTGTATCAATTTTTAAGGAGAATGATATAACAAACTCACTTTAGTAGTTATGCAGGGAAAAACTGTGAAGACATAGGAGAGTTCAGTCTTTTTCAGAGTAAGAAAAGAGGGGTTGAAAAAAGTCTACTTTCCATTACATGATTTTTTTTGTATCAACAAAATGAAGCTTCTTAAATGAAAGCATAATGCTTCACCCCCCAGCCCCCCCTTTTTTGTAACAGTGAAATGATAGGCTCTTTTCCCATGAATGAAACTTCATGGAAAGTATACTCATTTTTTTTTACTAAGGGTACAATTATAAATGAGTTTAACATATGATTGATATTTTAATCCATGGTTAATCTACTTCTCTAGATCCTTAAAGGTCCAACAACTCAATAGACAGTTTATAACCATCTAGAATACATTAATCTCTGTTAACATGGCTATAACATCTGTTAATCATTTGTTACCCACTTGTACACCATTTATAAAAGCAACCTTTACATAAACTTCGAGTGAAATATTTTGTGTTTGTACAACATGTTCCTTTCAAGGAATGCAAAGCACTTTGTAAGCATCATTTAGTCGAGGCTCATTACTCCCACATGTTACAGGTAAGCTGTATCCTCATTTTACCAATAGGCAGACAAGAAATAAGGTTACATCCATACTGGAAGAAGAAAGTGGCACTTGTGAGCTACATCAAATCAACAGACTCCTGTATCCCACAGACTTTCTGTATGAATTCCTGCCTGTAACTAGTGCCACACAGTGTCCATATTGTGCTTCTGAAGCCTCATGCCCAGGCTATTGCAATCTCTTCCTAAAGTGAATATGAACAGATACAAGCCTTCCAAGGAATGGTCAGAAATCCCTCAGGAAGATCTCCTTGAAACCCAGGTCTGCATAGGCTTGTGTCTCCCTGTACTTAGTACTCTCAGCCTGCAGGCAGAAGTGAAACTGGCTTTGCCCATGGACATTCTTTAAAAAATGAGTGAGCTCCAAAGCCTTGTCTCAGCAG